>NW_020271335.1:2089211-2158538 GCF_002803265.2 Melanaphis sacchari
CACGGATAATAGATATATGTCAGCTACTTGTGTTGTTTGGGGCGTGTTTCAAAGAGCGACGTCAGAATAGACTCGGCAATCCACATACAGTTGCAACGCAGTAATGCGCCAAAACTTATCATTGTTAGTGTTTACTAACTATTTTTAATTGTTTCCGTCTATGTCGACTATTGCAAAGAAGAACAAAACAATTAATTGAACGTTAAAGTAGTAATTGAAATACTTAAATAGTTGTTACAAATTACATGTACCGTAGAAGTTTATCAATAAATCTATAATTGATCTTTGAAGTTATTACTTACATTTATAATTACTTTCACATACTATAACTGTAAAGAATTACGTATAGTAATTTATGGATCAATCTTCTAGCCAATTAATGGCAGAACTATTGTACAGTTGTTGAAGGAGTTATCATTAATAGAACCTATTATATTTAGTATTGTTGTGAACTATTTCTGTGCAATGTGAAGCAATAGTTAAACTTAAAATAAATAATGTTAGGTTAATCACATATTAATAGGTGCTGTTTTTATTTAGGAGGGCATACTAATGATTGTGATGACTATCGATTTGGTATTATATTTGGAATAATTGTTTTGAATACTGCTTTGATATAAGTTGTTTAATGGTGTTTAATATTTGTTTCTGTTACTATTAAGGCATTGCAATCTAAATATGTAATTATAAAATGTTTGTTTAATTGCGGTTTTATTATTGTTTCATTATTTAAAAATACACTAATAATCATTGAAATAACTTATTAGTTAACAATTAATTCATTTTGAAATTTTAACTTTAGGTAAATTTTTAAATTATGTATCATTTATTAACAGCTTATTTTTATTTATTAAATATGAACTAATAAGTTTTTCTTCAATAAGATCTAATACTTGATTTTTAAAGGTATGCATTAAATTATCAAGCAATACGTAACTGAAATCTAGTATACCGTAAGGTTTGGCGACATTGTGACAATGATAACTTCCACGGTTACAGCTGATAGTCTGTTATATTCTATGGTATAGAGTATAGACAATATCATTAATCGTAGTTCGTAGTTAATAGTGTTAGTACTGTTAGTAGTGTTAGTAGGTTAGTACACTACTCGTAGTGTACACTATTACACTAGACCACTGGTCTTCAACTTTTGAAGGTTCGCGACCTAATTTTTTAGACCTTAATTTTTCGCAACTTACATAAGCTTTGTAGAAAAATAAATAAAAGCTACAATTGCTTAATGCTTTGTAGTAGTAATATTATGACAAAATAAATAAAATTTACATTTTAGTAAGTAAAATATTTAATAATTATTAATTGAAAATGTATAGAATTCATATGAAAAAATATAATAAAATAAAATACGTACAAAAAATTTAATGTGATATTTACCTTTGAGTGTTTTTACATAATAGATTCTACCTTATCTCAATTTGACTAACTGCAGTCCGTAAACCATCTTCCGACCCACTGGTTGAAGACCACTGGACTAGACCGTAGTAGTTATAAACTTATAAATTATAACCGTTGTCTGAAAGATTTTCGCGTATATTTAGATCATGATTTAAACTGTACTAATTGTGAGCAGTGTTTAAATTGAGAATGATTAGAAGAGAGATGCAATAGTGTAAAAAAAAATACGTACTTATAAGAATATTTAAATGTCTTATTTAGGTTATAGAATACTAGCATATAACTGGAAGGGTGCTTTTTATTTGTTACTCGTTAATTCTTATAGAATCTATTATAGTTTATAGGTACTAGATATTTATAATATTTATCTAATCTATAATATAAATAAATTTGTACAATTTTATGATGCTACTTAACTATTTTAGTTAATATTTTTGACTCTTATTTAAACTAAGATCCTTTTTATACTTACCCCTTAATACTAGGAGTGTATTCATATGAGGGCGAAGGGGGGCAATCGCCCTCGGACGCCAAACTATAAAGGAACGTTAAATTAGAAAAATATTATTAAAAAAAAAAAAAATAATTGGGTTAAACTTTTTTTATCTAATGACCTTTTTTTTTAGGTAAGCCACCGATGTGTAAAAATTGATCAGCCTCCTCCAACAATTTTTTTTAGGGGAAAAAAAGGCGCTAAAATCGTAAATACGCCTCTGCCTACTATCTTATACTCAAATCATACCTTGAAGAAAGATACTTTGCTGAAAGACACAGTAACTCGATATCACCCTACCACAAAAATAGGCTCAGTCTTAAAAAACAAAATACTTATTTACAAATTAATTTTAGCTTCAATTTGGTCGTACGCTTTCAAATCTAGGCCCTAGGGACAACATAAACCATCAAACATTCGTCCACTGGAAGTATTCTAATCGATTAGCTTACGATTTACGAGTAGGTACTGGATGCCCTTGGTAATAACTATTCCAGATAATACCACCAAAAGATTAAAAATAAATTGGCCTAGAGACTTACTATTTACTAAACCATTAAAATAATAATAATAATAATAAAAAAAAAACAGATTAGAATTAAATCAAATAAAATCTCAGAGGTGCTACTAATATTTAATTTCCTCAAACACGTTCTTCATGTAATATATACTTCAAAAATTTAAAAAAAAAATTACTTGTTATATACTACATTAAGTATAGATTGTAAATATATCTTTTGATAAATAAAAAAAAAGTTAAAATTTAAAATGAGGTAATATAGTTATATTATCTAATTTAAACTATTGGTTAAATCGTACAATTTTCTCCTATACTATGTAAGGAATATTAATGTACTAAAAATTATATAAATTAAATTATAAAAATTATAAATATAATAAATATTACTATAATAGTATATTAAATTATTTATAAATTATAAAGTATTTATGTACCCAAAATACAAAAATTATATACATTAGTTAGTATACCTACCTATTGTTGTTATTACCAACCATTTAGTATTGAAATATAAAATATTCGTATCCGCCTAGCTGTTTATTTCAATATTGTTCAAAAGAACCATCATTTGGTCAATCCATAAAAGTCATGACAAGTCACGAATTGACTATAAGACTATACCTACAGTTTTATAACGAACATCACCCCTATAACGTCTGACGGAGATAATAATGCAGTTAAGCCGGCCACCTCCATGGTACCTAGACAAAATATTCCGGACAAACCTTCTGCACATGGTCCGTCACCAATTGTCTTGGCCAATTTTTATTATGTAGGTATGTTCAGAAATGAGACGTTGTATTACAATGACGAACGAAGTAATGATGGAGCCAACAACAAAAGCTTAAATTCGTTTGTCGTCACCCTTATCATCGATGCTGCAGGTTCCTGTGAAACCAAATAAAGGCACGGCCAGACCAGATGCGTTAATTCATAATATCACTGCAGCTTCATCAAATAGACGGTTGAATTCAATGCCAAACGTTTCAATACTAGTGATGTCTCTAATATGTGATTGAATTCAACTAATTCAAGTGCTCTCCAATGTGAGTTTCAGACAATGTTGCAAAGAGCTAAACAATTGCATAACCGAGCCTACAGAAACTACGATTAAATTAAGACATCGTTCATTGTGAACTGGAAAATGAACTAAAAATTCGTTCATCGCATGTTTTTCTGCGCGTAATATAGAATATACCGAAAGAATTTTTTGCCATGAGCCACTTATTATTTTAAAATATATTAACTTTTATGAAAATATTTTCAAAACATAAATAAAAGCACAGAGCATAGCTTACATCAGAAGATGATCAAAAATTTAGATTGGCTATTATCATATTGTAAAACTGATTCTCGTCGTAGATTTTGTGACTGCTAAATCGTCACGAATATTCAGTTATTCCTAGTTTATAGTTACTTACAACTGTTTTAATATATTTTTTGTACAACATTTCTTATTTCAATATAAAACTGATAATTATTAAAGTTTATTATCATTTATCTAGGTAAATTATTGATAGTACATACTTATAAGTATTATAATTTATAGTTAGCTTATTTAATAAAAAAATTGTTAACTTTTGAAAATAAAATACTTAGAAAAATATATAACCTCGTCTTTGACAGTAAATATTCGGCACAGAAGGAAAATGTATAATAATCCATTAAGAGCAATAAAATTACTGAAGTGTGTACCTACTGTTGCAAATAAACTATATTAAAATCCAGACTCTAGTTTGGTTGCGTAATGTGAAAAGAAAAAACTGATAATGACATGTAGAAAATACTTATATAAACACTAGGAGAAAATTTTAAGTATTTAACTATTTAAGGTCATTCATTTTTGAGTTACATCAAAAATAAAATATCGGATCGATGTTGTCAAAAACGGATTTCATAAAAAGTTCTGTTTTTTTTAGTTCTTTATTTTTTCTAATTATTTTGAAAATTATTATGTATTTTTAATTTTATGATCTCTTAAAACTTATAAAATAGATCCAATTTTTTAATAGAAACCACTCTTAAAGTTGAAGATTGAAACAAGTACTTGTTGTTTATACACACACACATATACAACAACACATCTTGGTAAAATCAATACATTCATCTCATAAATATTTTAACAATATTTCAATTTTTAAAGCAAGATTTGAAAATGTTTAACCGTAATACTTTACATACCCCATAACTCGCTTAAGAACTTAAATATCGTAAAAATCCCACAAAAAATATGAATAACGTTCTTGTTCTTACCTTTAAGTTTCATAATATATAATATTATAATTGTTATTTTTAAATAACGATAAATACTGATTAATGACCTATACGTACATTTTATTCTATTGAATTATATCGAACATATTTTGTACATATTCTTATTAGTGGTGTAGACATGATTTCTGAAAGGGGGGGATCAAAAAAAAAAAAAACGACAGCTAAATGGGAGCTGAAAATTGGAAAATACCCCACCCTCTCAAAACTTTTTTCTTAGGTACCTAGTTAAATATTTAACAATGAAGAACAACGAATATAATTTGAATTGATTCAAAATTCATATTAAACACAATATGGAAGATTATCCTTTTGTATCTTTTGATTTACTTGGTGCAGGTTATGGTTCATTTGGATCTGAATCAACAACTGACTTCGTACTTTTATTGAAGTATAAAAGTAGATTATTATTATTTTTATTATTATTCACATTTCAATATTTGAGTAATTGTAATTTAAAATAATAATATATGATGGTAATAACTAATATTATAAGTTATAATAGTGTTTTATATTTTTATACAGTTTTATACTCGATATACAAAATGTTGCAGTTGCATAGACGTCTGACGGCACTGCCGATTTTTAAATGTGGGTATAATAATTAAGAACTACGTTTTTTCATAATAATCGATAGGTGCAATAAATTATCAATAATCCTGTGAGTGTTTCTTTTTTTAGATTTCAGATAAATTAGTAGTATACATACAACTAGTACACATAGTGTTGTTTCTATAAATAATAAGACAAGCTATAATAAAGCATAATCATAGTCATCGACCATTTCGACCAAATAAATATTACTTATTACTATAAACTATAAATAAACGAAAATAAAATGATAATGGTATTCAGTATATTGAAAAAACTGTTAAAATTCAATAGCTCGATAGATTATAATATGACAAAATATTACATTATAGTGCATACTACATAATGTAAGCAAAAACAAAAAAATAAAGCTAATGGGGGGAATCTGACCCCCAAATCCCCCCCATTTCTACGCCACTAACTCTTATACATTTCAATAGATCTCAAATTATTATATTATTGGGAAGTTAATAATATTGATTAATAATTAATAATTATCATTGTGTATAAATCTGAGTCATAATAGCTAATACCTATAGCCCAACTCTCAAATTGAGCGCTAATATAGGAGTAATCATGGAAGAAATCATATAAAACCGTAACATATCACGTGATACTATGACCACAGTGACTATGTGAGGTTATGTTTTTAGAATTTAATCTTTTTGTGATTGCGTCAAGAATTCACTAGTTCAGGTTTTGGGAGTAAATTACAGGTAATAATTTTGTTTAAATTTCTTGTTTTTTACTTTGCGATGTTAGTTTGATTTTATATAGTATAGGTACCTAATAATATATTTATTATTACTAGTTTTATTTTATACTAGCAAAATCTTAGTATATTTGTCAATTTCTAAAAGGTATGTAGTTTGATTGATGTGAATTGGGTATTTGTTTACATTAAATCAAAGAAAAAATTTTAACATTATGTTTTTGTTATAAGGTTAAAATGCCTTTGTCGTGCCGGTTTTATGCGGAACGCTATCCAGAAATTGACGATGTTGTCATGGTCAATGTCCGTAGTATTGAAGAGATGGGTGCTTATGTTCATCTTCTGGAATACAACAACATAGAGGGTATGATATTGTTATCAGAATTGTCCAGGCGACGTATCCGTTCCATCAACAAATTGATTCGTATCGGCAAGACTGAACCTGTAGTTGTAATTCGTGTAGATAAAGAAAAAGGTAGATTATTATTTGTAATCATAGTTCTCTGTATAGAAAATAATGTTTGTATCTGTATATATTTCAGGTTACATTGATTTGAGTAAAAGAAGAGTTTCTCCTGAAGATATAGAAAAGTGTACTGAAAGATTTGCTAAAGCAAAAGCTGTTAATTCAATTTTACGGCATGTTGCAGAACTTTTAAACTTTGAATCTGATGCTCAGTTTGAAGAGCTATACCACAAAACAGCTTGGTTTTATGAGGAAAGAACTAAAAAGAAGTCATCAGCTTATGATTTTTTCAAACAAGCTGTTCAGTAAGTTGTATATTTTTTAATAATTTTAAGGTTTTTAATTCATTGTCATTATTAATGCCAAGTATGCTGATCCCCTTTATTTCTTCAATTATGTATTAATTTAAAATTTGATTAATGCATTTTTTAAACATACTTATGCTGTACTTTAAAATTCTTGTAACATTTTGTACTACTTAAAGAGCGTATTGTAGATACACAAACTTTTTTTTTTCCAATAAAAATGTCCCTTTTCTATTGTAAATTATCTAGCAGATATTTTTGAAAATTTTGATTTATCAAAATTTGAGTAAGTTGTTATTTAATTATTTATTTAACTTTTAGTATTAATGATAATGGATTGGAAGGTAGAAGGGTTTTGGAGTTTTGAATATACTATGAATTAATGTTTATTTATCTAAATTTATAATTTGTTAAAGTGATCAAAGTGAATAAATCCATACTACTTGATCCAACACTATCATTTTTTTGAAATCATTCCTATGGATTTCTCTTTAGTTTAAACATTTTCATAGTAATAAACCTATTTGTTTGAATTTTAATGAAGTATATTAAAATTTTGAAAAAAATATCCTGAATATGATTTACATTAGAAAAAGGGTTCTCATTTGCAATTAAACATTTATATTGCCACAGGGTATTTCTTAAAATAAATACTTTTCTACTATTTGAAAGTATGGTTCTTAAAATATTTAAAAATTTTAAAAATCAGAATTTGAATAAATTGATTGTTAAAAGAATAAAGAAAACTTGAGACTGGGCAAACTTTGTGAATCACTCTTTAAATATGATCAAATCATATAATTTTCTAAGTACATTTTGTATAATAAATTTGTTATTCTTTTAAAATAATAATGGTATTATTAAAATCTTAATGATATATTATCTTGTAAAATTTATTTTGCTAATATTTTATAACATCAATCTCGGATGTAATAAAAAAAGAATTTTCTACAAATTATTTTTAGATTTTGAGGTAAATTAAGCTTTTGGTGATATTGTTATTCATATTTATTTTTATTTTGTTTTCATTTAGTACAAGAAATTATTCAACAATATTTTGATTATTTTAGGGATCCATCTATATTAGCTGAATGTGGATTAGATGAGAATACTCAGAATGTATTGCTTAATAATATTAAACGAAAATTAACTTCTCAAGCAGTAAAAATAAGAGCTGATATTGAAGTTGCTTGTTATGGATATGAAGGAATTGATGCTGTTAAGACAGCGTTAAAAGCGGGTTTGGCTTGTTCAACAGAGGAGCTTCCAATCAAAATCAATCTAATTGCTCCACCATTATATGGTATTTATGTATTATTTATTTAATTGTACTTACAATATCTTATAAATATATAAAAAAATTTTAATTTTATTAAAATTTATAATTAATTTTTGTTAATTTAGTAATGACAACTGCCACACCAGAAAAAACTGATGGTTTAAAAGCATTGCAAACTGCTATTGAAGAGATTGACAAAACTATTCAAACTCTTGGTGGTGTATTCAAAATCCAAATGCCGGTAAAGCAATTTATTATACGTTTTAAATTATTTTAGAATGAAGTTCTAAAGACTGTGTTTTTTTTTAATTATTACAATTATTAACTTTTTTTTAACAGGTGTAGTGTTTGTTTTATTATATTTCAAATTTTATTATTATATACTAAACAATATAATATTATTTGTTATTTTATATAATTCCACATACAATTAAAAATTTAATATTTTTAATTAAATTTTTTAGCCGAAAGTGGTTACAGCTAGTGATGAAGCTGACTTGGTGCGACAAATGGAAAAGGCTGAATTGGAAAATGCTGAAATTGCTGGTGATGATGATGAAGAAGATGAAGAAGGTATGCATAATGGTGATGTGGATGTAGACGATCAAGACGGTGACGAAGAGAACGAAGAAGAATAAAAAATCTAAATAATATTGATTGATAATTGTAATATCTTTTTGAAATAATATATTAAAAATAGGATTTTATGAATTTATTTATATTGTATTTTTTACCTCTTTGACACATACAGGTTACTTGGTTACTGATTTTTTTTTTTGAAATCTTAAGTTAACATTAATTATTTTATTGTTTATTGAAATTTTTATTATATCAATTATTAAAGTAATTTTTTATTTTATCAAAAAGTGTTACTAACTACTATGTATTATGAAAAATAATATGAACAAAGAATTAAAAAAATTAAATTAATTTAATTTCAACAATAACTTTACTTTTTTAAATTAAATTATTTACATATTTATTTTTAAAATTCAAACATATAATAATATTAGTAGATACAATTTTAAAAAGTTTAAATTTAGGTATTACAATTTCAAAAATGAGTATTTTTTAATGAAGTTTTTGTAAATATCATAAATAAATTTTAATGAGGACAATTGTTCACCTGCACTTAACAGAATACTGTCAATGTTGACATCGTTTTTTATGTAATTTATAACTTGGTTCTGGTCACATGAATAGTTGTAAGTAATTATCTCATGGATAATAGGACTAGCTAATGGTAATACTTAATTTGTGTGTTTCTTATACAATTAATTAATATGTGTTTATTTTAACTTTGTTAAAAGTATTACTCATATATTTGTATTAGATGAGTGTGGTAGTTAAAATGATACCAAAATATTTCACGTCTTTTTTGAAAAAAATTCAAAATTTTTTTTGAATTTTTGACACATATTACTTAATATCATGGAATTAGTTATATATAGCCAAAAATATGTTAGGAACTTTTTTGTTTATCAAAAAAAAAATACCTTTCAAACAGTATGTACGACTTTTATTTTATCCCAAATGGTAGCTGTAAATTAGCCAAAAATTTTGCATAGCATAAATGCACAGATAGTTCGCCAAAAATGTAATTTCACTAATTAGTAATTACTAGGCACTATCTGTCACATTTGCTTGAAAGTTGATATTTAGACATTTAGTTATTAGTTTAATCAAACCTATGGTAGCGATATCACAACACTGTTATTAAATAATAAATAGAATTAAACACATTTTTTCGTTTTTCCTGATAATGAAAACTATAAAATACGTAACTTTTATTTATTTTACTTAGTTAAATGTTAAATTGTACATACTTTAGTACATCTGAATAGTTTTTGTTATTGACTTTTAATAAGTTAACTGTCACGAGACCGCCGACCTATCCTAACCTTCAGGGTTTTTTTTAACGATTTTTTCTCACTGCACAAACATATTCCTTCTCTTGAAATTGTTGGATTTGTCTACTCAGACCAGACTTACGGACTGTTATCACTTACCCGTTGAACTGCTATAATACAACTGTCTACTGTATACTGTACCTACTACCTACATTTTTAATAATATTTTTGTAAATATGTTATGTAATAATACTTACTAAGTAAAATGTACTTGTAATAGGTAATTTGTAATAATAATTGTTTATAAAAATAAAAACAATTAATTAACTAGGTAACTTCTTTTTAATTTTAAACTTTTACATCAAAAAATATTAACAATTTTTAATTTTAAAACTTTTTTTTTTTTATCAATCCGCTGGCTGTATTAGGTTCGGTCTCTACCTCAGTATCACTCTCAGAACTTACTGGATCCGCTTCTTGAAATATACCCTTAAAGTAGTTCTGTGACTTTCCTTTTGGTCTATTAGTGTTCCTTCTTTCCTTCATTTTCATAAAATGTAAAACTGCTTTTCTTACATCCCAATTAATTAATGCTGGCATATTGTAGTGAATATATAAATAATAATTTTCTGTTGAGACTATCATTCTTGCTCTTTCAGACGTTTTTAGTTTGTTACTAGCACTTATTAACCTTTCCACATCCGCAGATGATGGTTTTGCAGCTATTATTCTTGCTAATGCGATTTTCAAGTTACAATATTCATTAGAAGTACATAATAGTTTAAGTAAATCTGATGGTTTCATGTTTCTATACTTTATAATATTCTCAGACATTAAAAGCTCTTGGTACTCTTGATTGAAGAGCTGTAAATCTAAATCATAACATAATATTTTATGAACTTGTTCAATGTTTGATTGTTGTGACAGTTCGACAAATGGTTTTAAAATATTTATTGTGTCTATATCTTGTATAAATCTTTGAGATAAAAATTCCATTAAACTTTCTCTAATTTCATTAATAATTGCTTGTTTATCTCTTTTGTCTGTCACATATTTATTGTGTTGTTTAGTGCGCCGTTCAGTTGTATGAAGTTTAATACATTTTAAGTATAGTTCTTCTTTTCTATTTTCTATTTGTAGTTCTAAATTATACAACCAACCACCTAATAGATTTTGAGTTTTTAATAAATCTATTTGGTCTAGTACATTTTTAGTTAATTTATCCATATCGGTTATTGTAAGACTATCTGACTGCAATTTTTTTTGGTAATTTGAAAATAAAAACAACAAATCTGCAGTAAATGCAATTATATATATATTATCATAGTTGGTCAAAAAATTTTTAAATCCTATGGATGACTTTTCTGTTGATTTCATAAAATATAAAACCAACACATTCCAAGACACTAATATTGAATTCAAAAGATCATAAGTGAACTCACTCCACCTTACTTCAAACAATTTAGGTAATCTCATTAGGCTTAATTTTTTTTCTTCGGCAATACTTTTAAGTTCACATGTACGAAGTCCTGATGTATGGAAAAATGAACTTATTGCAACTAATTCAATAACAATATGTTTTAATTCTCTAACACTTTCTGACACAGACTTCCATGCCAAGTTAGACCGATGAGCTGCACACCATATGGTCATTAAAGGAGGTATTGATGTCTCAGCCTCAGTATTTTCATCAGCACTCACATGACGCATTTGTTTTAGTAATGCCCATAATCCATTTTTTTCCCCTGTATTACATTTGGCTCCATCGGTCACAATAGATGAAGTTTTTAAAATAATTTTTTTGAAGCTACCCTCACCAAATAGTTTGTCACATCCATCTTCAATTGCTCTAATCATGCCTTTAACCCCACGCTCTTTTGGTTCATCTGCACCTAAAAATAGTAATTCTGCACTACCATCGTTGTTAATTATTTTAACTAAAACATAAATTTTATCAACCTGCATCCGATCTACACTTCCGTCACATCTTAAGGAAATAGCCAAAGTTGTATTTAAAATTGTATCGATGACTCTTGATTTATCAGTATTTGCAATACATTCTAAAAAATTACGGTGACCATTCGGGGATAAGTATTGTAAATCTGTATTGTTCATTTCAAATTCATTTGAATTCATTTGAAAATTAGATGCATACCTAGATACTACTACACGCCCGGGAAAGGAATATCCTGACAATGTCAATTTTTTAGCATCATTATACACATGTATCATACAGCTACCTATTTTGGAAGCAAGATCATTATTAGCTTTTGATACAGCCAAACCAATGGCACTGGATTTGTCTTTAAGGACTTCACTGCTACTTAATGATGACAAACGATGTGCTCTAGTACATAAAATATGACCCTCAGATAACAAATGTTTTTTTTTTACATCTTCTCGATAAATTGTACCACATATTTGAGCAATGGCTGGAACCGTTTTAGAATATATTTTGTTTATATTTGGATGTTTTGAACAAGGGATACATGTTATATAATGTCTACCATTTCTATGACTATGATGAAAAACATCAGTGTCTCCATATACTTTACTTATAATCAACGGTTTAATCGGTTTAGACGTAGACGTAGATGGAGATGGTTCATCGATATTTATGTGTGATGAAGTGACTGGGCTATTATTTTCAACAGATGTAGTAGTTGCAGCTGGAGATTTATCTCTTTTTAACCATGACTGAAGCATTTTGTACTCGAACAGATTGACAAAATAACATAGGTCATGCAAAAATAAAAAACCAAGTTTAGAACATAAATATTCACAAATTTCCAATTATATAATAATAAATAATATGTACTCACAAATTCGCGAAACAAACATAATTGTAGTAACCAATTGACTGTTATCATAGTGATTAAAATTAATTTTATAATATTAAACAAATTACCAAAATAGAAATTTCTATATAGAATGAAAACTTTACTGTGAACCATTGAGCATTTAAATTGGAGTATAAGAAATAAAAACGTTAGTCAATGATACATTTTGATAAGCATGTTATCATGTTATCACAATTGTTAATAACGGTTTGCAACTTATATAACTCGATCAGAGAGCAAGATAAAACCATCGAACATTATCGTTCTATGATAAAACTAAAACGCAATAATTAATTTTCAAAATGTATTTTAAAACATTTTTAAATTTTTTTTTTTCAATTTTAGACAAAATATTATTTTATAATATACAATAAATATCATACTGAAATTCTTATTTTGCACTGCACAAAGTAACAATTTGTATTGCACAATGACTTTTCTCACTGCACATAATGTGTCTCACTACACACTAAAAAAAACCCTGCTAACCTTAATCCGTAGAAGCACGGTATAAATAACTGTAATATTCATATGCTGAATATTTATAGATAGGAGAGTTTAATCGTAATTATTTTTTTTTGAAGACATTTGTCTGGTTCATTCGTTCATTTTTTGATTTTTACTATGAGACTGAACTGTGTGATTTATAATAAAAATATATGTTAAAAAGGTTAACATCAGGTCTTAACATTTTTTATATTTTTTATTCATTCCTATTATATAGTGTTGGTTTATTATTAACTCTTATCCCGGGATTTAATGTAGATAAATATTTGTCGCTCCAGGATTAAATAGTAATACGTTTAAACGGCTCAATGCGCATTATTTTTTTGAAGTATCTATTTCAAAATATTATTTAATTCTATACCATAAATAATAATATTCAGAATTTAATATTTCGTTTGAAATTAAAAAAATACCTTATTACCAGTATAGGTACTTAATACGGCATTTGAAGACCGTTCTCTGGTTTTATATTTAATTTCAGTACCTACGTGTAAATCGAGAATCAATTGAGATAAATTGCATTAAATATTAATAAATGTATAGAGAAAAAAGTTATAAATATATATTATATATTATATATTTATAGTATTTATACAGGTACGTCCAACAATAATTTTTATGTAGTAATTGACAATATTGTGCGGCCAGCGAAACTAGAAGCTTGACCGTCACGCTCCTGGTGGCTGTTTTTTATTAGGACTACGAAAAATGTTTATCGCATAAAATAATTTCAAACACTTTTATACTTGTTATATAGACCTGTTTCATAGTTACTCAACGATCCCGTACAATACGCGCGCGTATCGTATATTCATACATGTAGTTATGAAACGGGCATTTACTACAAAGACATAACATTATATATTTCTATATTACACATTTTTTATGAACTTATTATCACATTATCAAATATAAATAATAATAATAACATTTAAAATATTTACAATTGTTTTTGAATTTTAATAAATTACATTAAAACTTACTCATTGTCGTCGTAGTCATCATCGTCGCTCGAACTACTATCATCTGGATAAATTGTTAATATTATCGGATCTAATATTTCGTCCCTCAGTCCTGCTTTATGGAAATCTTCCTCCTGAATTTTCACACAATGTTCACCACATTTGGCCCAATCATCAGCAGTTACCGCGTCAATTTCTTTATGGACAAGTGCCTCAACGTCAGATATGTTAAATGTGGAGTTTTTTTCAGCCACTCTTCTTTTTAATTGTGCCCAAATTAACTCTATGGGATTATACTGACAGTGGTAAGGTGGAAGTCTTACCACTTCATGTCCCATTTGGTGTATCAATTGATCCAACTTATAAATTTTTCCACGCGGCATCGTAAGTTTGATTTTCGCTCGTAGTTCATCAAGTGTTTCTACGGGAGAAAACTCTATATTTTTTTCGCGCAACATTGCTGAACATCCGTCTTCCTACTATTTAACTTTGGGTAGTCTTCAAGTAATGCAGAATGATAAAATGCGTTGTCCATAATAATAATACTGGGCTCTTCCAAGTTCATTAGCATTTGCAAATACCACTTTTCAAAAATTGTAGCATTCATTTGCGAATGATAATCTTTGGTATTGCCAGAGTTACAGCGAAAAATTAATTTTGCATCTTTGATAAAACCAATAAGGAAGGAGATCAAGCATGACAAATTATAAGGCGACTGCCTTTCCCCGTAGGTACTTTCAAGCCTTCTGTATTTTCATGGTTTTGCCAAATATGTCCTCGAGTATCATTTTGGTTAACACAAGTCTAGTCTAAATAGACTATTGGTCGAGTATTACCATTTGTACGAAATTCGTTCATTTTACGTAAAAATTTTACGCGCGCAGCTACTATGTCCGATCGCTCCATGAGAAATTTGCGACCGTCATTACATCTTTTATATTTAAAATTAAGTTTTTTCAAAATGATTTTTACTGATGATTTTGAACCCCGGTAATTAATTTTTTCTCGTAATGCCACTAAAATATTTGCACTAGTGGGAAATTCTTCCTTGTCATAAAAACTGTGGACCACCCTTCTGACCATTTCGCTGTCGAAATCGTCAAGATCAGTGACAGGTTTTTCACGACTATAACGTTTTCTAGGTGATCGAAATTTAATATCTGTAGAACTTCCGACACCTAACTCTTTTTCAACACCAATAGATATAGTTTTGTATTCCTTACAAATTCTCTGTACAGTAGACCGATTCACCGCATAAGCATCTGCCGTCATTTCTTGACATAATAGTCGGAAAAAATTTGCCACTTCCGGCTGGTCTTCTTTACTAGCTAACATTTTAAAATAATTATACACATTATATATGGTTTTTTTGGTTTGTGAATGAATATCTGGCCGGATCGACATTTCAATTAAACAATATACGCAAAAAATAGAGAAAAACCGCAAAAACAAAAATTGTACAAAAACAATATGTAACAGCCGTATATAAGAAATTCGTAACAAACTCAGTTCAAATTATAACAATCAGCACACACGAAAAACACGTTACACGAAGCAAAGATGGTCTAGTGACTAACATACAGATCATTTAAAAGATGGTTTAATGGTTAGATATTTATATTGAAATCTACAGGTATTCGGTATACGACGGTTACACTATAGCTGGCTATTATATGTTATACGTTATTGTACATTTTCGGAGGGTACTCAAAATTGTTTATAAAACAGCTTTAACAGCTTCAACGCTTATCTGCATCTTTAGATAAAAATCTAAAATTAAACTAATATATCCACTATAATAAAAAATATTCATTTCGGAAAAAAGATCGCGCGGCTGCATAAACAACCAAAGTATTTAGAACCCCTGGTTTTCACGAAAACGACTACTATATAGTAAATTTATAGTATGTCAGTAGGTATGTCGCTAGATAACTTATAGTTATTTTGTCTAGCGATTGGTATACAATTTAATAACAATTAACAATTAAAATTGACGAACCGTGAGATTCTTGACTTAATGTAAGTAAAACCGTAGAATTTTAGATCTGTTAGTTTACTTTCATATTTTTAATTTAATGGCTGGTAAGCTATAAACATTTAATTGCGCTTCAATTCAATTTAGATAATATTATTTGTGTTTAGAAAATATTATCCAATTATTATTAAATAATTTTTCATAAACTCACAACAATAACTTTTCGAATTGTAGTCACTACCTACGTAGGTATTTTATATGATGTCATGTTGGTATGTTTGTGTTTATTAAATTATAGGTTGGTTAAAATTAAGTGGCAAATTCATAAGTGGGTTATACACATCTCTTCACGGTTTTTCTTATTATTATTTCTTTGATAGATATTAAATTGTTTTTCATCAATTTATATGTGTCACATTTATTTTTGTCAATTCACACATCGGACGAATTAGATCGATTGTTATTAAAACTTAATAAACTTTTACCACAGTAGATGTTGACTTTGTTGTTCATAGCACTACGATTAGGTATTCAATAAATTTTATAATGTTTTAAACATTATTTTTATTTTTTAGTTCTTAAATTAAATGAATATTTTTTATTTACAATAATTGATTGATTTTATAATTGTGTTGCACTCTTTTACCATAACATATGATTTGTATTTTTGAACAGAACACCATCATTATATACATCATATTTTTTTAAAACATTTAATTTTTAAGATGATAAATCATTAAAAACAATATTTAAAAAGTATAAAGAGAAATACATGGGTTTACACATAAGTAATATTCAACCAGAAGTTTTTTTTTCATGTGCCTATCTATATTATAACGTGAAATTGGCTGAGAATAATCAATGAAACAAATTTATTATTATAGTAAATTTATTTAAAATAAGGCCTTTCTGGTTCATTGAATAATTATGTACGCATCACGCTTACAATCTTAAAAAAAAAAAAAATTTATCTGATGTTTGTATTCACCGTTCATTTTTAAATGATTGCCAGACAATTTCAAATTAATCTAAATTTAAATAAAATTGGTAGGTATGTAATATTTATATGGAATAAAAAATAAATTACAATACTTTTTGTGAAAATATTTTATTTTTTATTTATACATTAAATAAAATAGAATAATATTAGGTATTACATAGAGCATACACTTTTCTATAAAAAAATAAATACATTTTATTATTTATTATCGTTACCTATATGGGTATAATCATTGATTTTAGAATATACTTAGTATACATACACACACATATATATATATAAAGAGATAGAGTACTTTTATACATACGTTTATGCTGAAAGAACGCGGTGAAACGTATATAGATAATATTTGGTACTAATATTTTTCATTATTTTAATTTTATCCTTAAGTTTTTTGATGTTTCACGGTTTATTTTCATAGATGTGAGCTTTAACGTAACCCCAAAGGAAGAAGTCCAGTTGAGTTAGGTCACACGACCAGAAAGGTCAATTCTGATTGTCACATCGTGAAAGAAGTCGATCCTCAAATTGTTTACGCAATAACATGATTGTCGCACAAGCAGTATGGCAAGTGACACTATCTTGTCGGAACCACATTTACCGGCTGTGTCAATATCATTTAAAGTTTACCATAAAAACTATATCTCGGCAACTAACCTCCGCTTACAATCACTGGGTTTCTATTTGCGCAAATAATTTGAGGAACGACTTCTTTCATGTATGTGGTGATAAGAACTTATATATCAGGTCGTGTGACCTAACTCCACTGGACTTCTTCTTTTGGGGTTATGTTAAAGATCATGTCCATAAAAATAAACCATAAATATCGAAAAACTTAAGGATGAAATTCGTTGAGTTTTTGGTGAACTGGATCAGGATATGTGTCAGCGAATGATAGGTAATTTTGTGACCAGAACTGAAGCTTGCCAGTGGAGCAGAGGTATATATGCCAAATATTATTAAATTCTATACATAAATCGGAGTGTGTATTCTACATATTCAGATAATTTTTTGTTCTTAATATTTTTTTAAATAAAATAATAACGAAATTAAATCCGGTGTTCTTAATGAAACATCCTTTATTAGTTTGATACCTTGTTTTACATGTTTACGATTTACCTACCTATATTTTGCAATTTGTAACTGCTTAGTATATGCGGGAATTTAAACGGCCTTTGCAAATATTCAGTACTAGAACACGAATAATTGTTGAGCCAATTTGAATCAGGAGTTTTTTTCTTACATAATTTTTATTATTTTTGAACATATAATACATTAAATCTGTTACCATCGTCAATATATGTGGGTATATTTTCCAATTTAAACTGAGGACACCACACTCGCATTGTTTTATCTGTTTTATAAGTGCGTAACATAGCAAATTTACGCTAATAAGTTTACGCTAACTTTATCTATTAAATTGAATTAGGGTGACCATTTTTATAAAAATAAAAAACGGAATAAACATTTTTTTTTTTTATTAATATGATAATTTTTATTTTTTCCAATTACATTTAAATTACAATTTATTAAAATAATAAAATAATAACTAAGACTGGAATTTAAATGCCCTAAAAAATTTCAAAAAATGCCTTTAAAAATATTTAAAAATTACTTAAAAAATGTATTTAAATTTATTTATTATAGCCATTATAGGTAGCTTGAAAGTTGAAAAAAAAAATTAAAAAGAAACTAGAGTTGTGAATTTTTTTTAAATTTTACTTACGTTGTAACTTGTTTAGTTGAATGTTCTGTTTTTTCTTTATCATTGGCAGAAAGACCTAGCTATGATAAAATATTTACTATCGACAATAACTTGTCGTGCTATATAACTTATTATTCGTACCGTCAGCAGCTTGTAGAATGTTTCTTGTTGATTGCAACAATTTTCGTTCATTCTATAAACAAATCGTGAAAAATGCTCTAAAAACTAAGAAAACCGTTTAAAAAAATGCTCTAAAAATACTTTTAAGAATGATTTAGTAAAAAAATACAAAACATGCAAAAAACCTAACCTAGCCTTTGTATCAAAATTCCATCTCTAATAATAACTATAATATGTTGCTCTTATTATTTAAAATAGTTTTATATATTTTTTTTAATAAATTGATATTTTTTTAACAAACATTATTTAATAATATGGAAATAACGGTATTAAATCGATAGCATTTTTTAAAAACTGGATAAAAAGCGTCTCATTCAGTATTTGTTGGGACAACGGGACATAATGATCAAAAAAGGGACAATCCTGTTTTAAACAGGAGTATGGTCACCTTAAATTGAATTAACCTATTGTGTACGTTAAGCTTTTACAATCATTTTGTTTTCAAGGGAGTTATGAGCATTTTTAAATTACGCTATTTTATAAACGTAAAACTTGCTAAAAATTAAATCATGGTAAAAAATCCACGGACAAACATAAATTTAATTCTTGCCATTATTTTTCCTTTTAAACGAAAATGTGGAAAATGTTCTACTTGTCTAATTTTGATTAGGTTACATATAACATTTAGGAAATATATAAATTATATAATATTTCACCTGGTAATTTCAATAATGTTATAAAATGTCTAAACAACCTGTAATTACTGGACTATTTACATAATTAATAGGTATTAGAAGTAACGTATAATATACATATATTAAATGAGACGAAACTCTTTTTGACTAAAATCGTATTCTTTATTTTTCGGCTAAATGAAAATTTATATTTTATATGTTATATGTATACGTGAAGAAGAGTATTAAAATTTAAGTAGCATAAAAATTAGATAATATGAAAATAAAAATATACCTACACTTATAAAATAATTATTGTCATTATAATTATTTGATTGGTGATCGTTAGACTTGATTGTAACAGTTATCACCATATATACATAATATATACCAATACCGATTGTTGTGTCATTAGTGTTACGATCATATAATACTATCTAATACACTGTGATCAAATAATAAATTATTGTGAAAAATGATATATTATTAATTCTGTATTCAATAATTTTTGAACAATTATATTCGCTACACTTTTCTATGTGAATATGTAATATTATGTATAGCATAAGTATAAATGTTTAACTTTTTGGTTTGGTCGAAAAGGGAAGTGCACGATTTTGGTCGAAAACGGTTATGCCCATTAAACTTGATATCGGACACGCATGCACATCATAATATAATATTATATGCACGTCATAACGGTCATGTCGTATGGAGGTTACACGTCAATGACCCGAACTGCGATAATGATATTATTATAAATGTGTATAAGCGTATAATACACATAAGTGGGTACACCGGGCATCGACCGGTTTTACGCGAAGTAGGAGGCTGTTCGACTCATGTTTCGCGAAATCTCCACGCGGAGATCCGTGTCCGCCTCTTCTGCTGCATGCACTTCCACCTCTTCCTCCTTCTCTTCTTCTTCTTCTTTTTCTTCTTCTGCTTCTTCTTCTTCGCCGGATCTACGTCGCGGACCTGCAGCGAAGGAGGCAGAGCACTATTTGTCCTTGCAGCGGTCCACCGGTCCAGTTAGCGCAATTTCTCCGGCGTAACGTGTGCTGCGAATCCCACGCAGATAAGCTACCGACCGCGATCCGAACACTGCTGCTTTTACGGATCGACGTGACATTGCGCGTACTCAGCTACAAGACATCCTTTGAGATCTGCAGCGGATCTATACAGGAGCTCCTCTATACGATCCACGACAGCCGCGTCATCGCCGTCACCATCATGCGCCGACAATTGTTCTGGAGCGGTTACCTGTTGGCGCTGACCGTCGCGGCGTCATTGACGGTCGCGGCCCCCGCAGAACCGGCCGCGGAAGACGTGGTGACGTACGATCAGCGGCAGAACGGCACAGAGAACGTGCGGATCAGCCTGAGCGATCTCAAAGTGGTGCTGGCCCCGGCCGACGGGCTGTTCCAGATAATGTCCATGGCCGGTGCGCAGCTGCTCAACTCGGACTTTGTCGGCGCCGCGACAGACCATCGGCCGACAGCGGTCGAGTGCACCGGGTTCAAGTGCAACAACCGGCACAGGCAGGCCGCCAAGAAGTCAGTGCACAAAACAGTATTATAACCTTACATTATCCACATTTAATATGATATTTTACCATAACATTATGCATGCATCACACCGGCAGCTTAATTATTAATATATACAATAAATTGTGTCGTATACGTTTTGTAAAGGTATACAATAATATAATAATCGCGGGTGCGTATACCATTTACCGGTGATAAATAATATGATGTACCTACCCATATTTAATTGATGATTGCGAGTATAGATATTGTAAAAATTATGCACCTGATATTTAAATGCTCCTCCGCCACAAGTTTTCATATTGTGTGCTATTCATGTATATTGTATACATAACATAATATGTACAAACCTATAAAATATAATATATACACACAAGATGAATGGCAACTGTTTAAATGACTATAAGTACATTAATTTTCTTAGTCGATTTTTAAGAATAAAGTTTTTACAAATAGATACATCTAATTTAATATTGTTTTGAATTTTCTTAAGGTAATTAATAATTTTATTTTTAAATAAAACCCTTTGTGATGTATTTGACAAGTATTAATATGATCGAAAGCAGAATAATTTTCTAAAAATATTGATTGCTTATGAATATTAATTTTAGATGACAGTTATTCTATACACAAGCATTATAAATAATTTTTTATTAGTGAAATAAAACAAAATTAAATTTTTCGCAAAAGTCTAGATCTATTATAGTTATTTTGTTTAAAGTTTTAAATGTCATTTAATACATTTCGCGAACTTAAGTAAATAGTCATGACTCGTGATTCGTGAATAATGAGATATGAATAAAATCGACATGAAAATAAAAGGATTACCTTTTACTGTACATATCAAATTACGTAAATAACGAAATAAGATTACCAGAAACTAGCAAAGGTATTAAACAAATAAGTACCTCGAGTAGTTTTAGAAAAGATGTTAGTTAAAGTAGTTAAATTATTACTTTAATTGGATATTTTAACTAAATGATGTACGCTATGTTATTTACTACATTAGGTATATTTATTTATAGGTGCAGGCAGATCCTTTCAACAACAATCATTCGTTATTTTAAAACTTGATAATTTGAAATTTTGTTTTTAGAAAATTGAAGATGAATTTTTAAATTGCCCTGATTATTTTTTTTCTAGTTAGCAAATAAACCACTAAATAAGTTATTAATTATCAAAAACTAACCCTGCATTCATACTTCTTTTTAATTTTATTTACTCAAGTAAAATATATTTATAACAATTTTTAAAAAAAATCTTATACTAGATTGAAAATTGAAAATTGTATGTTTTAAAAATCATAATTATTTATTATCTATTAAAAAGTTCAATATCAATAATAATAATAATGAAAAAAATGATTTGTACATTTTTGTAATTTTAACGAATATCATGAAAATTTCAACTTTAAACATTTATAAAAATTAAAACTAAATTTTAGATAAATACCGCATAAAAAACTTAAGAGAAATTTTGTATTAAATTTTTAAACTTTTTGACTAAAAAAAAAAAATGATATCAATATAAATCGAAAGAAACCTTTCAATGATTAGCTAAAAAACAACCAAAATATAAAAATAATAATATATTATGTCTAGAAATTTCTAGTTTTAATATTAAGCGAAAATTTTTAAGTATTTATGACTTTTCATTAATAAATCATAATAATGAATAAAATCGATTAAATCGAAAAATGCTGGTATTTTTCTCGATTTCCTTCTACTTTTTGCTAGATTTTCATAATAATTTTAAATATATTGGAAATAGTTTTTACTTTTGACTCCTCAAAGCTTCATAATACCAAATACTAACAAGATTCAATTTTCTATCAGAAACCACTTACAATATTGATGTTTGTAAATGCTTTAATGGTTCTAAATAGTAATGACGACCATGTAGAAACAAATTGAAAAATACACATTTTTGTAAAATATTTACACATTAAAAGTCTAAAACACAATTTATGGTTTAAAAACAAGTTGATTAAGTATTAGTATGGGAGAATAATTTAATTAAGAAAGGATTAATAAAATAGATTGAGAAACAATTAAGAATTACAAAAATGGTCCAAAAATATTATTTAAAAAAAAGTTTGTGTTTGTCGTAATGAATTTGAAATTTGAAGAATCAATGAGATATTAATATATTTTAAATTTAGTTATTATATTGTAGTTATAGGTTGTAAGTACAAAATAATATCACTGTAGATTTTGATGTATTATGCTTAGACGATTCAACTTAACTCTTAAGATAAGTTAATCACCTATTTCACAAATTCTAAATTACAAAAAAAAAAAACAAGAAATTTGTTTATACAGACGATTTAAATCAATTAGGTATATAAAATACCATGAATAAACTATGATAACTATAAACGGTTTCTAAATTAAAAATTATACTCAATTTAAGATTTTAATAAAAATATCAATTTTATAAATTTAAAAGTATATAATACATTTAATAAAGAATAAAATATGTCCTAGTTTCACTAGAATACACAATGTATTAAAATATATTGTTATTATTTATTATACTATAACTTTTGTGTCTTATTATGAAATAATATATGCATAGATATGGTGAAAGTTATTGGATTTTTTTTTTTTTAATCAAAATAAGTCTTTTGTGATCTGATAAAAGTGTTTTTCATCCGTATTATTTATCATATTACGAGTATGTTCCTAAGTTTTTATTAATTTTCAATAATTTGTAGTTTATTTATTATTAGTTCTTAAAAGTTATTATAATACTTAATACTTAGTTCATTAATTATTATCTGTAATAATCATAGCCACTAAAAATGCACAGCAAACGTACAGTGTATGGATGCAGTAGATACATATACAATATATACTTGCCTTAATACTAGAATAGAACTTATATACACATGTCAAATGCTTATAAAAAATAAAATTTATTACTTATTTATTTTTAGGAATCGTTTCAAACTATCAAGTCTCATAGCACCATTGTTAAACAACCAATCCGAACAGAAAATTGCAGAAACAGAAAGTATTAGTGCCAACAAAAATACTAATTAATCATTGAATAGCTTTGAAATGTTATTTACAATATCGGCTCAAATTGCTACAGTTAATATCAATACAATGATGAATAAAATTATACCTATTACATATAGGTACGATTTAATACATTTAAATTGTCTGAATATTTTTAAACCTAAAATATTATTGTATGGTATTATAGTAAATTTAATCATTTTAATATTTGTACTTAGCAATAAAAATATAAATTGTAAAAAGTTACATAAACATTAAGTATATTTAGTTTAGTAATTTATTTGTATATTTTTTGCATTTAGTATCTATTTAAAACCATAATTAATACTTATTATTAAATGAAGTTTTGTTCAATATAGAACTTCAAAAAAATTAAATGTTGTGTGTATTTAATTTAAATATATATTTTACATAAAAGTATAAAAGAGAACATTTTTTTATTTTTTTATATATTCACATGTGTAAATGTGTTTTAATAAAACACACACACACATATATATGTAAAATATATTAATGTAATATAATAAAATAATTATTGAGGTTAATAATTATGATTACAGCCTTACACTCATAAACACATATTATTTATTAATGGACCAGAAGCCTAATATAATTCACAGATGTATCTATTCTAAGACCTAAGTGGGTGTTACACATATCCAACTAATAACTTTACAATTAAATATTTTATTAACAAGATAAAAAAGTAATGTAAATAACAAAATCAATAAGATATAATTAATAATAATAATATATATGATAAAAAATACAAAAAAAGAATTAAATAACAGTAATAATATTATTAGTAGTAAAATAAATGTGGGAGCTCATTACTAAGACGCATCATCTTATTGATGGCTGGTTTCCACGATAATTATAAACATTTTAAACTAGATATTTATACAAATAAATAACAATAGGTAATATAATAAAGTATAAAATTTAGTGGTAATAGTTATGAGTTATGACTGTTTAAAATAATGAAAATTAAATTCGTTTACAATGGTAATATTTACAGGTAAAATATCAAATAATAATACTACAACAATATTAAATATTTAAATCTATTTACATGTTTTATAGGTACCTTTACACATGATATATTGATATAATTACCAAGTAATTGTTATTTAAAATGAGTTAATAGCGATGTATATTATGTATTTTTTGTATAGAAATAATATTTTTTATACATGAAACATGTTTCTTTTATTTTTTTATTTTTTATTTGTTATTTCCGTCTAAAATAATGATTTGATCATAGTACCGTTTAATAATTTTTTTCTTCATCACGTATATGGAATTAGATTGAATGTTTTATTAGTAGTTATTATTATTGAAAAAAATATTGATTTTTCGAAGCATGACGAAGGCGTTTGTTTTGAACAATTGTTATGCGAGTTATCCATAGTTTGGTAGTATTACTGATACTATTCTAGTCTGTACACTGGCGTACGAATTATTATTGAATTGCGTTTCCATGTTCGACAATATTTATAATAGAAACCATATCGAACTAGTTGCTATTTAGACTTCTCAACTTTTGCAAGACATCATGTTTTCATGACTCTATGGATGGATTTAATCTTAATTGATTATAATGTCTAAAACATAAAAAAAAGTTAATTAATAAAAATTTAAAAACTTGAATTTGAAACCCGTTAAAATTTTTTAGCAAAAAATTAAAAATTAAATTATTAAATTTTGTATGTGGATGTTTTAATGTTTTAACTATTTGCATTTTCAAGGTGTCTTCTATCGTGCTGTTACTCATTAGTCATTACTCATTAGTCATTACCATTTACTTTTATTCAAAACTCAATATATGCTACAGATCAAGAGTTCAATGTATATTTAAAATCAGAATTACTTGTATGTGTAATGTCAAGTTTAATGTTTATTGAATAGTATTTATGTTTCATATATTAAAAAGTTTTAAAATATTAATATCCATTTATTATTTAATAACATAGTTAATTTTTCTAACATAGAAGACACAGATAAATTCTTTGTATGATAAACACAAATAATTGTCGATTACAATGACCTAGATATCGAAAAGTTGTTATAAGAGAAAAATAGTAAATAAAAATATAAACAAAGTGTTTACGAACAGGATACAGAATAACTATAGAGTACTTAATGACTAGATTCACTCGAGTTACCTGTCTTATTTGACGGCATATACAAGTTGGAATTTATTATTATCGATTAATCATTATATAATATTAAATAACTGGTTATAAAATAATATTTAAGTAATTTACTATTATAAGTTATAAATAATTATAGTAAAATATTTCTATAGATTTACAATATAATATACCTAATAATTATACATATTTTCAGTTATTTAGTAATAGCATATTTGTTAAAATTCTTTTAACTTTTTATTGAAGTATTGAAATCTAAATACTAAAATATTCAATATATCTATAATCAATACAATGAACAGTTTATGATATATAAATGCAAATAATATACGGAGTTATCCATGAAGCATACTCATCAATTTGTCACTTTCTTTTTATACGATAATGTAATTATTTGAAATCTTATTTTAGAATTTTTAAATATATTTAAAAACCGTACTTTTTAAGCATATTTTCTAGTTATTGAGATTTTAAAACGAGAATCTCTTTTTAATACTATAAATTATTTAGTGATTAATTTTTGAGAACATTATAATTTACCAAAATCAAAGAACAAGTAGTTTTTGAGTTATTTAACTTTATGTACTTAGAATTATATTTTCGCTATACTAGTTTTAAAAGATAATTAGATGATATGAGAATTTTAGTAATTAATATTGATCTATCAACGTTTATAATTTGTTAAAATATTATAGTAAATACTCGATTCAAAATAACATTTATTTTATATTTTAATAATACTATTTTTAAGAGCTATTTTTGTTAATATATATATTTTAATAATTGGAAAAAACTCATTCAAATTTTGATTAAGGAACATCAACATTTTCAAAAAGTAATCTAGTGAATAATATACCAAAGTTTGTATCACTATAGGACATTTTTTAATTTGTAGATTCGAAAAATCTCAAGAATTTGAACATAATCATCACTTAAGGAAAAAAGTGTATATTCTAAATGCTTATTGCTTGTCTTATAAACTTATAAACTTGTATATAAATTGTAATTACCAAAAAGTAAATATATTTATACATTTTTTGTCTTATTGAATTTTAAATCGATAAATTTGATTGTATTAAAGAATGAAATGATAAATGGATAAAAGGATAAATTATTATAATTTTTTTAAATTCTAACATTACAAACTTAACTTTTTTTATAATTATTTTCTGTTTAGTGTACATAATCATAATCTATAACCGTGTATTATATCTATACGTTTGAAATCTTGCGGTGGTTTTTTTACAATTATTGAAAAAAAACCACCGTGAAATATTCTTTTTTTATCTAATGTACGCACGTTGTTTTTAACAGTATGATTAACTATTAATATATTGAATAGACTTAAATTAAAACGGTGCTTTAAAATTGCAATTCGGTATTCGAGTAACCGTGATCTCAATTATTTTCATTGCTATACGCTTAAGGACATCACGTTTCAGGATTATGTTTTTTCTTTTTTTATCCAGTACTCTGTTAAATTGATTCAAAATCGTTTTTTTTTACATTTAACTGTTTTGGCAATGAATTTCCAATGACTTAATAATTCGTATCTTGCCGTCTATATTTGGACACGATCCGCATGTTATTATCGTTAATTCAGTAACGTGCGTTTTCGATGTTCTATAATAAAATATACTGTATCTATAACTATTTATTATATAGTAAATAACCATTTAATATTAGGTGTCGACGTTGATATGTTTTAAGCATTCTAAGTATTTATTATGTATATACATAAACACATAATAATATATTATATTATTATATACCTATAAGCAATTACGAGAAAGGGAAATATGGTTACTTAGCAGTACCACAGCTTTGTGGCTATCATATTGATGTATAATATAACCATACCGTTCAATAAAAACTGAAAAAAAATATTGTACAAAAAAAAGTGAGTGGTTATTGACCTTCATTGTACTTTTATTCAAATAAATTATAGGTGTTTAATACAAAAAAATAATTTTAAACAAAAAGTAAAAGTTTTTTTGTAACGATATTCTATATTTATATTAGGTAGGTAGTTTTAATTTATTCTATGAATAAAAAAATAAACCAAGTTCATAAAAGTTTTAAATAGCTATAGTATTTACAGCTAATAATAAAAAAGTAAAAATTTAATAGATTAGTACCAAATCTGTAAAAAGCAATTAAGTGATAAGTATATATATATATATATATATATATATATATAATTTGATTGTACTTGTATAATATACCTAATAAAAACATTTTAACTTTGAGTTATTATTTGAAAATCACTATTTTAGCTTGTACGTTATGTCACGTTAGTGTTCCCTATATAGATATAATATACAATATATAGTTTGCGGAATCGTACTAGCCATATATACATGTGCTAGGTATTGGCGTAAACGCAAACACTCACAGTATTTATACACGCTTAAAAATTAGATCGCTTTTAAAATATTAGCGCGTCGTTATCATTTAATATATTTTATAAAAAAATTTTTGTGAAAACTATTTTTTGAGGCCTGTGCCTCAACCAAAATTAATGGGTGGATTCGGAGTGGTCAGATGCGTAAGACTGTATAGATCAGTAAGTAAACTTATAAGTTATAATTAATAAAAATGCTAAACTAAATGTATAACATAATTTAACTTACCGGTACAATTTATGAAAATGTAGATTATGATATAGCTATTACTAGATACTTCTGTGGCCCATCATGATATTACTAATAAACAGTAAGTTATCCGAAATAGGCAATTGCTCGTACCTCTACTATTACATATAACCCATTTAGTTCACATTCAGCACATTTTATGACTTAAAATTATTCAAATCGTCAAGTTTTATTTTAATTTTAACATATTAAAGTTTTATGCAATTTATGTAGTCTCGATGAGAGTGATTCAGTATTAAATCAAGCAACTAAAAATTATTTTGTGTTATTACTAATTACTGTGAAATGAACCTGTTCAAACTATTCAAAAATATTTAATTACTTGTAGGTATATAAATGATCGACATTTTCTGCAGTTTCAAGAATAAGTGAAAAAACTAAAGTAAGTACTGATTTTAATATAAAAGGGGGGTGCAAGTGGTGGAGTTGTAGGTATAAAAAATTTGTGGGCCTCACCTAAGAGTAAATGATCTACACGCCACTGCAGGTGCACTGGTGTTGCTCGTGATCCGACGGCGACTCATAACAATAATTATATTATATACGTTCCAAGTGTCGGACGACCACGGACGTTAGACGAACTGCAGTTGGGCGCTCGCGGACCCGGCGAACTCGTCGTACACCACGTGCTGGAGCACGGTCCTGGTGGCGTTGTCGTAACGGAACGCGTCCAGCCCGTCGCCGTGCGGATTGCCCAGGCAGTACTTGAAGAACAGGAATATGGACAGCGAGACGAACAGCACGGCCAGCGCCGAATAGTCGGCCATAATAATAATAATAATAATAATGAGCTTGGTGGGTGTTACGCCGTCCCGGGGCGGGTGCTGTGCACTGCTACCCGTGCGATATTATAATAATGATAATATACGCGCGTAAGAAGTATTGCACTTACACCGCTGCACCGCACTGGAAGAATGCGCGCTAGACCGAATCTTTTCCGTGCGTTGTGCCGTGTATTTTCAACACGTCTTGTCGGTTCACGTTTGTCTGAAGCGCGCGGGTGTTTGTGTGTGTGTGCGTGTGTGTATGCGTATGGCTCGCGATTCCAAGCTCGCGACCGCAAAGCGTATCCTCTCTCCCACCGACTGACCGACCGACCGGTCGACCGCGCGCGTGTACGATAATATTATTATTATTATTATTATTAATTTATCGCGTGCATTATATTATTAGTTATTACTTATTATGATTCGCACCGGGTGTGATGCGGTGACTTACGTGCGATCCCAACGCTGCTCACTGACAAAACGCGCGCACCAAATATTATATGATAATAATAATAATAATTATTATTATAAATAACACTTGACTTTGGGCTGTTATTAGAATTTAGAATGTCAATCTTTTGCATCGTCATTGATAATGATCAACGATAGATTTTTGTTCGAACTTAATGCGCACGGAATAATATAATGTGCAGTTCCCGACGTATGTGTGTGTTGTAACACACACACACACACACACACACACACACACACACATATATATATTGCGAATTTACGGTGATAAGTTTTTAGATGTAAAACATTCATTGTATCGAAAACTCTTAAAGGTTTTGAAAATAATTTTTGAACAATCAAAATTTTGAACGAATAGCTAGTTAAATTTAAGTTAAAACTTATTATTATTAATATATCTTCTCATTCGAAGTTTGATTTTTACGATCATAATTTAACGTGGACTTTGTAATGTATTCCGTAGGACAATAGGTCGTCAAGTATTCAAATAAATAAAAATTAAAACAAATTAAGATGATAAAAAATATAATTGTTCGTTTGAGAAATGTTATTTTTTAGTTATTTCAAATCAAATAAAAAATATGTTCAAATAGTTTTTAAAATAAGTGCCTTATGATTGTTTTACGTTTAGAAACTACCCTGTGTTAGTGTGATATATATATATGTAATATGTTATATGTCTTGTTGATATCATTATTGTTCATTATTATTATGAAGGAAAGTAGTAACATTGTCGACTATCTTTTATTGTTCCTATGAAAATATTATTCATCGTAAAGTGCGCTGATCTATATCAGCGTTTCTGTGACGAATCTGTCTGTAAAAGTAGCTTGTAGGTCTCGATATAGATATGTTAGCATTTATTAAATTGTCGTGCGCACTGCGCACGTCTAAGCTGAAATTGAAAACAGTTGTTATACATTATACTTATAATAATATAAATGGTTTACGAATAATATACAACTAGGTGGGTACCTATAATAATGGATTTTAATTTAACATTTACGTTATTATATCCCGCGAACCGTTACACCGTTAATAGTACATGGTCTGGCAGCTTTCTTTTTTTATATCGATAAAAGAAAGCCGATATATTTTATGAATCCTATGATATATGTATACGTACTACCGTGTCTTATTATTATTTGTGATGGTGATTTAACGAATGTGAATAAGTAGCTGACTATTTTAAACGTAGATACAGGCCACGTTAACCCAGGTGCAAAAGAAACATTTGCTCCAGGTGGCCAAATTTTGAAAAGCGGTTAGAGATTTAAACTACATATTTGAAAAATAAAATGTAACAATGGTTTTTTTTCTAAATATTTCTTTTAGTTCAATATTTAAGAAAATTTTTAAAAATAAGTTTAAATCATTTCAATATTAAATTAATATTTTCCAATAAAACTCTATTTATAATATTGTAAATTATCTAATTCCTATAATAAGTATTGAACGATATACGTAATTACGTACACGAATCATACACCCACGTTTAAATGAAGTTTCAAAATTCAAAACTTATTCCTTCACTAAAATATCGCATGAAATATGATTTCATAAAAAAAAAAGTTTTTTGGGACCTTTTAATTTAAAATTTTTGAAAATCATATCAATAATTATATAAAAAGTTAGAGCGACAGTGCAACAACATTTTAGCTTATTTTAAACAAATTTGCAAACACTTTACACTCTAAAAAAGAAGTAATACTAGGATTTTAACGAAAAAAAAAATCAACAGGTAGCTGTGATCCGTCAAAGAAAAAAATTGCATATTTTTACTTTTTGATGCTCATAGTTTTCCGGCGTCACATCTAATTATACCTATAGAATAATTTCATTTTTTTAAACAAAAAGTCATAAGACATTTATAAACGATTTTGACTATAATATTGTAAATTCATATAACTATTTAACTTGTTAATGTTTATTTGTAATATATTTTCGATTTGAATTAAATCGCTTTTTAAAAATTATTTATTTAGGTGTATTATATATGGATACATGAATAAATTTATCTACTAAAACAAATTTTCCTGTTTATGAAAAGGGAGAGAGTAGTAAACGGTAAAAATTGTTTGCTCCATGGCATTGGAACTTAATACGGCTCTGCGAGATAAGTATAGATACTTTGAGTTGGTGCTTGACGGTGAATGATTACTACGTTTAATTTAAAGATTAAATATGATGATAAAATCAAAAAAATTATAAAGCATATTTTAACACTACTTAATTGGTTAAAACTTTCAAAGTGTCATTCATAAGGACAACAAAACATAGATGATAAATACGCTTAAATTTCTAACTGTACAAACATAATTCTTATAACTACGATTTTTTTTTGTGATTGAGGGGGGTGTAAAAAGTCCTATAACGTTTAAAAAGTTTAAATAATATAAAAAAGACTTCTTTCTTACTATTATTTGTTTTCACAATCTTGCATTATAGCCTTTGGGTAAAGATAGATAAAAATGGATTTATGGTAAACATTTTTTTAGTAAATTAAAATTTATCAAGATTTTCAGTCTACAAGTCTCAAGAAAGATACAGTAATATTACTTATTGCAAATGAAATAACCAACAATTTAAACTTCGAAGATATCAGTTAAACCACAAAAAATTAAATTTTAAATTATTTATTTTCCGTGATATGTAGATAAAAGGAATTACATAAATGTTATGAATATAAACGCTTGAACGAATTCAGTGATTGAAGATTATCCTTTCATGGATGGCGATACTTGATGATTCCTTCAAACATCAAATGTCCAATGGAGTTTATAAAATTCATACTCATTTGGAAAACTACAAATTGCACAGTGTGCCAAAATCTGTTGACTGCACATCTTATGGATTGGTGCTGCGAGTAGTGCACCATCTTAATTCGTGGTGAGATCATTTCATATCAATATTACGTTATGTGTACATGTACCTACTTATTAAAATACTAACATTATTTATTGTTTTTACGTATTATTATTTATTATATTAATTTATCTATATTGAACATAATTCTAATGTCCCGTAAGTTGGCCAAAATCTAAATTATTATTAGTTATATAATTATATAGTATAGAGTTATTTAGTTACGATATTAAATCATAAATCGATATATAATCTAAATAAATGTAGTGAAATTAAAAATTATACCATCAACGATGGTTTATGATTAATTATAGGTACAATATGTTGTAAATATTTATATGTAACAATTAATGCGTGAAGGAGAGCGAATATTTTATAATTGGCCCGCTTGCAAAATATATCATAATGAGACGGCTATATATATATATATATATATAGATAGTTGGTACCTAGTACCTACGTATAATTATAGTTCCATATTATATATTCAAATCTATAGTAATATCATCGTATTATGTATACTTAATATTTATATATACATATGCATATTTATACACCGTTGTGGTTCGAATTTTAATGACGATTGGTAGACATAATAATATTATGTAGAATTTATAAAGGAAGCACAATTATACAACGTAATTTAAGACATATAACAACATAATGTAAATATAATTAATGTAAATTAATTTTAAGTTAATGCTAGTATTAAACGAATGGCCATAGAAGCCGATACTTTATTTAAAGATCAATAAAAAAAAATTAAATATTATGTAGTTTATTCGATGGTTGAATTTACGTGATTATTTCTCTTTTTTTCATATGATTTGGAATTTTTCACATAGTAATGTAGCAATGGGAAGATTTTGGGCGACTTAGTGTACAATAGGATTGTGATAAACCGGACTTATCACTATGAACTTCACACAATGTAGTTTGACATACATCATTTCGGCTATTGTTTATTTTATTCTTTCTTCATTTAATAATAATTGGTTTCATCAATTAAAATATAACTCATAATATGTGTATAAATCGTAACTATAAATATGCATAAAAATCGCATGTTTACGTTTTCTTTATGATATAATAATATGTTTATGATGTGGTATACCTACAATCTACATGTGTCAAGAAAAAATACATTTCTTGTATGTTTCCTTTGAAATAGAGCTATTATTGTACATAATTTTGAACTACAGTGTTCTTCTATGTCTCGCCAAATTGTTAATTGTTGAAAAAATCTCTTGTTTGTAACATTAGAAATTAGAGTAATAGGTACATTCAATAACACGGATTTACAACCATTTGCGTTCATGTCTGAATATTAACATGACCCAATCTACGTTTAGGTTGTAAATAATATTTTTGAGTAACGGAGTAAATATGATTTTTGATAAATGTCAAATAGATAAAACAAGATTTCATGATTTATTTGCAAATATGATATGGAGTGTAGATCAATAAACATAATTAATAGTAAGATACCTATAATTAAAATTTGTTCAAAAAAATATCAAAGTATAATTATATGATATAGATTTTATTGTGTATATATCACACATAAGTATATGCTATACTTATGATTTAAAATAAATGGTCACAAAAAAAAAAAAAGAAAGATTTTGAGTGGTTATTGACTTCATATTAGTGACAAAAGCGTATTATAATTTAGTGAATAGTCGTATACGCAAGTATTATATAGGTAACTAAGCGCTAAAACATTATTTTCATATAAATTAAAAAAGTTGATTGGATTAAATCATTAATCTAATAATATATATAAATATTATTCAAATTCAAAAATGTAATTGAGGTAGGTACTAATTATTTAATTGCTCGTATTCGCATTATTAGAACAAGTTACGATAATTTTTTTAACCTCGTGGATTTTACGATTATTATAATATTACACATTAAATTATAAAATAAATTTTAGCGATATTCATTTTTTAAATTTAATTAAGTTTATATTTGAGTCTTAAAAAAATTAAAATTAATTTTTTAGTTATTTTTCTCCAACTCAATAAGTATACAGTAATTAAAAATAATAATTTATTTTAATTTGAAAAAGTCATGCAATAAAGGGTTAATAAAATAGTTTTGACTAAAATTATTGCTTAAACATTTCATATTATTTAACATAATCTTATGTATATATAGTATAATACATTTAGTTACTCATTGTATATACCTACTTAAACTGCGTTTAGTGTGTAAGTTAATTTCTATTATTTATTTCTATTATCTAACTTTAACTAAAGAGCAACTGCACAAACTCATTCATTTTTTATATTTACTGTTGTCCGTATAATAATTCTAAAATTTGGTTTTACAATAATTGCTGTCACAGTGGATACAATTATAATAATGTTCATCGTGATCTTTCATTTTTGATTTCCTTTACATCTCCACAGAAGTTATAGTCTGAATTATGAATAATTGTATCAGTAAATAAATCTTTACGTTGATCATGATTCATGAATTATTTTATTTTATTTGATAGAATATTATTCATATATTTATAGTCCGTGATGGAATTTAATACTTGATTACGAATATATATATAAGTATGCATTTAGTGATATTTTTTATACATTATTATATTCGTATAATAAAATGTATAATAATTAATAAAGTAGTAAATTAAATATTTACCTTGCGAACTAGGAATAAGGAGATGTCCCGATTATCACATCATACTGATGTATCCGTCATTTCAATAGACGTGTATGATTGGTAATTAAAAAATGTATACAAAGATTTAAATTTTTGAGTTAATACTAATAGAGTAGCAGATGATGGGTGAATTTCAAAATTTCAATATTAATCTTTCAGAAAATTTCGTTTTTTGATATATTAAGTTTCATATAGTTATAAATATCATAGATGACACATATAAATGTAGGTATCTATCTATTTTATAAGTATATACTATTTATATTATATATTTATATGTAATATATATTTATATTAAATATCTTAGTGTGGTTGGAGTTTTACAATTTTTTACTACAATAGAACATGATTGCAATTCTTATTTTTTACAACAATAAATTAGTCACAGTTTATTTATAATAATGGTATATGTTTCATTCAATTGTTATGGCAAGTGATGTCTACTTGAAGAGATTTTCTCCAGTTTCACTAATCAAAAATTTATATCACGTAGCATGATTAGTTAAAACTTAATATTTTATTAACTTTTGTATTTTATAAATATAATTTTTAAGTATGTTAAATTTGATAGAAGATTATGTGATTTATATAAAAAAAATTCTGTTTTTGTACAAAATAAATAACATTTTCTGAAAGGTGTTGACTGAAGAACCCATTTCTCGAATGACTCCAGTTTGATACACCATCAGATTTCCTTATTCTCCAGTCATCATTTCCATGAATTCTAAAAAAAAAAATTCAATACGCATTTAATTTATATTGTGTTTAAATTAACTAATTTAAATTATACCAACTTAACGATTAGATAAACATATAATTTTTTTTAAATACATTTAATAGGTACTAATTTACTTGTAACAGTAAAATATTAAATAAAAAATTTATTTTTATGAATGTTTATCGCATATATTTATAGTGATTTACTGACGTTAATGCAAAGCCTGATTATATTTAATTAAATAATACTGGGGACATTTAGAATGCTTGTTTATTTTGTATTTTAAAGTTTCTAATTCTAATATTATTCAAAATAAAATAATTATAAAATAATTATTTTATACTAAAAAATGCATTTGGTTTAATTATATTACATAGTTAGATCGAATAAGTAAAATACGAACAATTTTATAGGAAAATAAATTGATGTTACTATAGATTCTTTCGTAACTTTTTATATTTAAACGATATTAAAGTTTCATAGAAAAAAATATAATGAAGACGATAAAATTTAAAATACTTTCTATATTGTTTGATGAATTTGAAGTGTTAACAATAGATATGTAACTTCATTTTTGGTTATAGCTTAATAGCTTATAGTAGTTATAAGTAAAACAAGTTTTCTTAACAATAGTGAGAGTTAAAAATGAAAGTTTATTTAGATTGTCAATCATGATTGAAATCTATAATAATTGTATATTATTATGAATTGATTTAAAAGTATGTTTTATAAGTTTATAATAGTACATTTTAATGAGAATGTAAATTGAGAAATTTTAAATTTTGTGTTAATGCTGGATTCACAAATTGATATTATTCTATTTAATAAATAAATATACGCAAGTCTGCAGCACAAGAACCTTTTATAAACTCACCATCAAAATCTACTGTTCCAGAACCATCGGAATCAATTTCGTCAATCATCATGTCCAATTCTTCATTGGTCAGCTGATCATCAAGCTCTCTCAAAATTTCTTTCAGGCATGATGTAGGAATATAACCATTTCCTTCTTTGTCGTACAACCTAAAAGCTTCACGGAGTTCTTTTTGCATGGCTTCATCGTCTTCTTCGACAATAAACTTAGCAGCCAATGTTACGAATTCGTCAAACTCCAAACGTCCAGATTCTTTAAATATAATTTATTTAAAAATTATACTTAAAACAAATTATTAAAAAGTAAAAAGAAAATCATTTACTATCTGCGTCAACTTCTTCAATAAGTTCGTCGAGAATCTTCTTGTTGAACGGCTGTCCCATAAGTCGTAAGATATCGGCCACCATGTCTGTGGGTATACTTCCAGATCGTTCGCGATCGAATGCATCGAAGGCTTTTCTGAGGACTGAACATTAACACCAATTAAAAATGTTGTTTTTTTTAAATTTAATGTAATAGCAGTATGTTTAAAAGAATAATTTACTCAGTTTTGTTAATTTCATATGCACATATCAAAAACCAATAAATAATTTTATGAATTGCTCTTGCTTTTTTGAACAATTTTATTTTCAAATTAATACTAAATATACGAGGAATTAAGATTGTTTTTTAGTTAATAATATTTCTAAAACTTATCTTTGATCACCACCTTTTAGTATACCGATAACGATAATAAATACTATGGAAATAAATTTGGAAGTAAATTTTAGTTAATCGTTTATTATGATCATAAAAATGTTAGCAAATGTGTCTGTTATTTTTATGGAAATTGAATTTTAATATAATTTTTACTATCTATAGTTTTTATTAAAAATGTTATGCACTGCATATTTTATTTTTATAGAGATTATTTTGTAGATGAGTTTTTTCCTGTCAACAAAGAAATAATAATGATAATATAGTAACAATGGGTTCTTCATACTTTGTAGTTAATTAAAAATATATTTATTACAATTAAATCTATAAACACGAAATAATTTTAATTTAATGACAGTTATTTAAATTGTATAAATAACTATTAATTTATAGATGAATTAAATTCTTAAGAAATAAAAGTTTATTTTTTATAATTAATAAAAAGCTTTTGAGATTTTCACGAAAATTTTAACAATTAAATTTTAAGTGTTGATTGTGATGTGATATAATAATTCCAGAAATTTAAATATTTTTAATCTGTTGTACGATCGTTAATATGTCAAAACTTAAATGCATTGTAATCATAACATGGTATATTATACACACTATCTATCTATCTATCTATCTATATAGTTTTTTGAAACTAGAATGATAAAGATAAATTCTATATAAATTTCAATAATCATTTAAATTAACCAGTTACTTTGTATCAAAAGGTATGTCAAAACTTTGGATTTAGATTAATGTTTACGAACTGCTATAAATAGGGAATGTTCATATTAAACATATAATGTTATTAATGTATATTTAGATATTTCAAAATACCTAAATAATATAGCTTAAAAATATATAAATATCTACAATATATATGTATACCATATTTTAATCATAAAATTAACACATAACAATAATTAATATGATCCAACACAATTAAACAACCATAATTAAAATTACTGATTCTCTTATTTCAAGAACTTTATTTCATATGAAATACATATTTTGGTGTATGATAACAAAACAAAACGTTAGAGTTTTTGACTGTACAAAGTTATAGGTAAATTAGATATTAAAATGGATTTTTAGGTATAAGTATATAAAGTGATATATTTAGGGTTAATAATCATTAATCATATAGTTTTTTATTGTTCAACATATTTTTATTAAAATATTCAAGTATATAAATACAATATATATGATATATATATATATTATATTATTATAACTTAATATATAGCTACATAAATCTAGGCAATAATTAAATTTTATGACACAAATAAATGTATTAAACTAATTTTGTTTTAATTTTATAATGGTCAAGTATAAATACTAATAATATTATAAATCTAATTTTTACAGTTTTACGGAAATACAAACCATTTATAACGTTACTATTTTTATAAATTTAAGATTTAAAATTATTGACAAAAAAAAAAAGACATATATTAGACGAACGACTGTTTATTAGCTTATATTATGTGAATCTTTATCAATACAATAATGTAAATTCAAGATTATATTATAAAATTAATTATTGTATTGAATAAATAATGAATTTATAAAGCTGTAGATCAATAATTATCTATTTTTATTTCTGAGTGTTTTAAAATACTTTAATTAATTCATTTTTTGATACGTAAATTCTACGAGGAATTTCTAATAAGGAATGTTCTTACATTAACAATAATATTTTTTAAGATGACTAACATTATGAACGGCTTTTAATGAAGTTTACATTTCTTACGTAGTATGATAAATTTGTGTAACTACATATATTATATGTTTATGAAATTAATTTTTTTTATAGTTATTTTAATATCATACATAATACATTTAACTATAAATACTAACCTACTTTAATTTTAATTCGCCAGTGTATAAAACTACGCGCATTTTAAATACAATTTTACTTATAAAACAATAAAAAATAATTTTAGTGATATTGAAACATATTTTTTTAAACTACTATGCAGGCTCTAAAATTTGATTTAAATACATGACAATATATTAATTAATTATAATAGTTAATAATTATTTGATCTACTATATACTACATGGATTCCATAGTTCTAAAATTAATGAGATGTATTTTCTTTTTTAAATTTAGGTCTAATAAATCTAACTATACAAGGTTTGTATTTCAACTTAAAGCGACTAAATTACACGTCAAGTGTTGGTTTTATTATATTTAATTAATATTGTGGAATAATTAACAAATAAAAAATATAATAATTTATGGAATAAAAATTTATGCTGGGATGTTTATGAAATTAAAAATAATTAAACAATTTTACAAAAAGGTAACAACATTTTCAAATTATTTTAATTTTAAAAGCAATATTTAATTAAGCATTACGTCGCAGGCATAAGTTATAGGTATATATTATGCGATTTTGGCCGAATTTTTAAAATAACAAAAATAATCATATGATTGTAATTTATATTGGTAACAAGACAAGCAAGAATGCCAGGAATTTATTTGAGTAGGCAGTACAAATTAGTGTAATCAAATAACGTTTGAATTAGTGATAAAACACAAATAATATGAGGCATATTAATAGTATGGTAAAAAAACATGTGGTTTTTTGAAACCGTTTACACCATAGTCGTATACTGGTTAAGCGATAACCACCATCAAAACCTGGGAATAATAAAAATAAATAGAAACTGAATAATTAAAAACATAGGTAATTGAATACATACAATTTTTCTATTTTGTACTAAATACTTAAGATAAATTATTTAATAATTGTTAAAATAATATTAATGTATGGCATATTGTAGTATTAAGTTTGTATAAATTTATAAAATTAATAATTGTATAGATACGTTTATAAGTAGGTATAGATAATACAATTTTAAACAACAAAAATATTTCAAATGATTTAAGTTTTAATATCATGTTAGTATAGTTAAAAGCATGTTTATTAAGTTATGTATATCTATAATCGCTGTGAAGAATTAAATAGATTTGCAAAATACGTAAGTGTCTATTAGTAATTCTAATTCTACTATAGTTAAATGTTTATATAATTGTATATTGTATATATTATACTTTATTTAAGTTTAAATACACTATATATATATTATGTGTGTGTAATATGTAAAATGTATGTATGTTTTAGTTCTTTAGTATAAAATGTTTGATTCAAATTTAGTTTGACTACACGATGTATTTTAATATTTTATAATTTAACTAGGAAATACAAGTAACCTAGGCAAATTATTATAATAAGAGCGATGCTAATTTTAGGTTGTGGTCATAACACATTTGTATAACTGATCCAGCATTCAGCTATTATGGATGTGCCAACACTTGGTACGATTTGTGCCAAGAAGTTTATTATTATTATATTAATAAGCGTGTATATGAGTAAACGATACTAAAAGCTTATCGAGTGAGTGTATGTAATGGGAAAAAAGTCAAATTTGCACATGTAAAAAAAAGGAACAGAAACCTAGATTAAAAATAGAACATAGGTACACTGTTTGTATGATTAAAAGTTATAAATTAATATTCAAAGATAAACTAAATATTAAAAAATTACTATCCAATAATTATATTATGTTAAAGTTATTTATAAAGTATAATATCTACAAAACTAAGTTAATTTTTTTGCAAACATAATATATTATGGTTAGTATAATACAAATATATTATTAAAAAAATATTAATTATTTTTATTTTTTAGATTTATTTTTATAATTTATTTTTTTTTTGTTTTGTTTTTAATCTTCTAAAATTGTACTTATAATTTATTATATATTATTTATCTAATTAAATGTATATTGATTATATATTTATTACTTACGTTATAATACTAATTATTAAACCTGGTAAACGTGTATATCTATTAATCAGACCAGTGCTATGAGTAGGTACCTACTTAGAACTTAAAAATATTATAAGATAATAATATATGTGAATATAGGTAAAAGAAACTTTATATTAAAGTGTTTATTTATTTTTTATTTAATGACATCTGTAACAAAGAAGAAAACAATATTTATACATATATATTATATGCAAAGAAGTAAGAATTAAATAATGTAATAACTAATTACAAAATATGATTATAGTATACAAGTGTGCATTTTTAATCGAAATCTTCTCTATTTAATAGGGTATATAATTGATTATTGTATAAATAGTAGATAATAATGTGTTTTATTTTTTTTTTTTTTTGGTTTTAAAAATTACTTATAAACAAAAGAAAAAATGTACACAATACATGACGTTTACAAATAACACGTAGGCATAGTTACCTGAGATTTGTTCTGGCGGTAAATCTTCCTACAAAATAAATAATAAAAAACAATTTAAAAATTGTAGTCAAGAAAATTTCATACACGTATGTATAGGTGTTAATAGGTGTAAATAGGTAGTAGAAAAGATACTGAATGAAGATATTTATTTGGCAACGGAACACATACAATAGTTGTAATTATGAATCGAATTTCAAACGATTGGCAAAACAATAATTGTCTACCAATGTGCCAATTTATCTCGCCCAATATCTTGGCAGATGACAAAACTCATTCAGCAGGTAGAAATGACAATAATATATGTATGTGTCTTTCTATTTTTTTTTTTATTTTTTTTTCTGACACGAGTTAATAATTAAATAAACAACTATTTAATATGGTATGGTGAATTGCCAAATATTTTATTCATCGATACATCCACGTGAACGATAAAACACAACACAAAACATTATACCTATTCCACTTACCATTTTTCAAACTAGGGAAATCGACTTAAACAACCAACGGGAACGTTTCGAAGAAAAAAATGTGTCGTGCGTTCGCCGCTTGTGAACTGGAGAAGTTAGATTATTACACTGAATCGCAAGCCTGCACCCCCACTGTTTCTAAATTTTCTATCTCCGGATCTGTGGTTAATGTGTTAGTTGAAGTCGAGGAAAGGGACGATGTGAAAATAAAACCGATAAAATTAGAACTTTTGGAAGACGATCGTCTACAACACATTACAGCACTGTATTACCCGCGTGATGTAGTCAATGGCATCATTTCAGATTAATACGTGTTTAGTATCTAATAACAAATCTATATAATTTCTGAAAAAATTGCATTAAATAACTTTAAAAAAGATCGAAATTATTATAATAGGCACACTGTTCATTAAGTTGTCAAAAACTTATAAAAATAAAAATATTCGATTTCTTAATAGCTAGTATGCAGTTTTTCATTACGGGAGCCGGGAAAATATTTTCAAGTTATTAATTATATTATACGTATAACTTGAATAGTGGTTGTTAAATATTATTATTAAATAGATGGTAATAGATAGTAACTGTAATATAGGTATTTCAATGTCACCGGTAAAGTTTTATACCGGTTTATATAACTTACTTATTAAATATTCAAAACACTGAATAGATACTAATGAAAAACAATTAACCTTTCACATAACATTGAATTAAAAATTATATATTATATTGGACAACAACATCGGTTAGGTAGGTAATAGATACCTTAAAATCGTTCTCATGTAATACATAAAAAATAATAAAATGTAATAAAACGTAGTAAACATTTTATATATAATGTAAAATAAAATAATAATTGCATGTAACTTATGACTTTTTTAATTATCAATATTGGGATTAATCGCTTATGACTTTATTAATTTATAAAGTATTTTTAAATATATTATTTAAAGTATTTTGAAGAAAAAACTTAAAAAGTCAAAACATTTATATTTTTAAAATAAATTTCAATAGAAAATAGTCGAGATGAAAATATAAAATAGGAACATTTCCATAAAATCACATCGTTATAATAGATATGAGGCCAAGTTTTGCGGGTGGCAGTATTACTAAGACTTATGCGGCAAAGATATACATAAAACAGTTCTCAGAATGTTTATATGATTTAATAATAGATTTTGTGGACCAAACATAATATCCCACACAAACCCATTTAGTCTATGAAGCACTCACTAATTTCACACTGACACCATTTCGTTCTTAAAATATTATTTTAATTAACAATATCATATGATTACAATTTATATTATAACACGCCTATAATATATCATTATAATATAATTTATCTGGTCTTTTGATTGATTTGAGTTTAATAGGCTTAAAAATATTATTGATATAATAAATTAGAATGTGTACATTATATTTATATGTGTACATAATGTCTGTACATTATATTTAGCTTATAAGACATAAATAAAAAACGTGTTTAAGGTAAATAATAAGTACATTACGCGTTGAAGTCAATGAATTCTAATTCTTTGATAATATATTTACGATTTTTTTTTTTTTTTTTTTTTGTTAATCTCAATATAGTACTATTACATTAAAAATGATATTCTTGATATTCTTAAAAGTTATAAATTAAACTTTTACATGTAAAAAATATGTCATTAAGTATAAATATACAACATATTAGAAATTGTTTGTAATTTATGTTGACAATCATAAACTATAAATTATAATAGCGGATAAAAGAAACAGAAAAAGAAAAAAACCTTAAATATAAATTTTTCTTCAGTCTATTATTACGTATTTGTCAGTTATAGTAGTGTTGTTTAGGTGTAAGTTTCAATTGGGTTTTTCAAAACTTTCGATAAAGAATATAAGAACTAGTCAACATTCATGGCGCACTCCAACACAAGACAGCATGTCAGCAGGACTGGTTGAGATGATCCTAAAGACATCTATTCATCGTCTGTACTTCAAGGGAAGTTTTTTTTTTAAAGAAGCAACACTTTCACAGGTTTTTTAGTACTAAACATTCCATGTTTACTTGTTACACGGGTTCTAATTTCTCCTAATTTTATATTTGCTAATCAATTATCGCGTTACGATATAAATGTATCATACATATTATTATTACATAAAAGATGTTAAAATAACTTGAATAAAGAAATGAATAAAAAACACTCTTGGGTAAAAATGTTTTATCTGTTGCCTTACTGCCCTGACATAAGCCACTAATGTAAGTAACGTTTTAATTATATAGGTATGCATTACAATTATTGAACGTTTTGTTCTATTTCAACTAATTTATTTGTCAGACGGGTGTGGTTAGGTTAAGCCTTATATTTAAGAGTCAACTCTTTTTGGCCGAATTTCATACGACCGACATGTTATGATTTACAATATTGATCAAAAAAATAAATAAATCAGTTGTTTATAAATTAAATATGTATCTATGTTGTACGTAATATATATTATTGTATTAATGTATATAAATGAAAAAATGATAATTATAATAATTAAATAATATATGAGTGATAAGTCAATAAAATGTCAATCATAAAATATACATATCTGTACATATATAATAATAATAATAATAATAAAAGAAAAAAATTATAAATTGTTATAAAATGTTATTATTTATATTAGTTCCTACTGTAGTGAGAATCGTATATAATAATTGTAAAAAATATTCAAAACTGTTTTAAATGTTTCATCCGTAATCCAATGTGATAAACCAGTTTATTAATTTTATTTTTTTAAGAAACATCAGTATTTTTTCATTAGAAACTGATATTTCCCTTAGTAAGAATCGATCACTATCTAAGCATTTTTTTTAAATTATCAGTAAAATACTAAAATGTATTTCTTTTACGCTAGTTATTGGCTTAGAAGTAATATTTATTTGTTTCAAGTAAAATTATTTTTCTTGTTACTTTTATTGAAAGCACGTAAAGGCGAGAAGTAATTAAAATTGCACAGTGAATGTCTTGAATAGTTTAAGACAGTTTTTTCTGAGTCGATCTAACTTTATCGTTTATATTTTCAATAGTTTGTTTCTATAGTCAAACGGTTCGCTTCTGGTACGCGATTATGTATAGAAACTTAAATTTCAATCACATGTTTTTTATTTGACAAAAATGTAATCATTCGAGCATTACAACTGTCAGATTCATTTTTCTTTTTTATGATAACGTTTTTCACATTCTCAATAAAATACATTTTCACGTTGCTTATTTTCGACTATAATATAACCGTTAAAAATTATTGTTTTTATTATTTAAATAATATACCTGGCTATAATGCATTTGTTTTATCCTATTATTTGATATTTAGTTTACTATCAATTTGACAGACGATAAAATGGTCATGTAAAATAATCGCATTGATTCTCACCACAATATTTACCGTTGCATTTTTGACATACGATTTCGTCTCTGTTTCTAGTTTGTGGCTAAAATCAGTAAAATCATGTCGGCTCATAGGTTTGTCGGCTAATTGGATTCGGCCCATTGTCCGCCACCCCGTCTGAAATCTGTAGAAAGGAAGTAGGAACGAAGGATGTAGCATATTATAGTGCGCAATTGATGATAGTATTTGTTGTTGTTAAATTCATCAATTATTATGCTAATAGACATCATATTCTATACTCTATGGATATACGTTCCGTATTTCTTGTACGATTTTTTTAGACACAAGTATAGTAGGTTGTCATTGATGTGTATCGCGTTTAAATATTCAATTAATTTAAACTGTTATAAGCATCAACGTCACAGAAGACAAACACGATAGAAAGAAAGACCCGATATTTATTATTGTAGCTGTCCAACCCAATACTGACGTGCTGCTAAACCAATGCGGTAAATGCTGCAGCAACAACGAAAACCAACGAACATACGCATCCTACAGCTTCAACCATCGCCATAGTATAAGATTAAGTTTTTTGTCTTATTTGCATGTGCTATGTACAAATTATTAAAGTGTTATTACTTGTTACGTAAGTTTCTCGTGACGTGTTATTGATCGAAGATACTAAATTATGTTTGTAAACATTTTATAAGCATTATTAGTGGATAGGGTAAATTTGTAGGACACTTACCTACATTTACTTAGTATTCATAACAGATATACGATGAAACCGGTTCGATTGGTTAGCATATAATATCGCATCTACTTTTTTTAATCATACACCTAAGTAGGCACTACTTGTTATCGATTTATCACATGATTCGCATAGTAATGATACTAAAAAAGTAGGAATAAAATGTTTGCACTTTGCACACAACGTTTTACCGATATTATATACCTACGTTTATCTGTACATAAAATATAACAACACGCGATCGGTTCATCGATACTTATTACAATTATTAATTTTTACCAAAACTCTTCTGCATGGTAAGATACTTACTTAAAACTAAGGGGCCCTATAAAGAATGTAAAAAAGTGAAAGACCAACCCTTCGGAAAATTTAAAAATTCATTTTTTGTTTTCTATAACTTTTAGATTTTAGATACGATAAACGTATTGATTTTCAATGAGTATTTGTTTTTTTTTTATTTGTGTATGTGTACACGATAAGAAGGTAGTCGATAAAATATTCAATTTTCAATATTGAGGGTGGTTTTTAGATAATTAATTGAAATAGTTTAGTTTATATAACGGAACTATAAAATCTAAAAAATATGTATAGACAATTATATTTTATAGATATTTGTAAATTTGGACGAGAGTAGGTACCTACTTATTTAAATGATAATTAGAGTTATAATTTACAAATATAAAACATTATTTATGGGAACTTCAAATTTGTACACATATTATATTATGAATTTTACTATATGTAAATAATGACATTTTTGACTTCTGTTAGGATTTTACTATCTAGTTATACCATATAAGAATCTATTTTTACTGTTTTAAAAAATATATACGTAACAAATCATAAGTTCAAATTTAACACATCCATAATAATAAACCACTCGATACCTAATGTACAGCAGAACAGTTCCTGCTGGCTGTTTACCTACTTTTTTATTGATGATAACACGCTAATAGAATCCTATTAATATTACGTGTCATGTACTCATGTAACGCATGAGAGGACCTACCTAAAATAGGTAGTAGGTACATTTCCTACGGGCTTTACAGTGATTTTGTAGTACTGATAATTTTTAACTAATAAACATTCAAGATCCTGACTATAAGCTATTTTTTAACTAAACGATTTAACTGGTTTAAGTTCTAAGTTTTTACTAGATATTGCAATATTAATGAATGCTGAAAACATTTAGCTCCAAGTTCTAACACTTAAGGGAACTAAATATGAAATTAACATATACTTATAGGCTATAATATACTTTAATCTTATTATAATGGATTAAACCAAAATACTTATTAGGTATGACTTGTTAAATAGTACTAAAAACAAAACTAGAATCAATAAAATGTTATGGAAAACATAATGAAATAAGCTAAAATTATATACATAACCTTCAGACATTATCCGATCGAAAGACCTAATGCACTTGTACGGATGTGCCTAGTACCTACCTACCTATAGGTGTACTTATCAATCAATTTTAAACCGGTATGATAACATTCCTCTATATTCGGATATTCCAACTAATAAATCCAACTACTTATTCTTTAATACTTACTACAAGGCGTGGATATAGACATATAGCTATATTCGTCAATCTAATAAAAACTAATATAAATTGGTAATTTTGAGTTTTTAAGCGACTTGGAATTAAAATTGTCAACATTTAAGAGTTTAAGTAAACCAAATCCAAACAATAGGTATAAAAAGAATAATAACGCATTGATTATTTTTTAAATATTGTTGTACAGAATTATTATACAATAATTAAAAAAAGGTTATAATTACTATGCATTACTTAGCATAAAAGTTTTAATGCCTGAACAAATTACGCTTAGTATATAATGATAATGTTTTCAAGGGTACCTACCTGCAAACATTTTTCTCATTTGGTGCCAACAATTTAAAATGTCCCCCTTTCTTCACATTTGAATCGAATAAAAAATTATTTTTATTATAGATTGTCCACCTTATTTGTTGATGATGGGATTATTTTATATTTTAAAATTTGTGAAATAATCTTAATCATCAAAACTTTTTTTTGTCATTTAAAAAATGCTTAGATATATTATAGCAAAGTTCCCATACCGAGTCCTTAGTCAATAATTGTATCCGTGTAAGACTACGCCAGGTTTTAAGTTTTATTTTATTTTGCCAGTAGAACAGAAAAATCTAATGATACTATAATTTAATAAATACATTTATCATAAGTAAATGTAACTCTAAAACAACAGTTCAAATATTAAGACCTAAATGATCTTTCGATAATATAAGATTAAAAGAACATAAAAAAAATAAATAAAACATACTTAGAGAATCCTAATAAATCAAATTAAGTTCTACATAATTAGGTGGCTATGATCAATCGTCAACCATTTATCCTTAACTATGTTAATAACAAGGTGTATGTACTTACTAAACAACAAAATAACTGTTGGACATGGATAGTTGTTTTTCTATAATATTTAATGTAATAAAAATATATTTCATACTATTAAAGTCAGGTACCAAATGGCTAATTAGCACCATAAAATTTATATATTTTTACTGTAAATATCATTTTACACATTGCACCCCTGATTATATTATACATGATACACCTACCTACAAAATAATAAATTATTATAGTTGTGTTTTTAAAAATTAACAACACCCATCGGTTAGCGTTCGTGAAAATAATTGGAAATTATAGCATTTTTTAATTGTTTATTTACGATCTGCATGAACAACTAATGACATTATTTTGTTAGGTACATGGTCATGAATAATAATTATCGTCAATTGACACGCGTACCAACCTATAGATTTTATTAATTGCCATTATTCAATAAATTACTATTCAATTAACATACTAATCATACGTTATGTATTTTACTGCCAAAGTTGTTTAGAAACAAGCAGATTACTCGTCTGTTAGCTACTGACCTGCCAACGATATGACAAAAATTTAAAATGAGATATCCATTTATTGGCAATGTACTTACATCGTGATACGTCTCGTCTGCACTTTGTATGGTACATAAAAAAGGAAATAGAAAGAGATAGATAGAACGACGAACGACAGAATACGAGTATGCCGAATTTAAAACTGAACCCAATTCCAGCAAAGATCAAATTTTCCCAAAATAACTTAATGTCAAGGACATGCTGGCAATAGTTATTAGAAGTACTTTAATTATTATTACCTATAACATTATATTATTCTTGGCGGCACTCCAATATGTTATCTAACGATATACCGTTTGATCTATGTAATATTAACTAATAAGTAATAACTATTAGGATCTTGTGTGAGATAGTGGATCATGTATCATCAGTACAACTACTAGTTCTAAAATAAAATTGATGATATTATATTATTTAAGAGGGAACCACACCCACATGTCTAGTAAACAATCACCACCTTACTAACATACAACATACATCAAATTTTCCATCAACTAAAGTTTAAGATTAAAAAAGTTTTACTAAACTTCCTAAAAGTGACAAAAAAAAAAATAATAATAATAATAAAAACATTGTTTTAAAACCAATACATTTGTTAGTTAATATAAGAAATCTAAAACCAATGTTAATAAATAAACAAAGGATAGGAATTGAACATTAGCTATTGACAACCTTAATAATAAATGGTAGGAAATATATTTCTAAGGAAAAATAACAACAAATTGTTTGACAAAACAAATGTACCATATTAAATACATAATAATATAATATATTTCTTAAATCTGAGATACCAGAAAACTTATCTGACAATACTGATTTTAAAAATATTAATATAAATACAATTTTAATGGAAATATAAACATGTAGTAATTTTAGTAAATTACCTAAACTAACAACTAATTAATAAAAATTGACTAAACTATGAAATGTACCAATAAGACATTTCTTTATTGCATTAAATTGTGCATTGGCAGCCACATACACAGTTAAAGCTAATTAAAAATTTCAATAAAAGAGAAAATCTGGGTAAACAATACCTTTTAATATTTTTAACAAATTTGTATATTTTTAAACATCAAAAATATAAATCTTGTATACTTTAATTTAACTGTAATCAATAAACATAACAACAAACTTACTAGGAATGTTTAATACTGTTTATTATAAGCATATTTGAACAAATCAAATGTAAAAAAATGTTATGAACATCATGTCAGACTTGATAATTGATGCTCATATGGTTTTTGTCACTATTAGTATATACACATAATTTAATAATTGAAGTCTATTACATTTATATTGTCAATGTTATCATGTAGTTTATATACCTTTTGTGCCGCGGTAAACAAATGCATTTTCTCTGAACTTTGAGAATTAATAAAATAATTTAAATATTATTAAGTCAAAAAGATATTTTAAAAGATATTAAAAGATGCTAATTTAAAAACGAAATATATAACGTATACAATAAGATATAAGTAGAAGTTATAGAAATAGAATAAAAAGGAATATATATTATATAAAAGTAGTTATTAAGTATCATTTAGTACGTGACTTGTGACGTCTTTGAGCCAGCTTACTTAAAACTACTGGTCCTAAATTAGGGGTTGGTGGTGACTGACTAACTGCTCGGTAAGTTGCTTCCATTGCTCCCTGAAACCAAAATAAAAGATTTTAATAAACATTAATATGAAAATAAGTGGAATTATTTAAATAACCTTAATCTTGTATGATTCCTGCAATTGTATCTGATGTGTTGGTAATTTGTCGCGATTCATTATCCATGGACTTGATAAAACCTGACAAGCTGAAGGTCTTTGATGAGGATCTATATGTAACAATTTTTTTACCAAATCCTAAAAAAATTAATTTGATTTAATAATACAAACTAAACTGTTACACAACATTAAAATGGTACTTTAGCTTCAGCTGACACTACTGCCCAGTTGCCTGATTTTAAATCTAGACTGCTATTGCCAATGCGATTTAATATTTCAGTTGGTGTATCTTCAGGTCCATTAGCAAATGGAGTATGTCTTCATAGAATATAATGATTAAGTCAGTTTAAAAAATTCAATATCAAGGTTTTAGCAATACTCACCCAGCTAATAATGTAAACAGCAGTACACCTAATGACCAGATATCACAAGCAGCATCATAACCTTGTCTTTTCAAAACTTCAGGAGCTACAAAATTTGCAGTATAACAAGGAGTCATCAAAAGCCCATTATCCGCACGTAGTTGTTTGGCAAAACCAAAATCACATATTCTTAAAGCCTCAGGTGATGCACTTTCAGTAGCATAAAGAATGTTTGATGGTTTTAGATCTCTATGCACAACCTAGAAATTAAAACCAAATATTATCAATTAAGTGAAGTTAATTAATAAATAATAGAAATATTGAATAATTTTTTTTTGATTTACAGTATTATTTTTTTAATAATAATAAAAAACTTACTCCACTTTTATGTAAATAACATAGAGTTGAAGTTACAACTTGCATTATGGCACTAGCTTCTCTTTCTGAAAAGTATTTTAACTTATGAAGTCTGTCAAGAAGCTCTCCGCCTCTCATATACTCCATCACTAAATACACAGACTTATCATCTTCATAAACCTGTAAATAAAATCAACAACTGAATAAATTATATTAATGTAAATAAAATTTAAATAAAGTATTCTTAATCACAAAAATATATTAAAAATCTAAAATGTAAACACTAATTTGTTTTGAACTTGAATAAAGTGTTGGAGAATAAGCTTCTTAATTATAATTTTTAAATTAAAATAAATCCAATGCATTGACATATTTAAGATTTTGTCAAGGGGAAAACACATTGGTAAACACATTATAGGACGAAGGGGTCACTTATCTTTATCAATGTTTCTTAAAATTTTGTGGATTTATTTACTTATTATCAGTAAGTACACATAGAAATGTATAAAAACTGTATTCTTTAAAGTAATGATTTAATTATTTTTATACATAATATATATTATGCCTAAAACATAAAGTTTAATTTTCAGTTTTTTAAATAAAGTTTATCAATGACCACTTCTGATGAAATTTCAGTATTTAAATAGCATGATTATAGAACAGAGGTTGGAAACCTGCGGCTCCTTAATATGTAATCTGCAAACTCATAAAATATAAATTATATTAAATTTACATTATTATCTATAGTGTATACTAACAACTATGATTAAAAAAAAAAAGTTGTTTAAATTTGTGTGGCTCTCTGGAAAATATGGTTTAATATAACCTTTTTTTTAAAAAAAGTTGCACATTCCTTTGAAAAGGTTCCTGACCCCTGTTATAGAGCTAATCCATTAAGTCTACTTTAATAAAAAATTCATATATCTATAGTATTTATAACTAATTTTTTTAATTGAAAAGGTAGTAACAACAATTTTTTTTATTTTGAAGATTTATTATTCATCATAAATTTTTTTTTTTTAAAAGGAGAAAACTATAATAATACAATTAGTAGTGTTGATAAATAAACAAATGTATACATAAGAGGAAAGCAGTAAAAAGGAATGCACTACCACTATACCTCTACCACCTTTAGCACCACTGCCTAATAAATACGCCACTGATTCAATAAAATCAAATATTAAATTATACATTTTATATTTAATTCAATTATTCATAAGATTAAAAATACTAACATCTCGTAATGTAACTATATTATTATGATGTCCATAACGTAAAAGTATTTCAACTTCTTCTTGGCAGTCTTTTTTTGATTTATCAATTATCTAAAAAAAAAAAATATTAATCAAAATAATAAATATGAATATTCTAATAATGAATGTTCTCACTTTAACTGCATACTCAATTCGAGTAGTTTTATGAACACATAATTTGCATAAAGAATAACTACCACGTCCAATTTCATGTTTAAAATCATATTCATCAGCAGCATTTCTTTTAGCATATGGTAACTAAACAATTGTTAAATATATATAAATATACAAAATTATAATTTTTGTTTTCTTGAAAAAACATATTTAAAAAATGTTATAAAGCATATTAAGATATAATTTAATTATTTTTTAGTTTACCTTTGAATAAGGTTCAGATGTTTTAGTTGGTACTGTTGTTGATTGTTGATGATTTGTTAAGTCTTCCTCACCAATTAAACAAGGAGCAACAAAACTAAATCCTCGAAATAGTTCATGGGCATTAGCACTTGGTGGAACACACGGGGAGTCTGAAATATATATGGTTATTAATAAATAGTTTAAAAAAATAATTTTAATTCAAACCTTTGGGTGTTTTAGAAGTAAATTCACTATCAAAATAGAATGCATCATCAGCCCTACTAACTGCTGGTTTAAATGGTGGATGGATTGTTTTATTGTATAGGTTATTCCAATTTATAGATGCAAAAAATGGATGATCTTTCAGTTCCTGAATACCAGCTAAAATGAAATAGAAAATTAACTACCATTACATACTATGATTAATATAATATTTAGACAAATATTTTTTAACTTACAAGCTCCTAAACGATTACTAGGATTTCTTTTGAAAAGTACACGTAATAGAGCTTGAGCTTCATTTGACAAAAACTGTGGCATACCAAGTTTGGCACGTAATATTTGCGACATTGTTTCTTTACGGTTAGCGCCTTGGAAAGGCAAGGATCCAGTTAACATTTCATACTAAAAAAACCAAGTATTAATTTACAATATTTACAATATTAAAATTGCATGATTTACCATTAAAACGCCAAATGACCACCAGTCTGCTACAAATGAATGACCTTTGCGATTTACTACTTCAGGAGCCATGTATTCAACAGTTCCACAAAATGAATAGGCTTTTTGATCATCTAATGGTAACTTGCTTAGACCAAAATCCGTCAAAGATATATGACCATCAGCATCTAATAATATGCTAACATAAAAAATAGTTTTAATATTCATATTTAATTGATAACTTACCAACAGGTAAGATTTTCCACTTACTTTTCAGGTTTTAAATCTCTATAGATAATTCCTAGACTATGTATATGATCAAGAGCTAATGCCAATTCTGCTAAATAAAACTTAACATCTTCTTCAGTAAACATAACCTGAAATAGATGTGTAGAAATTTAATAAATTAGAATAGTTACTATTGTGGTTAATTATTACAATAAAAATGTAATAATAGAAAATAAATTATGCATATTAAATACCTCTTTAGAAAGTCTTGTAAAAAGATCCCCACCACGTAAAAAATCTAAAATAAGGTAAAGTTTGCCTTCAGTCTGAAATGCATAGTGTAACCGGACAATGAATGGATGTCGGACATCAACTAATATATTACGCTCCATTTTTGTTCTTATTCTATCCCTCACTAAAATAATTTAAATAATGTAAAATCTTATAATAATCTAGTAAGATGCAATTATATTATACCTTTTAGAGTTGCTTTTTTTAATACTTTCATTGCATAAAGTGTACCATTATCTGGTCCAACAATTTTTCGAACCAAAAATACCTATATTCAATTTAAAATTTAAAAATGTTTTTTCAAGTATAAGTAATGTATAAAAACTAACTTTTCCAAACGATCCTTGTCCAAGAACTTTTAACAATTCAAACTGAGATCGTTCAGCTCTTTCATGTCCCTCTTTTATGAGTTCTTTTAGTTCTATTTCATGACCACTGTTCTCATCAGAATCATTTTGATTTTCATCCTGATCATCATCTAATTCATCAATGATTTCATCATCTTTATCTGGACCTATACTTATAGCATCACGTAGATTTGAGGGGTTGGATTGATTAAATGGTATTGGATTTGACTTAGATGTACCTACAACCATGGTGTTGGTGTTAACTAGATTCTAAAATATCAAACAAAATTATTTATTAATAAAAATAAATAAAAATAACCATAAACAATATATAATAGAATAAGACACACACCTTAATGTTGAAGAAAAAAAGCTTTCAATGTAAAATAATAAAATCTGTTGTTTAATATTTAAACATACACTTAGCAGCCTATTAAGATTAAGAAACCTACTAATAACATCAGTAAAGAAGCCATTTTAAATAATATACTTATGACACATAAAATATAATGCATGGTTGTATGTTATAACTGACTATCTAAATTTCTCAATCCCCCTCTTCATATTTCATTTAAAATTAAATATAATAATAAATTATAGAATATGGTTGTTTCAAATTAAAATACTTTAGGTTCATGGCTCTGAATAAATTGTTCAGCAAAGATTAAATTTTTTAATTCATTCTAAATGATTTATTTTTATACTATACTCTATTTGTTATGAAATAAATGCAAGTTATTTTTAGTGATTCGTATCAATGAATTAATATTTTACTGAAAATTGTACATTACTAAATGATTATTAAAAGATAAAAACAGCAAGTAGATGACATAGGTTCAAATTTTCAGTAAATGCAACACACAAATTACAATTAGACAAAAATAATAGTTGTTTTTTAAAGTTAAACCACAGTTTGGCATTTTTCAATTAATGCTAAATATTATTTAGATACTTTCAAGGTACGTAAAAATTTTACAGAACAAACACTAAGGACAACAGTATATTGTTATTAGTTTTAGTTAGTTTTTAGCTTTTAACAATATTTTTTTTTTTTGTCACAACTAACGGTTTTATATCGAGTTTACTTAAATTAAAAAACAATATTTTAATGAAAGAAAAACAATGAGCTAAAGTTTAACAAATATTTATGTTTTTAATATATAAAAATATAAATTAAAAACATTATAGCATTTTAAAGTAGAATCTACTAAAAATTAACTCAACGAAAATTAGATGATAATTAACAATCATGCTGGACAACCTAATAAATAATAATTTAAGTAATTTGCCTAGTTTAATGTTATATCTAAAGTTATACAATACAATTTTTCAAAACATAAAAATATAGATAATACCTGCATTATCTGCTAATAATATTTTAAAGTGGGCAACTTATTTGTAAAAAAGTTAACTCGATGCTAAGAAAACAAGTATCTAAATATAAGACATATCTAATATACTAACAGCTCTATTAGCTCTATTATATGATCATTATTCTAATGTAGTTAATTCATTTTTACTGGATTTTTTTTTATAAATAATAGGAATTATAGAAAGTTTATACTTGGGACAACAAAGTCAAACATTGACAAATCCTACATTTTGTTTTTTATAATTTTTTCTTTGACATATAATTAAAATAGAAATAATTTTATCTTTGTATTCAATTACCTAGTAGTGATACTCAACTCGTCTTAACTTTAGTTTATAGCTAATCACAGGACGATAAAAAATATTCAAATAATCTTAAAATATACACGCATTATGGAAAATCAAATGTTTTAAATTTAAATCTAAAGGGAACTAAAAAGGTTTTTGTTTATTTATCAATTTTTTTTTTAAATTATTTATTTTTACGGAATAAAGATGTTTTCATATAAAAAAGTACACTCAGTATTATTTTTATATTCTTAGAACAATATACTTAGCACAGGCATAAAGATTTAGCATTTTTTATTATACCTAGGAGGAAAAATATTAAAGTGTTTTAAGGGAAACACTCTTTCCTCTGAATTTAAAGGAGGGGAGGTACCATTTTTTTGTTCTTCTTTGCTTATTTTAACGTTTTTTGAGCGTTAATAATTAAGTTATTGTGAGGTGCTTCAAATCCTAAGCCTGGCAGTTAAAAAAATACTGAATTGTGTGTACCACTATTGAATTAGAATGAATATTAAAAAAGGAACTTATCAGAGTTAGGTAAGTTAAATAATATGTATTAAACAGTATTAGCTACTTTATATTTTATTTATAATTTTGTTAGTAAATATGTATTATGATAATTAAAAAAAAAAACCCAATGAAAACATTTTAATTTAAAATAATTTTTTTTTTTTGAAATGTACAATTCGTAAATTATATTTACTGATTTTAGTTTTGTCAACAGACACTTTATATTTTCTTTATGAGATTTTAGATAGATGACCTAATAAGTTGAAAAATTAATAGTTCCAACCTTTGACTGTAGTTAAACTTTCAATGATTAGGTACTATTCAATGTTGGTTAGCATTTGAAATATATAAAAGTATTGTTATAGCCAGTAGGTAATATAACAATAAATTCAATCTGGATTTTATTTTCTGTTATTATCATATTCTGTTACAAAGCAATTGGAACAGTTAAGAACATCTATGAGAACTTTATAATTAAAAAAAAAAAAAAAATGTTAATAGGTACCAACATATTAAAATTCTGAATTATATAAAAGATTTTTTTTCAACTACTTAGGTACCTCGATAATGTAGTAACAGTGAGGATGGACTGAAGTCATAAAGTTTTAAATTGATTACAAAACCACTTAGGCAAATAAACCTACTTCGGGAGTATCTGCAGATAAATAAATGAATGAACAGTAACCCTAATATATTAAATTCACTAAGCATATGCAGTAAGTGGTGTGTTATAAAGATCATAAATATGTACTACCAATCTCTCAAGTTCACCAAGACCCCCGGTAGCCCTTTTACTAGGCGCTAAAAGCATTTTTTTTTCTTTTGCAAAACCAGTTTTTAACTGCAGTTCTGAACGCTGAACACGTTACGACCTACCAGAATAATAAACACTTACGTTACATTCGGTTTGTAGCGACACTCGTTTCCAAGGATCTACCGAATCTCCGAGACCGGCGAGTGGCATAATATCGCGCACTAGAGTACCTCGGGTGCACGGTAGATAAGGCTGTGGCGGTCGCTAATACGGTTCGTGCGAGACGTGGAAGGACGTCGAGGCCAACACACGCGGCGAGTATTTATCGTCCTGAAGGATGAGCGCGTGACAGCACGTCGATCGATGCGTATCTGCTGTTGTTATTGTCGTCGTCGTCGTCGTCGGGCGTACCGCGACCAGACATTGTACACAGGTACGAGAGACCGCGGATCGGGACGTGTCGCAGACGACGGACGTAATAATATTATTGGTCGTTGGCGTGTTAATGTGTTATTACTTATTACCGTGATAAACCGTTTATCACGAGCGAAACGAAGATTATTATTGGAAGTGAGCAGAAATTCCCGTTGGCCGCTGGGTGAGCGCGTGTGGTGCGCGCACGCAAGTTGTGATGGAAGTGGCACGACCGTACGGTTGACGGGAGGGATAACACCGGAAAAGAAACAGCTATTACAGCTAATGACTTTAATAATAATACAAATATACAATATTGATGTTATTGTAATGCACCACTACGACGATTTACATGAATATCGTGTTATCGGGTCGCCGCCACCACCGCCACCGTTGTGACAGGACGTGCGATAGATGGATTTCCCCGGGGCCCGAACAACAGGTACAGCTGAATAATAATTCTCACACCAACGTCAACGTGCACACATAATACACTGAAATACACACAAATACAGGCGCACGCGCACCCGAGCGCCCGCTGTAGATGATATCGGTTATCACGTGACAGGTGTTTTTTGTGCGTATACAGTGTGCCGGTGGCCATGGTGTGTAAAAACGTTTGACGGCGTCCTGCGAGTAGGACGTACTTCCGGCCATCGTCTCGTATTGTACTATTGTGTATGATCGCATAATATTGTATAATGAGTAATGATCGTATGTTTGATATCTAATCCTGTTACGATCGCAAACGCAATCCATTCATAATAATATTTTTTACTATTACAACGTATTATACTATAGGCTTTGGAAACCGCAAACTATTCTTTGACTCTAGAGTGTTGAACGGAATTGCGAAGCAGAGGACAACTTATTATATTATGATAATATTATGATGTAGGTACACGACACGCCTTTAGCTGGCCAGTTTTTCGAGGTGTTAAAACTGAAGCCTCTTTTTTGTTAAATTGTTAATTTATTATTATCGCTGTTGAATCGATTACCTATAATATTAGATGGCGCGCGATATAAGTATTGAGAATACTGAAAAGTCGAAAAGGAAATAACATATTATACAAGTCGCCACGCCAATGGAGCAATGTATAAACATATTTAGATCTTAAATGACAGGTAATGACTTGTGTACCCAAGTTTCGACGTGACGGCAAAATCGGATTATTTAACTATCATTAATTTGTTTAAATATTAAATATATTTACGCATCTGTATTAAGCACAGATAATATTTTAAATAATAAGAGATAAACATTATTTTAGTAATCTCACAAGCGAGATATTTCCATTACTAAGTATTATTAAGTTTATTTAGATTTTTTTTAAATGTCTTTGTGGCTAAATATAATTTTATTTTTTATAATTTAAGTCTCTCTCCTTTAAAATCCAACCAAATTCCTGTGTAAACATAGTAAATATTACTATTCATTATTGACAGTAATTTATTTATGTTATCGATGATCTTCCGAAATATGTATCGTTATTATTCTCATCGCGTAGCACCTTTGTTTGAAATGACTTTCTGACGACGCAACGAATGCGCTGCCTTGTACGGCCACTATAGATACGCGTCCAACACAATAACATTATTATATACAATATGGGCACATTGATATTACATACTTTAGACACTCTTATACTACAAGCGACCTACTGGCCGTATCTAACCATATAAATACATCCAATATTGCATTAATCCGACTAAAAATTGTTTTATCGGCATAGCATGTACCGAATATTAGTGCGATTCCTACACCTATACCTTTAAAGACGTACAAATGTATAATGCACGTGTATTTACAATAGTTAACAAGTAGTTATAATATTACATATAGGTATTTTTGTTTATGTATAATACATACATATTGTTATTATAGTCGTGAGTTGTGATATAGCTGTCGGCTTTATGTTTCCTAGATTTAGTATTAGCAACTTATATAATTGTTTACAACTTTAAATATCCTTAAGGTCTTAGCTAGTCGCCAGCAGGCAACTAACATATTATATAGAAGTGTTTTCAGGAATTTTTACTGGGGCCAGGGGTTATACAATTTATATGAAAAATAATATAATAATACGTCAATACCAACCTATTATTTAACGCTAGAAAAAAATAGAAAAAAGATCAATGGGAATCTATTTCCCATATCCTGCTGTAAATACATGTATATTCAGTCGCTCGGATACTCAAAACACGTTTTGAGACGTTGATTTAATAACGCATTCTCAATAAATTACTTATTATGTATTATTCAAAATAATATTTTAGGTATCTTAGATTGGGTAGATATATATAAAACGATTATAGAAATAAGAGCCGGTCTTTTATTTGATAGTTAAAACAAATTGAGTACCTGTCTATAATAAAATATGGGTGTATAAAAAAAAAAAATGTATAGTATATTATTTTATATTTTTGTTGCTAAATAAAATGCAATGTTATTAAAAATAAAAAAAAGGATGTTATTTCTTGGCAATATAATATTCTATCAGTAATATAATAATAATATGCCTATAAATATTTTATTTTATGTATCATAAAATCTTTGTAGCAGAATATACATTTATTAAAAGTCGTTATAAGTTTTTATTATTTTTAAATCCCACAACGAGAGCGGAGATGTCTGCATGACGTCACTGGTCAAAATTGATTAAACAACTATAATTTCGTTAGTTATAAAGGTCACCCTTAGGCCTTAGGCCCTATAGTTAAGTGATGCCTCTGGACACGGGGGCATATACAATATACATAGAATCCATGGGCTGTACGATAACTTGATATTTGTGTACTTTATTCGACTACAATAATATGAAACTACTTATATATAGGTAAACGTTATACTGTTTATGGTAAATACACGCTTTGGCTTATTGCGGTGCACAATGATATATTATTATGTTCGTATAATAGTACCTATAAGATGTCAGAGACATAATAAGAATGTTTTGTTAATTAATAAAGCTAGGGATCGACTTCTTTGTTTTCAATTATTTTAAAGTAAAAATATTCTAGTGTACAATGTCAACTTCTAAGTTGAAATTGGAGTTATGTTACAATTTATAAAAAGGAGAATCGTTATACGACGGTGTGGTTTTGATCGCTCTCTTATTATTATGTTCATTGATAAGTTCGTGTAATAATACAGTATAATGTAAATAAAATATATTACAATAAATTTAAAAACTTTCATAACTTGAATAACAATTAAAATACCGTAGAAAAAAAATCAACGTCTAATACAGATGAATGGTAGTCTTACCTTTACGTCTGATGTTAGATCCATTCACATTAATATTACACACACTTATATTCACCAATCACGCTCGGGCCCTTGCCTCTATTTTAGATTCTGGGCGGAGCGATGAATGTATTGATTTAAAAAATTCAATGTGCATTATTTTTTATAATAAAAAAATGTGTAGGTAATATTTATTTTTGTGCATCTGTATCACGATAAGTAGTTGAAAAAATGAAGGAAAACCCATTTTTAGGCAAAACAAATTTTTAGTAAAATGGATTTTGTTATTTTGGTGCAATTCAAAAACGATAAAACTGTAAATATTTTAAGTTTCACCAAATGTGTATAGGTATCAACAGTTTTACATAGATGATGAAATTTCGAAAAATTTTGAAATATTTACAGTCACATTTTTGCTTAGTCGAAAACCTTAAAAAATTAATACAAGGTGTTTTATAAGTTGTTAATATGCCATGCAGTTAAAAAATATCAAAATTACATAAGTGAATTATTTTTTTTATAATAATATGGAAATTCAAGTTTTGATAAAATTTGCAAATTATTTTATAGTTAATTATATAAAATTATATAATTTATAAAGCGTTCAATTTTTATAGCCAAGGTATGAATATTAAATACACAGCTGATTAGTATTTAGTATTGAAACCAAAAAAATCTGAAAATAAATTAGCTCAATTTTTCTTATAGATAAGTTATTATTTATTAGAAGATGAAATTTTGATGAAATAATATAATATTTTAACTATGATTAACGATATTCATTTTATGTTGTATTACAAAACATTATTCGTGGGGACTTCAAGCTTTTAACGAATGTTATGAATTTTACAATACACAGTATGGAATTTTCAAAATATGCAGATTAATTTGAAGCTATTACCAATTTATACTATGAACCTATTCACGTTGTTTTACGGTAAGGTGGTATTGATTCTGAAGTTAATAATAATATTTTATAATATGTTATAAATATATACGTAGACGCGTAGCATTACTAGCTAGGTATAATCCAACTTTGTCCGGGTTAAAATTAATCTATCCCTCTCGTTTTTTTTTATTTTGTATCAGTTCAAAATATTTAAATATACATTACGAAGTTGAAATAACCATCGTAATAGTATTTGATTTTAAGATTTGTTTTTTTTTTTAGAAAATGGCCATTCGTTCAGAAGGTACATGATCACAACAGATGGACAGAAGAATATAATAATATAATATTAAAACTTAAAAAAAAAACGTAAAACCTACTGTAATCAATTATTTTATTAGCAATATTAAAAGACATAATATTATCATGAAATATAATTAGTGATATAAGGTTACAGATACAGATTGTCTTCGGTTAGAATCGTATTGTGTACATAACGAATCATAGAATTAAAATTTGATAAGTCCATTAAAGTAATCCATTTAATATCTAACGTATAGCAAAGCAAGCCCATTTGATCATCTTTTTATGAAAATATAAACAATATATAAATAGGTATATTTTTAATTACAGTAAAAAAACCTTATGAGAATTTTTTTATTAAATTTACAAGCTTTAGTAGTAAAATGAAAAAGGTTTTAAATTTTTAACTAAAAAATGATTTAAATATTTAAAATATAATATATAATATTTAATTAAATGAATTTCGTAAAAAAAAAAAACACATGCTTGTTGTATACTTTCACTAACATATTCCAAGAATTAAAAATTGTTAATTTTTTAACTGCAGTGCGTCTTTTTTATTATAGTATTTTGTACTTGTTGGAATCATATGATTAAATAAGTATATAGCGTATTTTATTATTAATAATCGTAATGATATCCCATTATTTCATGTTTTGTGCTATCAAAAATATTATTTATTTTCTCCATCAGAATATTTATATAAATATTTGGTGAAAATTTCAATTTGTAATTAAAAAAAAAAAAAAAAAATAAACGATTTTTTTTTGAAAAGTAGTTTTGTGTATAGTAAATATTCTTCTGTTTATGTTAGATTTTCCAAATCTTACTATTAAGTAAGTGTTGAGAATTTTATATTTTTGATTATAAAATGTACCAAAAACATCGAAAATAAACACCTATTAAAGTTGTTGAATAGTATTTGAGCATTTTTTCTGATTCAAAACACAATGACTGGTATCAAAAAAATATTTTTTTTCTGTGATTTACAAGACATGCTCACTTAAACTAACAAGATTGCGATACTTTAATAACCATTATACCTATTCATGTTGACAATTTTTTTTTCTTAGTACATCTTTTATTGACTTAAGAACTATACTTCCTAGGTTGTAATTAATAGTAACTTTTCTGATTTTATCAATAGCAATTTTTTAGATTTCATAATTTTATGGTCCAATTTTACCTCATTCTTACAACGCTATATCTAAGTGTTATTTGCTAACTTTACTTCTAAATATTCGTTATATTCAAAACAATATCTGATTCAAAGATTTTTCACTACATAGATTCTTTATTATAAATTTTAATTGTTCACAAATAGATCACTATATTTTACACTCTCAGACTTATAAACTTAATTTAAATGATTCTCGTTTTTGTAAAATTCATATGGAGAAGAGATTTATGATTTATCACAGATTCGTTTCGATTGTTCATCTTAATCTCTTAAATATACACATCTAATCAATTTTCTTAACTCTCTACATTTTCTTTTTACTTTCTCCACCATTTTGCATCATAATTTTGTCTGGTTATTAACCATATTATTTCGTTTATCCAAGAAGCTAGCTTTGTTATTTGATCTTAGACTGTAAAAAATGTTGAATATATACTATTCAATTGTATTTTTGGAGATTTATAGTTAATTCTAAATTTTATTTATATATAAAAAATTTTTTTTTGATCCATAATTAATAAGCCAATATTCTTTCCAGATTTATTCGTGAGGTTTCTATTTCTTGAGGGAGTATTATTGACTAGACTTTTATCGAACATTATGTGTAAATATCAGCCATTATTAGGTGTTAAGGGCTTTAATACATTTAAATTCATTCTATTAATGGTTTTAGGGTTCATAGTTTTTTTATTTCATTAATTTTTGATGTTATTGTGAACAAATTTTTTTTAGGTAAAAAACATTACAGGTCATTACAATCTATCGAAGAATGGAAATATTTTATACTTAATAACATACTAAAATTCTAATCAAACCGATTAAATAAAAATGACTTTTAATTCTGATAAAAGTCATGTATATAAAATATTTATTTTTGAAGCTTAAATGGTATAGATAATCCGAAATATTCTGTAGGTATATAATATAAAGTTTATTTTTTCAACACATGAAATCGTTTTTTTCCCATAGGAAATTCTAGCGCGTACTTTTTACAGACTTTAAATCGATTTACAGTTTTATTCAGAGGAGAGCTCATAGGACGCGAAAACTTAATAATAAAATATTCTTCTTGGTAATATTATTAAAGTATAATAGTTATAATTTGTTTTATTAATTAGTTTGACCGGCGTAAAAATATAAAAAATATTTTAACAATTTTTATGATAATATGATATTTTAAAAACAACTTTTCTATCACAGCCTACAGGTTTGTAAATTTGTGTATTAATACTTTCTAAAACTATAATATTAACTTAAAATAAATAGAAGAATGTTTGGAATAAATTTCTACTACAAAATAAATGGATTTATGTATAATAATATGTAAGCCTAAATATTTTTTATATTTTTTAAGTCATAAAAGAATCTAGATGGGATAAAAGTACTTTTTGTTGTCTAAAAAGTTAAATGTGATATTGTTATGGTAAAAATAATGTAATAAATCATACTTAAACAAACATAGAATAATTTGTTACTAAAAAGTTTTACATTAAAAAAACTAAATAAATTTGCTAAAATTATATATTACGTTTTATTGAAAACATAAAAACTTATTCGCTAGATGTTTAATTTATACTTTGTCTCTATTACATTATAAATATGTCGTCGTCATCGGGATGTACAGTCAGACTAGAATTGGGCCTGATAGTTGTATTATCGATATTAGGCAATACGTCTTCGTTCTCAATCACTGGTCTGGATTGTGACAGCGAAGATGTCGGACGAGAATGGGGTCTTGTCTAATGGTGTGAAGTGTATGAATGAGTAGATAGTCTTGAGTTGGGTCTGCCCATAGGTGATATTGAATTTAGTCCAGCTTGTTATCTTATATCTTTGAATTGAGTTCATATAGATAAAATGTCATAACTATCTATATAGCTGGTGACAAATTTGAACCTTGCACATCATATTATACCGAATACGCAACGATAAAAATTAATCGTCAACGGTGGTATATACTCGTTCAAAATCAACCAGTTATGCCGAACACTTCGTGAATACACAATTAGTTAATACTTACTTAATTATAAAATTATTACGAGTGAAAAATGGTCCGTAAAATCACGCGTAAAATAATTATTTTTTTTCAAACAATTTTTAATATTTTATTACATTTTCAAAAATAGTAAAATTAGTAGGTATATACTTGAAATTATTTTCAAATTATTATTTTTAATACCTAGGTATATTATGATACAATTTTCAACAAATTTTAACTCCTTTTGAAATATTTATAGAAATGACAAATTTTCAATTTTTTTTTAGTATTTTTTTGTAATTTTCGATAAAGAATTATTCTCTAGGTAAAAACTACCTTTATTTTTTATTATTTTTAATATTATTAAATTAATTGATGCTTTAAACTTATTATTACCATTAAAAAAAGGGACTCAACTCGAATAACCTAACAATATTGGTCGGACTCAACTCCGATAACCTAAAAGTGTTTGTGAGACTGAATTAAATATTATTCCTGCACATAATGTTGTTGTCTTTGACATCATTGTTATCATTTTCGTCGTCATCGTTAGGATGTACAGACAATGTAGAACCAGGCTTGTTAGATATGCCATCAGCCATGGGCAATACGGCTTCGTACCCTACAATTTCTGGTCTGTACTAAGACAGCGAAGACGCCGGGCGAGATATAATTGACATTGCAGAGTATGGTCGTTTCTAAACAAAAATTTATAAAATTTATCGTATTACTTTATGAACATAAAAAAAATATGGGTTATTCATAAAATAGACATTTTTAGTGTTTTAAATGTTTTAATAATTTTTGCTCTTGGAATTTAATAATATTTGTATTTTAGATTTTGAAAATTTAAGCATTTTTTTATAATAGTAAAAAAAAATAAGATAAAATAAAATGTATAGGTATTCTTTTTAGTTATTGATTCATATTTACTTACTCGATTTTCATATTTATTAGCATTCCAATCGGGATTATAGCTAAAGGTAAATAGCTTGGTTTTGTTTTTGATTTCTACCATTTGGTTTCTAAAATTTTTATTTTGTTGTTCTAAAAACTTTCGTGATATTTCGTTATTACCATTTTTATTTTTATTTGTAGCTTACCAACTTTTGGGAAAATAAGTTCACAATATATTTCTTCGTACAGTAAATTTTTATAAACACTGAAACCATTTTTTTGTAACAATGAGTAACCAAATTAACATTTAATTTAAAATTTTGAGTAACCGATGAAACATTAAAATAGCGGTATCGCGTCTGTATTTCTAAAAAATTAAAATATGTATTATGCCTAAATAATCCTTCATTTGAACTTTGATTAATAAGTAATCAATTAATAGGAATTTGTTTTTACTTATTCCAGATTTTTCAATGTTTTCATACTATATAATATACCTTTTTTTCGTTTCAAGTTGGTCAGGGTCATTATTGAAAAACATTTTTACTACTTAGATTTAGACTTTTAAATAATAATAATAATAATTACGTGTGATTTGAGTAGAGTGTACCAGTGTATTTTTAATTTTTTTGCTTAATAATAATTAAACACGCATTCTTCATAAGTTAAATTTTTAATTTTATATTCAAATATATAATTTGTTAATAATCCAGTGGAATAGAAGTAGGTAGATAGAATTTGATAAACTATTTTCATGTAAATAATTTTAATGAATTATATTGATAGTTATTAATCTATTGATATACAATGTAATTATTTATACGCGGTGGCGGCGACGGCGCAGGAAGCAGAGGTAGGTGACAGCGGTGGCATCATTGAATAGGGGGTACGGAGTAAGGAGTAGGACTAGGTTTTTGAATGTAGTGGCTTTGTCAGTTGTTGTGTTGACAATATTCAAGCTTATTTTTTTAAAGCGTGAAATCGCTTATTTTTCCCACAAAGAATCCTAGTCCGTTTTTTTTTTTTACATATTCTACATCGTTTTGCAGTTTTTTTCAGTGAAAAGCTCACAGGCTGTAAATACAAAATAATAAAATGTACTTCTTGGTCATAATAATAATAGGTGTGTTACATTGTCATATAATATCATAAAACATTAATTCTACCTATAATATATCAAATAGGTAGTTTTTTTATATTAAAAAGTTAAACTCGACATTCTACACAAGCACGCTGAAAAGAGTTTTTCATTCTATAAAATAAAGGGAATTTATTGTTTTACACTCGTAATCACGTAGGTACCTTCACACACGCATGCATGTTGTAAAAAAATTATACGTCTCGAGTCTCTACGGTATTAACTGCACGTAAAAGTTTTTAAGGTAACGCCTCTTGTACATGATAAAACTATATGGTTACAATAACATTACATACATTTATTATACACTCGACGATCATTGTAACATGGATATCATAATGTGCTGGATTTGCTATAGATAACATAAAATATCTATAAATTCAGAAATTTGTGGTTATTGGAATGGAATAATAATTAATGACTATAATAATATAAGTATATTATAATATACAATAAACTAAGATGTAATAATACAAAAATAAGAGAAATTAAAATTAAAAAGTAAAAATATATTAAAAATTAAAATAAATGGGTATTATGCTATGAGTATGACGTGGCCGGACTGACACAAGGGACACAAGCCTTGTATGTAAGTCCGGTACTAATAAATATTGAATGTACTTGTTCTTGCGTTATTACCTTCCTCCAGTTCTTCGGAGGGTTCTCGAGATCGTGATTCGAGAATATGATTAAATACACCGTATGTAAATTAAATAGTAAAATATTTCGTACTGACAATAAGTATGTAGGGCATGCACCTTACCTGGTTCGCCGCGGTGTATACCTGTAGTACGATCCTCAGAGAAAGATGTAAGATAATGCAAGTTGCGATATGATTTAAGGAAAACTTAAATTTAAATAAGAAAAA
>NW_020271335.1:2158548-2567078 GCF_002803265.2 Melanaphis sacchari
ACGCTTTGTGCCATATGGTCGCAATAGCGTTTGGGTTCCCACGTGGCCAAACAATGTAGATCGTCTCTTTCGTCAGTGATCCATAGGGATTATAGGTTTTTATTGAAGGCTATCTGCGTGCGACAACTTGACCGTTACTTTATTTAACGAAATGATAAAATATACAATAAATTATGATGTGTGAGCATATCATTACAAAGATATTTATTACAATAACATGCATGAAAAATCGAGTTATGAAGTGTTTTGTTATATTTAAAACTTAGATTTAAACAACTTTATTTTTATTTTTATCATCATTAAAAAATCTAAAAGTAGTTTTTCCAAAATTAGAAATGTGTAGAGTTTTATCAGGATATTTGCTACCTACCGTTTAATTTCTGTTTAAAGGTTACTCGTGTCTATTTAAATTCTTTTTGTGTGTAATAAGATAAGTTTTTTCAAATCTTTTATCCATGAAAATGAAATACATTCATTAACTATATTCAAGTAGTATAGTACTCAATACAGTCACAGATTTATGGTGATATTTACAATTGGTATGTTTTAAAAATCTTAACGGAACAATAATTTAGTACAGTATTATACAAAAATTGAGACTTTGAATTCATTAGGGATGAAATATATAGGCATAATAAATATAAATTTTCTCTTTCGCGCTCAATGATATGATTTTACAATAATACTAAACTTACAAATGCATGGGTACTTCATTTTTACGACGTTTGGTTTCTTTTTTGTTCAATAATTTGTTCAAATATTCCTTCTAAAATTTCTTTTGTTTTAATTTTTTTGTACCAAATTTCTTTTGAACGTTTCGTTTCATTTTAATACAAAAAAATTAAGTACATAATATAATATGTAGATGATTACATTTATACCATTATCATATGATATAATATATATTTTTCTTTAAACTGATTCAACAAACTTCTTACAAAATCAATGTTTTTCTCTTTTTGATTACAGAGTTCAACATTTTGTGCATTTTTTTGTTTCAATTGGTACTTGGCTATCAGACAGTTTTTACTAAAACGAAGTTCATATGATATGTATTCAATATTTTATTCTTAGTCTTAAATTTTTGTTCTTATAATAGTACAAATTCAGTTCAGAACACAAATTTATGTATTAATATATTAATCAAAATAACAATTTACACTCATAAATAGGCGGAAATTATTTAACAGATCCGCTGTATAGTAAACTTTAAATGTATCAAGTAAGAAATTGTAATGTATTGGTGTAAAAATGTTAAAGTTGAAAATATTATTTCTATTGTAAAAAGTAAAAAAAAAAAAAACAATACATATCAATGTAAAATCTATACATTCATTGCTCTTTTTAAAATCTTAAATATGTCTTAATTCTGTAATGACAAACTATTACATTTTTAAGGTTTATTATATAATATAATAGAATTTTTTTTATGAATTACAATTTATATTTGTTGTATATCATGATATTAAAGTATTTGAGATTTAAAAATTTTAATCTGTTACAATTAATAGTCACATTAGGTATAGATGTCTATTATATATAATATGTTACGCCGAATTTATGAAATTGCCGATTACAATAAATCAGCAGAAAAATTGCTAATTTTATGAAATAAGCAACGCTGTTGTCGAAAACGTAAAATCGGCTAGACCCTATTTAAAAAAAATAGATTCCATGTAATCAACAATTTCATAAATTTGGTATGATATAATATAAATTTAGTAGGTAATGAATGTTTTGTATTAAAGTCTTTTTTTTTAAGATTTTTGGTGCTTTTTAAAATGATAACATCTAAAATTAATTGATGAGCATGACTAACTGATTTTTAGATATATTTTATAAATCTAATAATTGTATCCATGATGTTTTTCATCGGGTCGAGAATTATTGTAAGACTATGTGAGAAACAAATGAAAACAATGAAAACACAATTTAGTTTGAAGAAGCTGTTACTGAAATGTTTCCATGGTACCCATGATATATATAAATTTGAACATCCATTGAAAATTAATGTTAATATTGATATAATTTCTTGTGGGTTCATTAATATCCTATTATCAATTTTACATTATTCCAGAGTAATTTAATTAAAAGTTCACATGTGCATATAAATTATAACAATATACAATGTTATATATAGGTACCTAATAAAATTACGTGGTTTAGTGGTTTGGAGGTGAATCGTGGGTCTTTTTATAATTCACTCAACAAGTTATTCATGTTACTCAAATAATAAAATTATATGAATTCTATTCGTGTGTATTTTATCTTATGAAAATCTACGAAGTATTTAAAACAAGTAAGTTAGCAATTTAATATTTAGGTGACGAAGATAAGTAAGTACATTTGTGCAAATAATGTTTAATTGAATAAGCTTTTACCAATCGAAATTGTATTTTACATACTGTTATGAGTGTTACATAAAGAAATAACAATGTGATTCATTTTAATGTTTAGAACTTACTATTTCAAAAAGTTTTAAAATGTCTGAAAATTATTTATTTTTTTCATATTTTAATAAGCGCAAAATAAAAAAAATATTATTTTCCAAGAATTTTTAAAATTTTACCTTTTAAATACAATTTTTGACTTGTAGTTAATTATCTTTAGTTAAAATTTATAAGTATTTAAAATTTTGATTAGTGTAGATCGAGTTAATATTAGGGGTACCCACAAAATGTTGATTCACTACCTATTCTACTTATCTAAATTTTAAATCCAATTTTTATGTACTAAGTACTCTTAAAAATATGTTGTTTAAGAGTATAAAATTAAAAATGTATATTATTAAACAAAAAAATTTAGAAACTCAATAAATTTTAACGATAAAAAATTCTAAAAAATATAATTTTTTCTTCAAAAATGTAGTTTTGTAATGAAATTAAGTTATGTATCAATATTTTCATAAAAGTGTAAAACTTCGAAATAATGAGTGTAAAAATTTACAGATTATTAATGGATTATTTTGCATATTTAGGTTCTTTAATTATTCGGTTTTCATGATCGTGTAACATTATTTTAATGAATGGTTTTTATTTTAAAACGCATTCAAGATGTGTAATAATAATAATGTTACCTAATACAATGTTTTATATTTTTATGTTATTACAGAAATATTAAAGTAAATTGTTGATATAAATCGATTTACCAATTGTTTAATTTCTATAATTTAGCTTGATCAGGACCGAAAACAAATATTTTATTCAATGGTATTGTTATATCATTTTTCTTTTGTTCTTCTGTAAATTTTGTTTTATTTTTAGGTGTTCATCAAGGATAGTTAAACAATTTTCTTTTGACCTGTTTTTTGTTTCTATATTTCTTATTTTTTCATCATGTAAACTAAATGTCATTTTAAAATTTCATTAAGTATTTTGGATACAGAATAATGTACATAATTTATAGTACATTTTACCTTTTTAATAATTCTTTTTGCAATAGATTTTCATTTTTTAAAGATTCAATTTTATCTGTTTCTTTTTTAATTTTGTTACATTTAATTTGATCTTAATCTTTATTTTTTTCAATATTATTAATACTTTCTGATTTCTAAATTAATAAATCGTCAATCATTGTATATAAAATATTTTTATTAGTCATTAGTTCTTTATTAGGATATATAATATATTATTTTGCTTATTTCAAAATATAATTGTCAATATGCTTTTCTTTTTGATTTCTATTCTTCTCGTTTTTATTCACATTTGATAATTATTTCGCAGTATTGTAGTTGTAGTCGGATATTGTCTTTAGTCGATCTCTTCGTTTATTTAGAGTTTCCTAAAAATAATAACAGACATGTGTTAATCATCACGATTTATTACATTAAGTAAGTAATGCGTATAGACTCATTTTAATTTTACTGTGCTTAAAATTTCATTGATTAGATTATCTCGTTTCATAAAATTATCTCTAGATAATTCAGGTTTATAGTTTATATATTGTATTATCGATTTGGATTAAACGATATTCTCTGATATTACATGAATGGCAGAGGGTTTCATCTGAAATACAATTTTTATTAGAACACTTTATAGTAATTGAGTAACACAATTGTATTTCGCTAATACTTGTATATATTTATTATATTATTTATTATTTTTAATTAAAGTACATTGATTTAATTAACTGTTTTTATTGTTAAGCTGTAATATTATGATAATATATATAATAAATAATAGTGTACGAGTATTTGTATCTGTATGGGTTATGTCAAGATTTTTAGGATATTTGAGAATGACATGACTTTTAGATATTGATTATTAAGTTATTTATTGAGTTAATGCGTACTACTGAATTATACAACCAACTATCCACTAGCCAGCAGTTTTACATATACTTAATGGCTGAATGATATTTTCTATGAATTTTATTGTAGTGGAATGGATTATTTCTTGAATATTTTAGACTATAGATAAGAAAACGGAAGTATGTAACCTCAATAAAATATTAATATTAGTCGCTATATTGATAAAATATGCATATAAATTAGTAAATATAATATCTCTTTACCTATCCGTAACTCATTAAAATGTTATGAATTTTTTTTATTAGTATCAATATATCAATATATGACAGAGATTAAAACTATAGACTACAGATTATCATACTAAACGTGTATTATGTAATAATTTATACTTGTATAGAATTGATATTTTTGAAAGAAAAATTTTCTGAAACATACGAAAAACATTCTTTATTGTGTTATTGAACGTATAATTATTTTTAGTGGAGTTAAATTTTAAATTTTTCAGTATATAATAATAATAATACTAAATTTACCGATTCAATAACATATTATAACGGGATAATTATTAAATTAATTAATATAGGGTGAGAATAGTGTGAGAATATGATAAGAAAATTTAATTATAAATTTGTAAAAGTAGGTACAAAAGTAAAAAAGATTAGTAATGAGTTTCCGGATAATTATCATTAATATAGATTCTTCAAGAATTTGAAAGTTTGATTTAAATTTTAAAAATATTATAATTACAAAGTTTAGAATCATAAAATTAAATATTTTGAAAGAATAATACATTATCCATTTTTCACTTTAAAAAAATACATGATGCGTATCTACTACTCTGATTATCTACATTTTAAATATTTATAACTCGTAAGTTACAACTAATCAATTCCTTCAAAAATTAAGTTTTATATACAAATGAAATCATCAAGAAAAATTCTGATCTTGAAACATGAAATCAAATGTTATGTTATTATTCAAAGAATTAAAATTATAAAAACTAGGATTTAGTAATTAAAAAAAAAAAATGTGCAATTTAAAAAAATAAAAAAATGGTTTTTTTTAATAAAATTCTAATTTTTGAAATAACGAGAGATTTACGTTAAAATAATCACTCTGTATATTATATTAAAATATATTTAATTCAATTCATCGAGAGTTCCGGTTAAATGTTATCTTAATACAATGACTATGCGGTTGCAGTGGCAAGCAAATAGAGCCAGTCATATTTTATTATATTGTTTCCGCCAGCACAAGCTTTCAATTTGTTCGGGGCGGTTAGTTTACGTCGTTATGTCAGTGATTAATACTGTGTGAAATACCCTAATGTGATCATTGAATCTACCATTTATTTGTAAATTGTGATTGTTTTCGTAAAATTTAATCCCATTCATCGAATATCCTGTTAAATTATCTTGCTTTATAATCAACAGGTCAACACAATCGATTTTTTTTTGTCGAGGGATGGAAGGGCTTTAATTATCCTATAGAAAGTGACCCAAGTAAATTTCCACGTAAAATATTTTTATTTTATTGCACATGCTTAATAACAAACATGAAATGTTTGTTTCTCAAAAAACATACAAAAATAACTTCATTACATATACTGTAAATTAAAATAGACGAAAAATTAATTGACAAAAAATAATTACCAATAATTTGTGACTTGGTTATTGGACAAAATAAATATTCTACATTTCGTGATGTACTAAATATTTTGGGGATCATTCAAGCAAGTTAGCCAATAGTTCATATTAAATGAAGTCCACTACCTATAAGTATTCTAATAAACAATATTCTAAACTAATGCAATGATGGTTCTTTTTTAAAAAGTTATATTATTTCATTATTAGGATGACGATGAATTCAAATTACTTACCTTTATCATGTTTATATTATATAAGTGTGGGGTTTCCTTCAACACAGAGATTTATTTATTTAAGTTTCAACGTTGACAAATTTGAATCTTGTGATACGCAGATACGATTGGTAGTCCGAAAACTTTACATTCTATAGCTAATTTAGTCAGACACACAAAAGGAGAAAACTTCTCGTGTTTTAATAGCATGCTGTAGTTAGATCTTACCGACCACTCGGATGTTATGGACGATGACCTATTTTGTTTTGAAGTTCTTGAAATCGGTCTAGTATGATAAATCTCATTGCAGAACATCGTCCGACCTCCGGTAATATGTCTGTTTAATACGGCTGACTGGACAGACAGCCTGGACAAGGGTCTACTTATGGGCTGTTTATGGGATTATAGAGATGACCTGGAATGAGATCTAATCAGTCTAGTCTGTTTGTATGAAGTATTGGAACGAACCGATAGTCTTGAATCGGGTCTGCATATAATGTTGTTGTCTTTGTCATCATTGTTATTATTGTCGTTGTTGTCAGGATGTACAGATAGTGTAGAATTGGGCCTGTTTGTTATGTCATCGGCCTTGGGCAACAGGTTGTCGTATCCGGTTCCTGGTCTGTACTGAGACAGCGAAGACGCCGGGCGAGATATAATTGACATTGCAGAGTACGGTTGTTTCTAAACAAAAATTTAAAAAAATTATCGTATTACTTTATGAACATAAAAAAACATTGGTTATTCATAAAATAGACATTTTTCGTGTTTTAAATGTTTCAATTTTTGCTCTTGAAATTTAATAATATTTGTATTTTAGATTTTGATAATTCAAACATTTTTTTTATTATAGTTAAAAATAAAATAAAATATAATTTAAAAGTATTCTTTTTAGTTATTAATTCATATTTACATTATCGATTTTCATATTGACCAGTATTCCCACAATTAGAATTATGGCTTGGCTTTGTTTTTTATTAAATTTTTTTTTTAAATTATGATTTAGTCATTCCAAAAATTCTTAATAATATATAATCGTTACCATTTTGTCTTTTACTTGTATCTTGCCAATTTTCAGGAAATGAAGTTCGCAATTTTTTCTCTGTACAAAAGTTTTTTTAATACTGCAACGATTTCTTTACAGCGATGCGTGACCATATTGACATTTAGTTTATAATTTAGAGCAACTGATAGAAAATTGAAATTGCGTTCTCGTATCTATATTTGTAAACAGTTGTAAATAGGTAGTTTTAAAATTTGATTTCCTTTTTATCGGTATAATAATTTCATCAAAAGTTTATTAATATACTTTGTAAACATTTTTTTTTTTTATTTGATTGAATAGAAGTTTTGATTTAGTTTATATTAACAAAGTACTTAAAATTCCTGAAATATATGCTTTTCTTCTTTTTAAATTAAAATCATTTGCTAGTTTTTCATTAATCACAAAAACCGGCTTCCTAATTGTATATGGATATATTTTGTTTTCATTTACCACACAGTTAGGTACAGTAAAATAACCGATTCCCTTTAATAATATTCCTTATTTAAAAAAATAATTACAATAGTTTATATACTGTGGTTCAATAAAATAAATTTACTATACTAATATAATAATATTGCAGGTTAAGTTTTACACACCCGGGAGCAGATATACTTAAAAGTTAAAAGTTATTCTTAACTATACTAGTTTCTTAAAAGTATATTCAATTTATGCAGCTGAAGTACATGAGTATTACGTACTATTTTTCTTTAGATATTTTAAGATACAATTTTTGAATGAAATAACTAATTTTTATTTGTGCATTTTTAGTTGATGCGTTGTTTATTTATTACTTGAGCTCGGAGGTTGATGTAAAATGCATTTTTTTTTTTTGAAATTTATTAGACGAAGCTCTCCTGGCCATAAATGTGTTTCATAAACACGTGAATCTAAATAACTAATTTTTATTTTGCATTTTTTGGTATTTTTTTTACTTTTTAAGTCATTTTTAATCATTTTTAACTCATATTTTTCTTTTTAGTTCAATTTCTTGTATTTATAATTCGATTTTGTCAATTAACATCTTTACACGCATAGTTTTGTTTTACACAGACTGTATTTAAGTATTTATATCAAATTTATATTTTACACAAGTTTTATACGGGTTAAGTAAATATAAAGATTCGATAGAATAAGGCAATTATTGCTAGTTGTCATTTTTTGACAGTATAAAATATGCTTTAATAGTGCAATGTAATAATTTTGAGTAATTTTTATTATTATTACTATTCTTTTTTTAAAAAAAAATGTATTTTTGCTAATTTTAAACAAATATTTATAATTTTTTAAGTTATTTTTTTGCTTTTTTTTCATTTTTAAGTCATCAAATTTGGATTTTTTTAGGTCATTTTTTGATGTTTTTAAGGTCATCAAATTCTGAGCCCTATTATTACGTATTAATAAATTATAGAAAAAATATAATTTGAAGAAAATTATTTTGTTCTAATTTCATAATTTCCTGGTTAAATGTGAAAATTGGCTTAATTCTTCAATTTAAGTTTATGAGTAGTAGTTATTATAATGAACTTTGTCTTGTAAAATTAAGTTATTTTAAAAAAAATTACTCAACAATTAACATTTGTAGTATACATAAATTTACGTATATTAACATAAAAGGTTAACAAAATGTTGAAGTGAATTTAAAATTTAATACAACTAGATATTTTTATATCTTTTCTACTAATTTACTAAAATATAGTGCATTTATATTATGATCAAATATTTGTTAATAATAATTTATAGAAATAACTAGTCAAAGATACGATAAAATGAAAAAATTTAATACTATTTTATATTATGTATTATTTAAATTTAAAGCTGTAGTAATAATTAATAACATTTTAATAAAAGCGTATTAAAATTTTGAAAATAAATGCATAATTTAACATGATGTAGTATTAATAAAAACAAAATAATGCAAATAAACACCATCAGGGTAAAAATCTTGATTTTTACAAATTATAAATTTGTAATAACAATAGAATAATGTTTTGATGCAGATAATTTAATCAAAATATTTTATCATGTGTATGATGCGAGGGAATTGTAAGAGATACGGCCATATGGTTATAATAATTTTCTTTCGTAAATATATTTGTTAACATAATATATAATAAACGCTATAAAAGTTTCTTTGTCAAATAAAATAAAAACAAAAAACATATTTATAAGCTTTAAATTTTATTCTGTTGTAAAAAAAAAATAATCAAGCATTTATTATAGCCTATAGGTAGGTACTTATATTATTATAAAAATGTTTACTTATATGCAATCTCACACTTTTAGTACACCTGTGCACATAAAAATAACTATAATTTACCAGTTACTGTAAAATTAATATAGTTATAATATTTTATTTTACCTGTAGTTGTATATTTTTTTCCGATTTTTGTTTTAAAGTTATGCGTAGTCTTATCGACGTTTTCTGAATCACGCTGTACTATATTTTTAGTTAGGTCACACTTTACACAGATATTTTATTTGATTCAAAATATATATAGTCAAATTAAAATTCGATAATGCTTAGAAGATTATAAAATACTTAAAAACTAAGAATTTTTTTAAGCCATTAATATTATTTATAACACATGTGTATCCTTTATTAAATTAAAGATGATTAAAACTTTATCGCTACCAATGTCCAATATGATATAAAAAGTCATGATAATTTATACTTATCAAATACCAATTATTTATTCTTTATAACATTTTATTTAAACGCTGATAATGTATTGTAAGTTATATATACAACTATAATAATAGCAATAAAAAAAAGTATTATTTCTATAAATAAATGTCATACATATATATTACATACAAATACCTAAAATTTTCAATTCCCTTATCTAGATTATATATTGGTAACAGCTAAGGCTGTTTGTAAACCATTAACACACGAAACTAATCTAGGGTAGGTCATATGAATTCGTTTTACCACAAATCCGGGTAAGTTAAACCACAGTGTGTTATTAAATTTTAAAACAATGTCACTTCGACATTTTCAAAAGATAATTAGAAAATGAAACTTTTAATATTAAATACCACAAATTTGCTATGAACTATATAAACAAACGGTGCAATCATTTTATGATCTGTTTTTGATACCCTACATTTATTTTTCTTGTAGTTCTTGATTCTTTTAAAGTACATCTTTGTCGATACAATTGTAAATTATTTTAGATTAATATAAGAACCAAAGAGATTTAAAAGACTTACAGATTAAAGTTAGATTTAAGAATTTGCAAAGTAATAATAAAGTAAATAATAGACGTGATAATTAAATATAATAAAAATATCAAATAAAAAAGTATGAAATATTATACAATATCTTAAAATAGATCCAGAATGGAATATTGGCTCAATAAGTGCAAAACTGTGGTATATTATTAAATATAGTAAGTGAATGTATTTATTAATCAAAAACAATTTTAAATAATTGCACTTCCGGTTTTTAAAACTGTTATATAATTAAGATAATATATACTCAATTTTAAAGTAGTAAAAGAAAAATATACGGTAGTATTATGTTATGTTTATCTACAAATAATATTATAATCAACTATTTGTAATTTTCTTCTTTTTTTTTTTTTAAACCATAAAAAGAGAGCTACTATAAAAAAAAGCATAGGTATTTTTAAGATTATTACATAGGTCATTCATTTTATCGAATAACATTAGAATTTCTTTTGAACCCATTATTATTACATTATGCATGCGTAGTATAACGGCATTCAATACCAAGAGGTTTGTTTAGTGCTGAATTCTATGTTCCTTAACCTAAGCTAACATATAGAGTAAAAACTTGTGTTGCCAGTGGGTACAAAAATATAAAACTAAATTTCAAGTACAAACACATGGGAAATATATACTTTATTATCATGTTAAAAAAAAAAAATTATAGGAAACTGGGAAAGGTGTTCTACTGAATAGAAGGTTTAGGTCAAGTAAATAATAATAAATATTGCGGTGAAAAGTTTCATCTTCCTGTGAATAATATTTTTTAATTATTACAAAATAAATAAAATCGTTATTTATTTTAAAAATATTCACTTTTTACGAAATTTAAAATTTTTATTTTTATTAGAAAAACGGTGCATTAGTATTTTTGAGATTTTTAAAGTTCTGTAAAAATATTTTAAGAAAAGCTTTATATTCAATTAAGTACCTTTTGTGAGTAAAATTGAAAATTTGATAAATCATAATCACAATATAATTGAAAAATACCAAAGCATCATCAAAATTTTAACTTCAAAAACATATTATATATATATATATATTATATTTAAAAATGTAATTATGTATTTTTGATATTTTTTAATACAATAGTCAAAATTATATAATGAACAGAAAATAGCAATAAAAATATTTCGTAAACATTATAAGTAGGTATTTATTTTTGTTCATTTTTAACAGATAAAAAAGTAAATTGATTTTCTAAATATTCCCGTTCATTCATAATTTTGTTTTTCTTTCTTTTTTGGTATTGGCAATTTCTACTTCTGAATTCTTTATATCACCGCTGTAATAAAAAATATATCCAATTTGCTACTAGAAACCACCTTTAATATTGAAGATTTTCTGGTGTAAAAAGTGTCTTAAAAACACATACACATTATTATAAAATCAATATATTCATACATTTTTCTTCAACTATTTCATTCTATAATAAATAATTGGTAGGTAAAAATAATTTTATTGATATTTTACTTAGGTCTAAATTTTTAATTTGCTGTTTATTCATACTATGAAAAACTTATCACAACTCTAACAAAGCTTGGTATTGATGTCATTATTGAGTCATAATAGATACAGCCTCTTTTAAAAAAGCGCGGAATAATTATTAAAAAGTATAGTAGGTAGGTTCCAGGTACTACGCTCAAATGTTTAAACCATATTTCAATATTTGAGTAAACATACAGTGGACAAATATTTGAAACCAGTCACTGTGCCATTTATATATTATCAATTATTATTGTATATCGAGTAAACGAATTGTTGATTCACGGACAGGAGAAGGAAATAATATTTGTGTTTGGACAATATATAATTTAGTATAAATAAACATGCGTGCACGATAGTAATACAACATTCTCAATTTAATAGCATGTACGTCAACCCGTGAATTCCGCGTGACGCCATTGACGCGTATCTAGCGCGGGTGATCGGATTGGTTTTCGCGAAAAAACACATTTCGTTCAAAACCGTTTACCGCGAAAGCCGCGAGCAAGTGCAACGCTGTGTGTGAACTTTAAAACCGAGTGGCGTGGCGGCGGCAAAGCAGATTTTTATGAATGGGCCCGGACAACACAAAAGCGTGACGTAGTATGTGCGGGGGTGGCGGCGGCAGCGGTATTATAGCGGTGTTCTCGAAACACCGATGTATAATATATACGTATACACACACATATATCTATATGTATATTGTATATTATATATATTATATATATGTGTAGTTGCACGTACTAACTTGGAACGGACGATGGCGGTCGACGGATGACGACGGTTTGCGAGCGGCTTGGTGGCGGATGAAATAGATGAGAGGAAAACGAGCGAAAGATATTAATATGTAGACAAGACGCGGGTTCGGACGGCGTAGCGGAGTTCCGCGGGAAGGGTTTGAGCGGACGGGCGTACGACGCTGTGACGGTTGGGGTAACGGACTCGGGCGCGGTTATCGGGGGGGTTTACGCGACAGGCGGGAGTCGTGGGTTCGGGGTGTAAGTGTGGGCTTACCGTGGACGGGTCGGAGGCAACGCGAGGGTAGAGCGGTACCGCTGAGAGGGGATGATGACGCGGGTTGGGGCACAATCCATATTGAGGGCGCAAGGGTTGGCGTCCGCGGTACCATGAATGAAATCGGGCTGGTATAGTGCGCAGCATGTACGCCCACGCTGCGCGACACGTATCCGGGCGCCCTGGCTAAGTACGCAAGTACGATATATACATATATTATATATACGATGGCGTGTGCCGCCGCCGCTGAATAAAACGCTGATATACACACGAACACACCACGCCACCGTAACCACCGCGGCCACGGTATCGTCACAATGTTATTATTGTTACTCTTAAAAGTGTACCGTCACGCACCACCCATTTGGGTTCACTGTAGGTGGGTGAGAGTAAACGACATGCGCGTTTACAGAGCGAATATATTTTTATCTCGCAAATATAGGTCGAAATAATATATTGTCTATATTATTCTTAATAGTCGTAAAGAGTTTTTCGAAGAGTTACAATTCTCTGCATAAGTACGATTCTAGCTCTACCGGAAAATTTGTTTAAGGCCGAGATAATATGTAATAATATAAAAATTAAAAATTGTAATTATTAATAAAATTAATAAAAATGTAATTCAAAATTTAACGATTATTCCAAGGACATACCTACTAGGAGGCAAAACTCATCGTTTTATAATTACACTGTTTATGTTACTGTTTAGTCACACGAACGACCTTCCAGTAGGCCCTGTTGTAACTATTGTCAACAGCGGGTTTTTGTGCTGGTATAAAATAATACCAGTAGGAAATATATGTATTGTATGTAGGTACGAATTTTCTTTTGTATTATTAAGGTTTATTTCGGAACGATTATATTATAGTAAGCTCTTCGATTGATTATTAATTAAAATATAATAGATTTCCTAAATATATTATTAAAACTATTTTAAAAAACAAAGATGTGAACAAAATAAGTTGGTATTTTTGTAAAATGTGTACCTACCTATTGTGTATAAATTATTCAAAAAACTAAATAAATTCAAATTATTTCCGTTAAAATAATCACTCTGTATACTTAAAAATCTTTTTCCAGTTAAGTGGATGTTTTATTTTGGTAAAAAAAATAAGAAGATCAGGATAAATAAAAAACGTAAACATATATACTTACTTGTATAATAGTTGTATATTAATATATGTACCTAGTAAGTTTTTGGGTTTATAGTTCATAAGGTCAACATAAGTTGGTGGAAAAGCGCTTGGAAATAAATTTGATCAAAATTGTTACATATTCTACGAATTAATACGTATAATTTACCTATAATGCATTTAGACGGAGATCATTATAATAAACGCACCAGAAGGTACATAATACGATTTGCATTTATGCATTCTATTGTATTTGAGTAATTCATAGTGTACTATATCATGCTAATAACAGACATTGCGGGCTAACGATGATGACTTATCTGTGCAGCGTTCAATCCCTTTTGATTTTCCACTAACGTCAATTCTTATGCCTCACTTTCTATCGTTCGTTGTTTTCAAAGAGTTATACGCCCTCGACCGAGAAGCCCATTTAATGGGACGCGTTATTTGTTTTTAGCCTAACCTCGATTATATTACCACAGAACACGAAACATTTAATATTTTACCTTATTATTCTCCGTTTATTTATCACAGATTATCATAGAAAGAGCATAAATTATATATAGTCAAATGGATTTTTATGAATATGTACCAATTAAATTATTTTATTGGTTAATTAAATTAATTTACTAAATACGTTACCAGCTACCTCCTAATGGAACATTAATCCTATTCTTTCCTATATTTATTCATGTCATGTGCATGTGTTATACGTTAGTAAATCACATAATATATTATTGAGGGTTTTAAATATATCTCTCGAAACACTTTCAATAATCTGTATTCCCTATGACATCAATTAATTTCATGAAAACAAAACACATGGATTTTGACTTTATATTTCATGAGAACTGCTTTTATTTTATGCGTTTAAATTTCTGTTCTGCAAGGTGTAATTTTTAAATGCTTTTATAATTCCGTTATTGACAGCTAACATGTTATTTTAATATCATAATGCTAAGTGGATCTATTTTTGGGTTCACGGAAGGTTAAAACTTCAGATCGTATGTAAACATAACTCCGATCAGTTATTCGCTTGAGTGGATGACGCTTTTGTTATGCTTTGTGCCAAAATATACTTATTAAGTACCACTTGTATCTGCAAACATAATAAAACTCAAACCCTTACAAAAGTATTGACCAAGAACCTAAGCTAATGATCAATAGTTACTAGCTAGTATGAAAAAACTGAAGGATATATTAAAGTATTTAACTATACGATTTATAAATCTTAAAATTGGTATTCAACTCATTTTTTAAAATATATTTTTAAATAATAATTTAAAATACAATATAACATTATATTATATTAGTATGTAAATATTATACTCTATAAACCTAAAGCTTGTCATGAGAAGCTGAATTTATCTTATATGAGCATTATATGGTACTATGACAGTATGTATATAATTATACGAGGTATAACGTGTTATCAAATCACAATACCTACGTCTCCCTCTTAACTATAATTAAATAAATGTTTTCGTAAGACTATAGAATAAGTATTCTTACTAGAGCTGGGATTTTTCTAAATACTATGGCTATCTTTAAACAATAAACAGATCAAGAAAAATTACATTTTTAACAGAATAAATCGCTTAAGAGTTTTTCGTATTTTTTTTTAACTAAACGATTATAATAGATGTGAAGATTATATGAATTGAACTTAATGTTAAACTTATTTTTTAATACAACCTGCAGAATAGTCAAAAATATTTCAACGTTCAAAAGAATTTAAGAGTAGTGGATTTAATATCGTGTCATTTATCTACAAAACTATAGCCTATACAACGCAAAAATATTCAATTAATGTATAATCTATTTATTAAAGTGCTTATGTTATATTCATTGTTATTATCATTATTCATTATGAACAAACTCTAAAATTGTTTTATTATTACTATTACTTATGATTTAGCATACGCCCTTTTGTATTGGTGTTTATATTCAAATCGTTATTATTTTTACTATTGATAACGCAGTTTCTTTATAACTACGAATATATCAACTAATGTATATAACCCAGAAGTAAAAAATAAAATATTAAATTACTGATTTTATAAAAGAAGTTACCTATTTAAGTTAATATTTTTTTATTCAATTAATAAAAAAAAAATAATATAATTTTACCTAAGTTTATATACTCGTATGTATTATTATTTTTAATCATTTATGATGATAAATAATATTTTGGTTTTATTGCGGTTATCTACTAGAGTAAATAACCGTATATTTTTCATAACATACTTGATTTGTTTTTCAATCCATTAAAAGTATTGATTATACAGGTTTTGAATACTACGATACCATTGTGTTAAGTCTCTAGGGAATAATTTAATGGATTTTGAATATCATATAAATGTCATAACCCGTATGTATTTTTTATTTGCTACATAAAAAATGATTACATTTTTATAACCAAACGTAACGTTTTATAAATATCTTTAAAAAAAAAAATAATTACAAATGTTCCGTTGATATAATATATAGTATGATTCACTAAGCATACTCATCTCCGTTTTCTTTTTTGATAATGTATTTATTTTAAAATCTGATTTTTAGAATTTATAAAAATATTCAAAAGACATATTTTCAAATTTATAATATATTTTTGTCTAGTCTATTAAAATTTCTAAAAATTAAAATTTTATTTTTAAATCATTTAAATAAAAATAAAAAAAAAACTAGAGGTTAGTAAACCTGGTGAATTATTTTGTAGACTAATAAAATTACCATAGGATATAATACTAAGGGCCCGTGAATTCACTCTTTTATGTAGGTATATAGTAAGTTTCGAGTGCACTTTGCATTAAGTAGAACACTGTAATACAGTATATGGAACATTCATTCAAAAAAATAAATGCATTCAAATTTATAATTCATAATGTTTACATTGAATGTACTCTCGAATTTATTCATAAAAATTAATGCATTAAATTTAAATGCATTAGTTCTTAATCTTATTGTAAATTTGAATTCAATGATAAATTACACGATCACCCATTTTTAGGAGAGACGGATATCAGGATCTATTTCTAAGGACAGTTTAATTATATTACTATTAGTTATTTATTTTTCTATTAATAATAAATGATAAACTTATTTTTACGAAACATTATTATATCTAATAAATATTATATTATTTAATATTTTATATCATTTTATATTAATATTAATTTATTAGCAAACTCTGAGGTGATGACGTCATTCATAACGGTATGAATAAATAAAATAAAACTAAAAGTTGAACATATCAAATGTCTGTAAATAGCTCAAAAAGTCCCAAAATATTTTTAAAAATACATTACTTTAGAAGGTAATATAAATATTTGGTGAAATTTCAAGTATCTATGGTTATTATTTTTTGAATTATTACAAAATCGATTTCATTACAAATTGGCGTCGGAGTAAATATTTTCGTTTCTCCGTTTTTTTTTTAATTATTTTTTTTTTTTTATTACGTTTAAAAATACAATTTTTTTGTAAGAAAAAACTTTAATATTAAAGGTCGAATTATTTTTACTGCTTCAAAACGTGATACATATGATAGAAACAAAAATTAAAAATTAAAATATTAAAAAAACATATATCGCTGTAAAATAAATGCATTCATTGCTCCATATAAATCTAAAATTATGCATACATTAATACTTATTTAATTTAACCGTTTAAGTTTTTCTTTAGAAAATTGTATATAAATATTAACCTTTTTTTATCAAAGAGTAAATTTAATTTAATTTTGAGTATTTTCAAACATTTTGAAATTGTCAGACTAAGGATATTATGTTTAGATAATATTAATATTTTTTTTACTTTTAGGTAATACAATTCGTCAAGTTTATAATAAGATAATTGACATATACTATGTCGGTTTGTTACACGAAAGCTATTTTATATCTTTTGAAATTTGTTTTTATATTATATACTAACATTAGCTTGCTCGTTTATGGTTGTTTTGCTGACGTCATATTTGGCAGTGAAGTATATTGATCGTGTAAACGCCAGGTAAGATTTTTAGGTGAAATGTAGGTACTAATAAAGACATAAATGTAAGTTAATATATAATGTATGGATAAAATTATATTAAATTTACATGTTATGTATTGTCAAGAAGATACTTAGCTACAACATAGAAAATTTCAATTGACAATTTCATGATTTTAAGATGTCAGTTAATGTAGCTAAAATAGAAATACTATTTTGAGTTCATTATCATTTTAATATGTAAGACCACAGGTAGCAAAAATGCTACAGGTGAGTACTGATTGAAAATAGCAAACTATTAAAGAAAACTTGGATTTGTTTGTTTCCTTGAATTTTTTAGTTTTCATAAATTCGTTTATGGCCAAATATAAATATTTTCATAGCCTAGTAAAAGCTGTATTTACTATTCATGTGGCCGTTAACGATTTAATAATTTACAAAGCCTTTGTTTTATTGTTATTGATGACATAAATGCATTAAAAGCTTACCTTGTGCTAAAATGATGTCATATAAAATCAACACAATACTGTCATTTGAAAAAATTAATATTAATTTAAATAAGAATATTGTAATTTTTCGTTTAAATTAGAGTACATTATTTTATCTTAGTGTAATATAAAGATATAATTATAAGTTCTCTAATTTTTAAAAATTGTCATCGTTTCATTAATAAGCATTAATTATTTATTTTTTTTAATGGTTTTTGTGTTTATAAGAAAAAATAGTTATAAATAGGTAACCGTTTAAAATAATACACAACTAATATTACAATTATATAATGTAATAATATAAAATAAGTAAAAAAAATAATAATAATTTATTATATATAATAAATTACTACAATATTACAATTATATTTTTATTACAACATTTTCTTTTAAGCAATTGATATATTATTAAATAAAAAACAATAATTATAAAATAATGAAAATATGCCTAAAAAAATGTAAAATTAATAAAATTTTAAAGTTAACTACTAATATTTTAATATTCTATATTATTTGTTTAATTAATAAAAATAACAAATTGTTTAAAACAAATTTATTTCAAATTCGTGTTATATTTATATTATGATTTTAACAAAAAAAAAAAAAATAAATAAATATATATTTATTAAAGCATAATTAAAATTAATTTACCAACGAATTTCTAAAGAATCCTTTAGAGAGTCACTATCTATTTTTATATAAACAATAAAAAATTGGAAGAATTTATTTTAATACTTAAAAAAATAAAAATATTAGCTCACAAAATATATTTATTCATAATCATAATTATAAAAATTCTAAAAAAAATAACTGTAATATTTCTAGTATCGTATTAAAATAAATCAAATGTTATATTTAAAAATAGATTTTTTTTAAATGTTAATAAAGTTTATTAATGTTAGAAATAAGTACATTTATTTATAAAACCATGTATAAATCATTAAGTTTTTAAAACTGTTTTTTCTTTGACCTCCAAATTAATATTAAAAAAAAAATAAAGACAATATTTTGTTTTTATTGATTTAATACAAAGTTGGGACTCATAGCACGCGATATAATACAGTGAATGTTTTGTTCAACAACCAATTTTTATTTTTGCAATTATTAATAATCGATAAATACAATAAAAAGTATTGGTTTTATATTGCTAAAATGCAGAAAGTAATTTTGAAATTCATTTAAATATTATTCAATATAAAAAATTTGTACGTATACATTTATCTAATATAATAAAATAAATTGTAAATATTTTGATAATATATTATAACATTAGTATATATTATATTATAAATTGTTAACATCGAATGAATTTAAATTAGATAAAATAAGTTGCTTAAAGAACTATTTAAAATATATTTTAGTAAAATATCAGGCATAACTTAGAATAAAAAAAATAAATATTAATATAAATTAGATGAATGTAATTTTTATGACAAGCTAATGAATTAGAAATGTTTTTATTTAGATTCATACCAGGATTATTTTGTATTTATTTATTTAAAAAGGAGTGTCATAATACCTATATCTCTGTTGTTATATTTTATTTTTCTTGGGTAGACAATTAAAGATATACGTAGATATTTAATATTAGTATATTAGTTATGGAATAATGTATTAAGATATTGTCATGTAAATATATACTTTTTAACTTTAATACCGTAAATAAATTTAATATTCATATACTTTAACTGTTTAGTTACATATACATAGTAAAATATTACTAAAATTATTTATATACTGGATGATTCACCAAACAATGTTACATCGAATTTCTTTTAGTAATTAATCTATTCAAATTCTATTTTTTGAAATTTTTAAGTTTTATACTCGGAACCATATTTTTGAATACATTTTAATTTAAAATAAGTTTTTGGCAGGAATTTACTATTCTTTGTATAATAATAATTCAAATATGAATAACCACAGAATCTTGAAATTTTTATTAAGTTTTTACATATTATAATTTTCTATATATTTGGTATTTATTAATTATAACTCTTTTAATCTTTTTATGGATAATTGTAATTATTGTAATTTTGATGTTTTATACTTTTATAAATTCTATATAATTTTCTTTATATTACATTTTGCAATTTTTATTAAAAAAAAAAAAATACTGAAAAGATTAATTCATATTTTACGGCTATTTGAAGTTCAATTTCTTAAAAAATTTGTTAAAATAACAAAAATAACTACGATTATTTCGTAGTAAAATATGTATAGGTATAATTTCCAACTTAATGGTTAAAATTTTAAAATTTAATACAATGTTCTTCATTAGTAGTTCATAATGTAATGTAACAACAAACATAATTATTTTTTACAGATATTTGTAGAAGTTTGAACTATGATAAAATTGCGTATTTTAACTACGTATAATAATATTTTAATTATTTTTTTTATGAATCAAAAATATTATTTTATTTTTAAAACATTAATTAATCTTAAGATAACATCTATTTTTACTATGGACCTATTAACAATGTTTTACGGTATTTACAGTAATGTGTTATTAATTCAAAATTTATTCACAGTAATATAATCAAGTATTATAATAATTCGTTTGAATATATATTTAATAAATTATTTTAACTTTTCAGCAACATAAGATAATTAGACAATTGTTTGATGTAAGTGATAATCAATTATGAATAATGTTTTAAGTTTGTTTGAATTTTTCTATTCAATTTATTTTTTCTATGATTGTTAAAGCTTACAATAGATGTGTTTTAGTTTTGTTTCTACAGTTCTATTTGTAAAGTTAATGTTAATGGTATTTCCTTTTTTGAGAATTTACTTTGGTACAATGCTATATGAAACAGTCATCGATGACATTGTTCCGTACCTTGTACATTTCGTCTGAACCTATTGGTAGTATATTAATTGCTAATAAACATTGTAAAAACAGTTATATAGTAATACTAATATTATATAAAATATTGTTATAATAAATATTATTTAATAATATATTATGCAATTAGTTTTTGATTTAAATAAGTCCAATCTATCACCGGTATTATTACAACAATATAAAATATGATATAATAATATAATATAATTAAATATTTTTAGAAATATATACAAAAACAATTTTTATTTTTTACAATCTAATTTAATAAATAAATATATTTTTATAATATCAGACATAATAATATGAACTTCAGAAATATTAAAACAATAAATTTGGTATGAACTTGACATTTTGTTTTTGTGTTGGCGTTTATGCGGTGACAAAAACTACTTTTTACAGTTTCATACCGATTATTTTTCTAGAGATGTTTTTATTTGTGTATCACAGCCTTTATTTTTCTAGTTATGTAAGAAAGCAAAACGACACATTCCGTAGGCAAACGAATATCTATCTATGTAGTGTATAACGTAAATACAACAAAGTATACTTGCGTTTTGAATAATCGCGATTCTAAAAGCTATTAGGACTTGAGGAATATGAAAACAATTTGGTATGAATTTATCATGATAAAGTTTTAGGCTGCCCTTTTATGTAACCAGCATTGATACCAGAGAATTTTATTTCTCGGAAAAAGTATGATAGATTTTTTGTTGGCTTTGGAAAATTGTTTTCATATTTCCGATATCCTAAACGCTTTTTGAATTGTGATTATTCAAAACAGCAACTATATTTTGTGGTGAATCAGCAGTTGTTTATTTGAAGAAAAAACGTATAATTTTACTTTCTTACATTACTAGAAAAATAAAGGGTAGGATATTTCAACAAAATAATCGGTGATAAACTGTAAACTAGAGTGTTGTAATTATTAATGTCTTATCTAGCAGCTTCGTCAAAGTTGAAATTATTATGAAAAAAAAAAAGTATATAATTATAACATTTTATTTATTATATTTCTGCAATGAATTTAAAACAATGCGCTTTTTGTTCTATAATTAATATATATTTTTTAATAACCACTTTAAAAACAAATCATTTTAAAATGTCAAGGACACAATAAAATTAATAATAAAGAAATTGACGAAAACTTAACTAATTTATACTCATTTCTATAGTTACAAGTTCCAGATCTGCACTTAGTTTTGAATATATTACTTGTAGGTATTTGTAATATAACTTTTACAAGATTTGTGCCACCTTTGTAATTTTTATTGTATGAACTTTTTCAGTTTTTTATAGAAAATTTATTTTTTCTATATACGTTTTAATTGCATTAAAATGGCTAGCCATGATGAATATCTCGATTAAATATTTCAAAATAATTCAACCTTATACCCATAAACATCTTTTTTTCTTTTTTTTTTAATAAAATAAAATAATTTTGATTACTAAAATTTTTGACGACCAATATTGCATTTAAATAGATCATTACTCACGCACAATATTACTATATAATATAATATTACAATATTACTCACTTTTGTACTGTGGTCCAGTATAAATTAATGTTGTAGCAGTGTCATCCATCAGTGAATGCGTACTGTTCGGTGTCTGTCGAGGGTGACGATGACGGTTTTGACAAAAATCGTACTTAGTTTCGGTGACTATAGTCGTACAACCGTGGTGATTTCTGGCCCCAGTGTTCACTGCGGCTGGATAGGGCTCGATGACCGCGGCCCATTGGCTGCAGTGATATTGGTGTGCCAACGATCTTTGAGGATTAGATCCAAAAGTTCTGAACCTTTGACAATTCATCGGTGGCCATTATCACGGGAGCTACATCGAAGATGGGCGGCCACGTGGTCAAAGCTGAAAATCGCAAGACAACGACACGTCGCACACGTTATACGTTTTGTTATGGAAAATAAACATGTTGTACGTTTGTAACTTGTACGTGAGAAGTGAGTCATATTTAGTTATTTTAATTACACGACTGTAGAAATAATAAAATTATAATATTATGATATGATTATGCAACGTGAATGTGTAATAACGTTAGTCGTCTTTTAGAGATACACATAAATTATTGGTATTGATTTTTTAAACTATTTGTAAAATATATGTTTAACTTAAATATGTAATATTGTAATATTAAGTTCTTTCGTATCAAAAATTTTAGTACTGTGGGTAAGCTCAACTCACAAGAGACTCTGTCTTCTGTGTGAGAAAACTTAAGATACCAACTATTAAATTTAAAACCACTTGCTATTTAATCAATTAATTATATTTAATTTGAAACCGACATCAACCGATTTTCATGTAAAAAAAAAAAGTAAATTTTATAAACATACATAAAAAAAAAAAAATAATAATATTAATAATTTTTATTGCTTGAATTTTAATAAATAGTAAGTCAATTGACAATTTCTTAAGTTTTTAAAAATCTCACTGGTCAGTTTTAGTTAAATACTCATATATTAAAAAATGCTTCTTGATTATTTTATTTTTGTTTGGTTTTTTTATTGATCTTTTAACTTTTTGTACTATTATAGCTATTTGATTATTTATTTTATTTACAAGAAATATAAATATTAATGTATAAAGAATACAATATTAAAAATAAAACAATATAATGGTATTTTTTTCTAAATTCATTCTAGGTATTTAGATGCAAATTAATTTTTTTAAATGTAGTTTTATAATTTTATAATATATATATATATATATATATATTATATATGTCTCATGAAGTATGTTAACAAATATATTTTATTAGTTATAATAAAAATTTACTCGTGGTTAAATATTGTTTATTTTAGTTGTATGTTTATTCTTGGTCATACTATAAGTAAATATACTATATATAATTAAATATTTATTTTAAATCTAAAATAATAAACTTTTAGATCGCTGTTTGTTATTATCAAAGTTTTGATTAAAAAAAATATATATATGTTTTAATAAATACTGTAAGCTTACATCTCTATTAAAATAAGTAAGTCGATAGTGTGTAGAATATAATGGTTTTTGTGAAAGTTAAAATGCAAAGAGAAGTTATCTTTTCGAGGGTTTTAGCTGTTTATAACAAATAATAAAATCAATAAAATTTAATCTATAGAAAAAGACTCTTTTAAATAATTGAATATTATTTCTAACTAAATATTAAAATTTCATTATATTATATTTACTCTTACAGTATTTTCACCATTCAGTTCTTCTTTTTTTGTTATTGTTCTCATATTCACATATAACAATATTAAAACTACAAAAAAAAATTTCTACCATAAAACTATCATCATTTCTCGGAAACAATCACTTATAGGTTAATTTCGTTTAACTTTTTCGCTATACCTTTCATAAGTGTTTATTAAATAAAATGTATGTTTCTTGTTATTATTATTATTAAAAAAATTTCGAACATACTTTAATTTTAAAATGAATTTAATCTAATTATTATAAAGTTTAATTTAATATTAAAAATGATCAATTTAAAAATAATATTTACTACTTAGAAATATACAAATGTTCATTGGCTTTGATTATTTTTTTAAGATTTCCCAAAAAAATAATTTTAAGCTTTTATTAAATTCTGTTTTTAGATTACACTTTTATTTTCTTCAAAAAGTAAAAATACTGAAAATAGTGCATGATCCACTAATGCCTATAGTGTAAATAATATCATAATTTTTTCTCCAACAATTAAAGAGGATGGTAATCAAAACAAGAAAATAATATCTTTATTTTAATCTATTTTTTAATTTTTTTTGCTGACGACCAACTCAATAACAAAGTATATATTGTTTAAAGACCTATATCTTTGTAAAACACGGTATGTTCAAACACGCCTACTTAATATGTGAAATGTTTGATAATATAATTTTGATTACACGGCGATATAGATAGGCAAATCGGGTACACAACTGTCGTGGGTTTTTATTATTTCTGGAATCTCATTACTATATTATAATGTTCCTAAGAAAAGAAAAATTGAATTAGTAATAGTAATATCGTATTATTGAATCTGTATGACCACGGAATTTAATTTCAGATTATTCATAAGTTATTACTAATAATTTAGTCATTATCAATAGCTTTTATTATTTTTATAGAATTTAAATTAAAATGTTTTATTGTCTAAATATTTTCAGATCAAATGTAATATGACAGATTTAAATGATTATTTGTACATTTTTTCTCATTAATCCATATCGTTTTTATATCAAAATAACAATAAGATAAAAATATACTTATTTTTAGAAGATATTATTTAAAAGTATAAGGAATGAGTTCTGTTATTACACAGGTTATATTAATATTTATTCAAAATTTAGTCTACTTACTTTAAAAGAAATAAATAAAATCTTTAATAATTTATAAAATATTTTTATCTTTAAGTTTACATTAATTAATATTATTTACAGTTAATATTTAAGTATAAAATGGGGCGTGCTTCCCACGCGTAGGATACTTTATACAAATGTTGACTGATCCTAAAAATTAAAGAGCTATTGATTTAAGTCTTAAAGTTTAAGCTTTTAGCTATAAACAACCTCCCACATATTTAAAAATATCATTGGATTTAAATTTATAATATAAAACGACATTTTTTTAAAGTTTTGTAACATACAATTTGAATGTTCCCAATTAAATACTTAAATATTTTATCACAGTAAATATTTTTACACAATTAATATTTATAATAAAATAATCAACCAATTGATTAATGGAATATATAAATTTCATTATAATCATTTTTGCTGTTTTAAAAGAATGTTGATAAGTAAACAATATATATTAATATTGTGTTAAGATTTAAATATAAGTAATTTTTTTTCAAACATCTTGTAGAAAGTTTGAAAATTGTATAAAATTTTAGTTTAATAAGAATAAATTGTTTAAACAGGCATATATTAGGTATTATAATAAGCATTTTAAAATACAATTTTTTTAGGCTATGTTAAAAATCAGCTAAATATTCAAAAATGTTCGAACATCTTATGTTTTATATCATACTAAAATAATAATTTAAAAGTTAAATTTTTTATTTCATATATTTATATAAGCCCACACTAAAAAATATTTAACTAAAACTATAACATTATAGATACGGTTTAAAGTCATTTATGCAATCAATTAAATTATTATAAACAGAGCATCATCCGTTTTTTCTTGAATCTAGATGAACTATTAAGATACGTAATTTAAATAATAATATTATGATATTATTTTTTAGATTTATAAAGTATGTTAAGTTTCACTCTATAGATACTGCATTGAAATTATAAATATTTTTAATTTCTTGAAAAAATATTTATATACATATATATATATAAAACTATCATAACTCATTAGTAATTAATGATATTTTTTCTATTGATTTTTATAATGATTGTAAAACAAATAATTTCTCAGTTTGTGTCATAATATAATGAGCTGAATTCAATTGATATACTTCTGTCTATGATAGAATTAAATCGTTTCGCACATGTAAACTGACAGCCAAGACTGATGTTGACCGATGACAATGTTGTCGGTGTATCAAATGGGTAGGGGTTGCGTTAATCTGGTCATGTTTTAGACGAGACACTGTTTAATTTTTTCGACGATTATCAATACTGAAATTATTGAATTAGTAATGTAAATCTAATTGTTTGGGTATCAATGAAGAAAAGAAAAAAAACATAAATTGAAATAAAAAACCACAAGTAATAAAACTTTAAGTGTTACTATTTATAAGTGTAAATATGATAGCATAAATATTGAAGTTAAAAAAATATATTAAATATTGTAAAATAATGTATATGTGATTCAGTCACAAGATCACTCAATCAAATTTTTCAACAAAAGTTTACGCTATTTATGGATTAGAAATTAGATTTAGTGACTGAAATTCTAATTTACTCGTTGGTAATAAGATTATTATTAAATCATATACGTTGGATATTATTTAGAATTTTATTGGATCCTAAATTACTTGAATTAGGAGAAATGATTATTGTACCTAGTAATTCCGAATTCATACTTATATTATTTGAAGATGGAAAATAATAGATTTATAGGTTTATGCTCAATTTAATGTCTGAAAGAAAAACTTGTTTTGTGAAGGCACTTTTAAAAGCTGTAGTAAAAAATTCTATCAATTCTATTATTTTATTATTTTTGGTCAATAAACGACGTGTATTTTTGACGATTGAAAAATTTTAAGTGCTGAACCATTTACATTGGACTTGAAAATCTTGATTCATTGATCAATTAAAAAATATTTTCTTATGCTAAAATATATGGTTGCAAACTTGCAACTTTCATTTTAATTAATCGCTTTGTAGAAATGTTCAACGAATAGATTTAATAAGTAATAATTATTAAGATCATGTAGATATTTGATTACATATTAAAATGTATTATGCCGAAGTTCATATTCCAATTGATAACATAGGTGAAGGTTGGATTATTATAATGAACGTATTGCTCATTAGATATATTACTTTATAATGATAAGCTTAAGATATTTTATAATGATTTTATTGAACAGTTGTTGGAAAAATCAATTATTTTGAGATAAATATGGAATTAAAATTAAAAAAAAAAAAAAAAGCAGGCAAGTGGATACCGCTCTGCTGTACATTAGGGGGTGAACCTCGGACTAGGGTATATTAAATTTGAATGCAATGATAGGTATCATTATATATGAAAAACGATTCTGAACGGAGATAATTTATTAGTCTAGGATATATTATATTTAAATATTGTCATACATTATATTTTGAAACAAATATTTAATTTTTCAATTAAGACGCATTTGCAAAAGTCATGGTTGATCAATTATTTATTAATTTTTATGAATTATACCTACAAAATAGTTTGCAAATATTCATGGTTTTGACGAATTTTTGTCAATATTTGAACTTCAAATGCTAATAAAAAAAAATTGTGCCTATGTATACTTAAAATATTTTGATCACTATAAGAATAACTTGTGAGGGACTTTGTATTAAATGTTTAAGTATTTTGATTGGGCCAAAAAATTTTTATCGACACTTCAAAAAAAAATTTTCAGAAAAATTAAAAATTTAAATTGTTTATAAATAGCTCAAAAAAAGTCAAAATATTTTGAAAATTAAATCATGTAAAGAAAATGCCAATCTAACCGACTTTTATTGATTTGTATCACTATTTTAGAAAAAGAGGATTCTTATCTTTTTTATGAATGCATTTATTTAAATATGGAAGGCAAAAGAAGAAAAAAAGTGTATACAATTAGACCAAATAATTAGATAAACATTAATAGTGTATGAATTAGACAACGATTTAAAAAAATGCTTGAACACCATAGTCAATATTCAAAAGCTAGAATAAGTAATTAATCAATTTAATCATTAATAAGAAAAAAATTAACAACTTATTGTGTACATTGAGAAATATATTATTATTAAAAAAAATTAGATATATATAATAATAAACTTTTAAACACGCCAGTAAAAATCCTTCAGTCCTAAGCTCGGAATAGTGTGATATAAAGTTTAAATATATCTTAATATATATTATAGCATGCATGCACTAAATAATTTAATATAATATATGACGCCGTAAATTTGATACTAAAGTAGATAAAAAATAAGTTAACCACAACCGGCATAAAAAAGGGCTGTCCGCAAATGTCACGGAACCAACACGTATGTGGATTATGAAAAATTCCCCTTTAATTATCGTAGTTTTTAATTATTTTGTAATTAGTTCATGGAATTAATTTTATCAAATGCTTATTCACTTTAAATATGGATAATAAATCCACTTTGCTATCCACCAAACTCGAATGGTTATCTTAAATTATTTATTTTTTCATAATTCAATGCCCCAAATCATTCAATTCACTACCTTAGTGGCCTAAGCAAATTAGTAACTCTTCGATACTAACAAGTTCATATATTATAAGTTTTTGTCTTCACTTTTGTTTTTTCACCCTCATAAAGTCCAAATTTTAATGCAATCACGCCATATTTAATAGCCATTATTATACCTTTTTTTCACACTTTCATACGACTAATATATTGACTTTTACAAGGTTATTATAAGGAATTTTCACCACTTAACTATCATATCAGATATATTTGATACCCACTTGGAATTAGCTTATTTTGCTAGACAAGTCGTTAACATTATCAAAAATATACATTCATTTTATAATTTTTTGTGAATCTTGCAATCAATAATTAATAATAATGACATTCTAAATCTGTCATCAATACTGTTCACCAAAATTAAAGTTGATGTAACTTATAAGATCAAGAGTGAACCATTTTAGTGAAGAAACTGTGAAACCCATAGTGCTAACTGTTATCATCATCATTTACGTTATGTTAAATGCGAGGACATCATTGTTTAGACATTTGCACTAAAGATAAAAGTATTCCAGCCAAGTGCACCCTTTTCACAGGTGTTCATACCTTTAACTGCATTTATTATCTCTCTCTGTCATTTACCTTGTTTTTATTTCTAAAATTCAGGTTTATTATAATATCCCTCTTAATTTAAATTTGTTCCAATTATTCTATTAAATTCTCAATCCTTACTTTAAATTAGTAAATATATGCATCATATATATATTCAAACGTTTTGTTATTTTAATATTATAATTAAAATGAAATGATGAAATTTCTGTATTTTTGTAATTAATTTTCAATACAATGTTGCGTAATATAATGAGTGAAACAAAGTTTCATGAAATAAAATAAAAACTATTATTCACGTGCTCTTACAAGCAATTAATGATTAACTAATTTGTTATGAATAATTAATATTTAATAACTTACTCAAATTAAATTGAGTTTTTGCAAAAATAATGCGAATGGTATCACTATTATAATTATAATATAATAAAAGTATACAACGAATGTAATAGTTTTGTGTACTTATTTATAATATTGTAAAACAGTATATTATCAATTAAGTTAAATATTAGTTAAATTCACATTGTCATTGGACAACCACCTATGTATTATCATCACAAATGTGTAATATAGGTACTTAAATTCATTTTATTTTAATTATTTTAATGTATACAAAGGTATGTTATTCAAAGACTTATTAATTAACTAATTTTTAATAATTGAAATTATTTAAAAAAAAAGAATTTGTAAAGACTTGATAAAAATCATGAAGCAATAATTTATGTGATACATAAACATGAATAATAAAACAAATGAAAATAAAATTTAATAATTTTATTTTGTATATTATTGTTGTTAATGTTATAATTTTTTTTAAATGATTTTCCCATATTAAAGAAATTTAAATTTTCCTATTTTTTTTTTTTTTAGTATTTAGTTAATTTAAATTTGTTAGTTAAAATATTGTCGGAGTATATTAATAGCTACTGTTTTTAAATTTTACATAAATACACAGGAATAATCAATGACTGATATAGGATGATGATAGAAAATAACTTCTAAAATTTAAAATAGTCTACAGATTATATAAAAAGTTCATGAATATTTTATTTAAGTAAGTTTTGTGATAATTTTAATAGCCAACACTAAATATTATCTCAGTGAAAAAAATCAACATTTTTGTTGTCCTGTGAAATAGTTTAATTTACTAACGAAAAGTTAAAGTTTAAAAATCTTAATACACTAATTTCATCAAAAAATCAATATAAATAATTTAAAATGATGCAATCAAATGGTTTATGTTATTTGTAATAACTATATAATCATTATACTATAGTAATTAATATTATATTACTTATAGCTTATTTTAAGTAAAATTATGCTAATTGATATTCCTCTACTGCATGAAAAATACACACACATACATAATTAAAAGATATATATCAACAAGGTTAATATGTTAACGTAATTTTATTTATCATCACTGTTTTTGTAGGGGTGACCTTACGCAAATTTCGATTAAAAATAAAAATAACAATAGTGATCTTATTTAAAAAAGTTTTGATCAGCCCAAAAACATATATACATATATGCTAATAGGTTAGCTAGTACTTTCATAATAACTTATATCTTGAAAATTGTAGGATGACACATTTTAGCTTTTTAATTTATAGTTCAGAATTTCCTTCTAAGGGCTTATTAAAATACATATTGAAATAGTACAGTTATTTTACTGAAAAATACCATTAAATCTTGACACTTTTCAGTTTATTTTTTGTTATAATCTTAGAAATATTATCTATCAGTCTATCATTTAGACTAAACATTCGGAATAATAACACATGTACATAATATACGAGTTTAAAGCCGAAAATCAGATATCACTATAACAGACTGTGCACGGAGTACTATCGTTTTTCTCTCTTTTATGATAAACTCAAATTAACTCTTTTAATTCATTTATTATGACCATAACTCCTAGTTGTCAAATTAAATATCTCACTTGGTACTGTGTTTATGGTTTGATATTATGAATAGAAGATTTGTCATTTATATGGCAGATTGTAAATATAAAATAGCATTATTAAATTGTATTATTTACTCTGGTTACTTGTATTATTAAATTTTATTAAAAAGCCAATATAATTAATTATTAGATACAATGACATTGAAAACGGCTAACACGATCAAGATTATTATCAACCAATTGACCATATATTTAACGTTATACATGCTGAAAGTAAGCAACTGTGATATTTTTTGATAAAACTGGCTGTCTTAAGAAATAGTTATCGTCTTCCTGGTGTTTTTTTAATTCCACCTTATCATCATCCAAGCGGATTTAATTTTACGGATCTCACGACTGTGAATGTATAATATGTATATGAACCTAAAGCATTGAATAGTATTGAGTATAAAATTTCTGCCGTAAATCTTGATTTTTAATCAATAGTTTTTGCACCGCAATTCATAAATTTAAATTTTTTAGAACTTAACCGTAATATTGGACCTACAGAAAAACGAACTTGATCACCTCCGGCTTAATGACGTTTAATGCTATGCTTTAAAAATCCTGGGAAAATGTTGGTTAAATAATTTTTTTGATTTGGTTCCATACACCAGTATACTACTAGAGTGTATGTATATGTGTATGTGTATGTATATGTGCATATGTATGTGTGTGCTTAATGATTAAAATTTATCGTATTAAAAATTGTTATAGCTTAATACTATAAAATAGGTATATAAATTAGACATACTATGGGTATGTGATCATTACTTGTAATATCTAATTAAAATTTTTCAAAAAATTATAAATGAAGTCAAATTAATAAGATGTTTTCCACTACTATTAAAAAAAAAAAAAAACAAAAAAACATTAAAACCTCTGAAACGCGGACATTTTTGATCACTAAAACGTTGTCAATTATTTAAAATGTCCGCTATTCAAATGGCTTACAACTTCAAACTTTTGAAATACATTAAAAGCAAAAAATGTACGCATTAGGATAAATTAAATTATAATTTTATTATTTGGTGCTTAAATTATATGATAGTTTTAATGTTTTAACAATACATAGGTACCAATTTAAATAATAGTATAAAAAAAAATGTGTACATAATTCAATTTGGTGTAAAATAACGGTTTTTGAACCTGTTCATTATTGTTATACTACTATAAGCGTCTTCATCAGTCATCATTTTGTCATTTTATTTTAATTGAGATTAAAATAGGTGTCCGTTATTCGGAAAGTCCACTACTGAGAGGTTTTTTAATGAAAAGTAGTAAAAAATTACCCGTTTACAAAATAACGTTTGCTATTTGATAGGGTTACTCTGTATTATAATTATTATGCTCACGAGTTTGATTATAATAATCTAATTTACATATAATATTATTTGATCTAAAGTCTAGAGAGTCATTTTCTTTTGAACAAGTTTCAACACAACTATGTATTGATACATAATAGTTAAACCACGACATCATAGATTATATAACAATAATAAATAGTATATACACGTATAAATCGTGTAAAGTAAACACGCTTGTATGTAATATTTATATATATATCACTTAGAACTATAAACACATCACGTTATTATTATTGTTATTATCTAATACTAAACATGTTTCTATACATGCTTATGATATTTGTGTATTATATGAACATAAATTATTATGTTAAAGGTCAAATCAATAGTGATAAATGATAATACATTATCCTATGTATAGCTATTAATCTACATTGATCACCTCGTTTGGATTAATGCACTGCATTTTTTACCTGCAGCATCCACTGGTTTGTTATAAATTAAAATCATCAGAAAAACAAAAAAAAAAAAATGACGGGATTTTATCATTAATAAAAAAAGTCCTATTAATATATTTAGAAAAACGTATAACATGCCATTAGTATACAAAGAGTATTACTAATTGAACAACTTAATAAAAAAACATGTTTTTATTTTAATATTAAATTTTAGTACTATTAATAAATAGTTAAATTATATAGATAAATAAATAATTATTTGAAACAAAAATTAAAACAAAGTACTGAATTACGAATATGGAAAAATTTTGATAAAGTTATGTTACTCAAATAATGTGGATTATGATATTACACTGTTTAGTATGTGTAGTATTAACTTTATTATTATTTGTTGAATAATTTAAATTTATAAATAAAAAACGTGAATACCACTGTCAAAAGTTTTTAAACATAGGTAAGCACAAAATTTAAATATTTTTAATTTAAAATTAAAACAACCATAACGTGCCTACTCAAACAAAAAATAGTATATTTATTTTATCTACTCTGAATACAAATGAAAACAGCAGTAAAGAAAAAAACATTGTACTTTCATTTATATGCTGTTTGTAATAAAAATATATTTTAAAAATAGTTTTAAACAAAAGTTAACTGTTTTTAAGTAGAAAAATAATTAATTTTAATTGAATATATATATTTTTAGAAATTCAATTTTTTAAACTTATTCAGTACTTATATATTATTTATGAAAAAATATTATGTTTGAAATAAAAATTAATTTAATATGAATTATTTAAGGTTGCTTTTTACATATGTCCTTATACTAGGGGTGTATTTATAGGTGTGGCTGATGGGGTTGTAGGTAAGGTCCCTCAAATATGTGTAAAAATGTTTAAGAATGAAATCTCTATTTATATATTTTATCACGATATTGTTTCTTTATAATTATTATTATATGATCTTCAATCATTTTTTTTTTTTTTAATAGACCAAAGGTAAGTCTAATAAATAATAAATGACCATAATATTAAACCTTATATATCTCTTATGTGATAGAAAAATAATTGCTATCATATTTTATATGAATAGACACCATTAATTGAATGGACATAGTATTATTGTTATAATGTAATCAACTTAAAAACATGTGACCAATATTCTGTCAATTAAAGATAATATAAAATGCTGTGATAATTTTAGTACAATAAATGTTGACTATAAAGTAGTAATATTCGTTTCTTCATATTCATTTTTTAAGTTAAAATATTTACAAATTTTATTTATAATGTTAGCACTTATTTTAAATCAATGTAGATTTTTAAAATGTTATACCTACTATTAATAATAATATTAAAATTACAAAAATATAATACTCTGTAAAGCAATATATTATTGTACAAGAAATATAAATTAAATAATCAGTATTAACACTACAAACTTTAATTACTTTAAATTATGGAAAATATTAATATTATTAAAATGATAAAACATAACTAAGCTGTTATTTTAATGTTTTTAGAAGTTTTATTTTTAAGGTTTCCACACTTTGTTAACTCGCTATACAAATATTTATTATACCGTATACATTACATTTTTTTTTTATTATGTAACTTTTATCGTGCATATCATTTAAATTGCTACTCTAAAAATATTAAATCTTAACAATTATTATAAATGTGAAAATGAACTAAGGTACAATAAATTTGAAAAAATGAAATTTTTTTAAATTTTAAATCAATTGTATACCTACAACCAAATGTTTTAAATATTTTAATCTAACTTTAGTCTATAATCTAACCAAACAAATATTTTTTAGACAAATGTAATATATTTATATTTATGTTATTTATACATCGTTTTTCAATTATAAATCGGTATTAATGAAATCTCATCTAATATTTTGACTATTGATAATTTGTTAACATATTTCACATCTTAAAAAAAAATATATTATTAAAATTTAAAATTACTCTGCAAAAATGTATAAATAAATAGTACTGAATAATAAAAAAAATAGTCAGTAATTAATAACATGGATTATTTTTTACTTTATTTTATGATCTAAATCCCACTTATTTTAGCTTATCGATAATAATATTTAATTATCAAGTAAAAAAAAAAATTTAATATACGTAGATTTACTAAGTTAGTAAGTTATTTGAAAAAAATATTGGGAATTCCTTTTATAATGAAACCGGTAGATACCGATTATGGTATTAATTTTAAAAAGATAAAATCTTTTAAATTCTATTTAGTATATACCCATATTTTAAGGTAAGTGTTTAAAAAATGTGAATTAAATTAAATTATTAAAATTAATAGTCTTGTTATTTGTTAGTATTTTTATGAGATATTTTTTCAATTTAATGTAAACTGTTATTTTTTTAAATTTAAATAACATTTTTTCTCACTGAAAATGTTTTAATAATATTTTCTTTATAACTTGAAAATTGGAATTAAAGAAAATTATGTTATAAATATAAAGCTATTACTGAATTTGAGATAGAAATCTATAATTTAAACATTGTAACTATACAGCAAGTTAATTATATCATTTTAAATACATAACTCTATTCTTATATTATTTAATTAGATAATTTTAATTACCTACTAACAATTTAGAATATAATCCATTAAATATATTTATAACCATGTTGAATTGCTATAGTTGACATAAATTTCAATCAAAGTAAAAATTTTCCTGTTATAATTTGAATCGTGAAATTATTTTTTCTTTATTTCCTAATTATAATTTAATTTAAAGATGGAGCAAAACCAAATTCTTAAATAGGTATTCAAACATTCTAAACCATCTAAGTATTTCGATCCGATAAAGCCCTTTAACTTACAATCTTTGATTCACAATATACGGTACAGATAATATTATAATTTTGGCAAACCTGCCACTGTTTATACATTATAAGACTTATAGACGTACATGTCCCCAACCCCACCCATTTTGAATTTATAGTATACTTATAGTATACTTACGGATGAACCAAAAATACGCATAAACTTACAAAGGCTCTGAAAATAAACTGTGCAGCTCTTAAATGATTTGAATGAAAATTTCTGAACATCAAAATATTAAAGAAAAATATTAGATAATATTATCATAATATGTTTTCAAAAATGTTGATTAAGTCCCCCCGCTAGGTTCAAATGTGTAACCAATATAAATAATTAGTTAAATTATTTTAAATTTGATATCAACAATATTTTATTTATTTTTGTTATACTAATCAATCTCATGTTTTGAATTGTTAGTTACTACATTGTTAATTTTCATAACGTAAGTAACGTAGGTATGCAAATATTTCAAATTTTATTTAAAATTAATACATTACTTTTGGTACTTTTAATTAGGAATAAATTATCATACATAAAAAATTTATTATGATTATTAATAATATATTAATTATTGATTATTCATTGATTACTTTTGTAAACTTGTTCATAATTTATTTTTATTACTTTGATGTTTATTTTTCTTTTCACCCTTATTAATAATAATATTAATTAACGTTTTTTATTTTGTTTAAGATCGTTAATAAATAATGTTGTTAGTCTTAAAACACAAACCTAGTATCTAAGAATCGTTTAGTTAATTCTCAATTTTTAAGCCATCAAATCAATTCTTTTTCTTTTTTTTTTAATTTGCTAACCCAATAAAAATATACATGATTTCTGATTTTTATAATATTTTATAAAACTAGGGTTATATTAAATCAGTAAAAAATAAATTTATCAATACTATTTAATATAAAATTAAGCAGTTTTTAGTTTGTTAACGTTAATTGGAATAACTAATGAACCGATATTTCTGAACTTTTTTATAATGATTTCTGACTATCCTCCAAAGGTATTTATATCAATTTTAGCCATTGATATTCTTTTTAGCACCTTCTCAAAGCAAGTTTGTGGTAAAAAAAAAAAAATAAAAATAATAATAATTTTTGTTGATTTACCTTGGTAACACAATTCAATAAATTATTTTATTATTTTGTTGGCAAGTGCCCATTTTTACCGGTATGTTTTTCGCTATTGGACGTTGAAAAAAATCTATTATTATATTTGTGGATTTATATAAATTTTTAAATAAATAAAAATATTGGAAAATTAAAACGATTTTAAAAATTTTACTTGCGTGTTTTAAAAATAATTTTTGTTGACCAAAAATTAGTGTGTATTCTTAACTACATAGGGAATGCGTTCGCGTAAAGCTCATCACTTTACATCAATCACATTCGCTGAGTGCAGATATCATCAAAAATAAATAGTAGGTACTTATAGCTATAAAAATGAATGACAACAATCTAATAGGCAGATAATTAATAATATAAATTACATTTATATAATTCTATACTGTTATTTGGCGTGAAATTGATTGCCAGGTTTTATTACACACGGCGTGTTTGTATATTATACAGTGTATTATAAATATTTTGAGACAGTCATTCGATATAAATCCAATTAACTATAACTTGTTAATTAACTTTAATTAACCCCAGTGATTAACAGTGTTGTCACGATACACCCACAGGTTTTCTCGTCGGGCCTATTGTAGATAGTTCGTCGCCCAACCTTCGCCGTATCATCCACGGGTTGAAGAAAAAGCGGTTGGGAAAATAGAAACAGAGCGCGAAAGAGAGAAAGTGAGAGATATGGATGAGTGTGCGTGCATGTATGTGCGTGTGAGAGAGAAAGCGAGCGAACGAGAACGGTGAAAAGAAAAAAAATGTATATATATACATATCTCCCACACGGATGACCCATTTCCTCACCCCGTGCGCTGCGCGCGCACATTGAAGCCTGGCAATTTTAAGGGATGTCGCATGCGAATAGGGTGTGTGGGTGTGTGGGCCAGCGGCCTGCCGGCAACATGGGGCAACGCACATCCAGAGTCGTCGTCCCTTCAGTCCGACACATTCCAAACGAACCGGCAGACGCGTCATGCCAACGACCGCGAGCGCTCCGGAGGACATCTGTTGAAACCGTCGTATACGCGCGATTTTACGAACACGACTTTTTTTTCTCTCCGCAGATTCCCTGTCTTTCATTCTCGTTGTCTCTGGCTCACTGTATCGCTCATCGGATTTTTTTTTTTTTTTTATATTTCCACAATCGTTATTAGAATTATTTATTTTTCTCGCGCTTTCTGCGCGAGTTACCCTCTCGCCATCGCGAGACAAAATCCCGTCGCCGTGTAGGTTCCTAAACTTCAGTAATTTTTACGATCCCAAATAGATATTAAAAAACAACACTTTCTGTTGCTCCAGCACTCGGGTATTCCACAGCCACCGCTGCCGCCCCAGAGTTATAGTCAAATCTACGCCACTGCGACTATCGTGGCATTAATACACCACTTAGCGCGGCCACTCGGCGACGGCGGCGGCGGCAGTGGCGGTGGCGACCGGCAGTAAGCCAGTCAGTCAGTCAGTCGTTTATACCGCGGGCCGCGTAACCGTCGTGCTCCGCGACTAGTCAACTTCAATAAAATCGTACGTAAACGCCGACCGGTTGCAGCCGCCGCCCCCGCGATCTTCGGATCACCGTCCGCGATCATCACAGGGATCGCGACATGCTGCTAAACCAAAGACTGCGGCTGGGCGGCGGCCTGTTGGCGCTGGGCTTTGTGGCTCTGTTCGCGGCACACCCGCCGCCGGTCAGGGGTGGTAGCTCGCACAACCTGGAGAGCCACCAGTACAAGGACTCCAGGAAGTGTCTGTTACAGCTGACGGCCAGGACGTTGGATTGCGGTGGCGGCGGCGGCGGTGGCGTCAGGCGAACGGTCGTGACGACGAAACGTCGGCCAGATAAACGTCAACGCGGCGGCGGTGACAACGACAACGATTTGGATCAGAACAATAATAACTTTGATTACAATTACGACGATGACGGCGGCGGTGACGGTGACGGCGGCGACGATGCCGATACCCGACAGACGTTTTACGAACCACCGCTGATCACTGACCCGAGGGACCGGATGCTGCCCGTCATCTACAGCCCTAGGCCCATGTACGCGCCGCCACGCCATCAGCCGCAACAGCCGCAGCAACAGCAGCAGTCGTACAACAGGTACGACGACCAAGGCGTCGCCCCGATCGGCCCGTTCGAGATGCCTATCATCATTGGTGAGTGTGTACTGCAGCTTGCATGCACTTCCGGTTCCGTTTGAAGTGCGCTGCTCAGGGTTTTTTTTTTTTTTTTTTTTGCTGAGTTTGGTAATCTATGTTCACTATAGGACGGATTTTGGCGCCAAATATACGTGGATACCGCGTAAACAGTGCAAATGTATGGCTTGTCCGTATGTCCAGAGGCGTTTTTAAATCTCTTTTTTTTTTTTTTTTGAAGGGAAGTGGGTGATTTTGCCACTATTTTTTATTTTTTTGTGATAAAAAAGCTTTTTATGGCCTGCCAAAAATATAAAAAAAACTGTATAAATTAAATTATCCTAGATAGGAGTATACCGCTATACATATAATATATGTGTTTTATATAACACTTTGAGTACCAAAATAATGATAATAAAATGGCACGCTAACGATTTAACACCAACAACTGAAAATTTATTTATTTCCAATAAATAGGAATGATATAATATTTTTAAGTAATCTATAAAACGTCGTGTTATTATTCGTTTAAATTTATTCATTTAAAACAAATATACCGAGATTAAAATAAAAATATATAAAATTTAAAGTTAAGCGGCAGACATAAATTATAATTTTAAATTGATAAAATGTTAAGGTATTTTGTTTTCTTAAGAAATAAAAATAAAGAAAAGATACGTTTTTCTAATACCTGTTGCACGCATTATATCAAAATCCAACCACGGGAATATTTAATAAACATATAATATAATATATAATCGTTATAATCATATTGATTTTAATTCAATATATTTTATAATTACCAATAAAAACAAATTCTTGATATTTAATTCTGCTTATACTGTCTAATAGTGTACTTACTAAAATAAAAATACAAATTTATACAATCTTTCAAACATCAATAACAGCATCAAATAGTTTAACAAGAAAACCCTGTTGTGATATAAAAGGTGATATTTCTAAATATTTTGATTACATACATTTGAAATTATATCTCAATGTAATGTTGTTATAAAAATACCATTGACTTAAATAAATAAATTAAGTATGGTATTAAGTTTTCCTTAAGATATATACAATACTTGGAAAAATAAATGAAAACATACAATCGTATGTTAGTGAAAAAAAATATATCCAAGTTAATAATTTATATAACTATATCTACTGAACTCAAAAATAGAGATTGAATTGTTAAAAATTTTAAAGCTGAAATAGATGAATCATATTAAAATATTTATTCAAAATATGCTCAATCAATCGCTTAAAATTAGTTTTTTCTAGTTAAATTGAATGTAAATAATCACTTACCTTGTAGAAAAACAAATCTCAAAATTATTTTTTGCTTTTTCACTTAATAATATCAATTTAACTGTATTCAAAAATCTTAGCACTTATTTTAAGAAATTAACAAAAACTAAAAAAAAGAAAATGTTTGGATTTAAAATTTAATAAATTGTTGAAATAAACTCATTTTAAATATCTTCCTTTAGAAATTTATAAATTACAATTAAAAAACAGAGTTTGATGAAATTAATGTTTCTGTAAATTTTATTCAAAAAATGATGAACAGCTCTTCATTAGGTTTTGATCGGGAAAATTTAATGGGAGAGTTAATTTTGTATTCAATGATATACTTGTATATTATGTCAAATTATAAAGAATTAAATAACATGTTTCTATAAATACCGTAAAATAATAAAAATAGATTCATAGAATAAATAGATAATATCTTGAAATAAATCAAAAATGATATTGCGTATAATACAGTGCATGGTAATATTATAACATATTATGCAAAAGTTTCAAGTTCTCGCCAATAATATTTTTTAATTATAACTAAATAATTAACATTGTTATTTATCATTTAAATAAAAAATTTCGTATAAATTTAAACTTGAAATTTTAATAAATGTATATTATAATGTCTTTATAAATTTTTAGATTTTTATGGTTTAAGTATGTATTAATTAAGATAAATATTATATTATATTTTCAAAACTTAGACATAAAAATAAAAGTATTGAAAATTTTTTTACTACAAAATAATTTGCTAATATTTGTGGTTTTACAAATTTTATCAAAATGTTAACTTAAAATGCTTATAAAAAAATATTGTGACTATAAATATATGATATTTTTTAATTGAAATATTTGCAACTTATGAAAAGCTTTGTATCAAAATTTTAAGCATTTTTACAAAGTGAATAATTTTTAATAAAAAAAAAATTGCGAATGTCTCATGCACACACACACACCATTATTAAATCGAAAATCTAAGAATCTAATAGTGATAAATTTTAAAAGTTATCTTTCTTAAATGTAATAAATTAGTGAGAATTACCAGAAAAAAAAATTTTAAAATAAAAATTGAAGACTTAACACATATTTCAAAAATCTAAATTTTGATGGATTATTAAAGAAATAAATTGATTTTAGTATAATATTATTTTTCTAAGGCTACTTTTTTGGATAGTAAAAAAAGATTAGAACCAGTGGTGTACTAGGATGCTTAAGCGGAATCATTGAATGATATTTGAATTTATGTACATATTTTTATCCTTTGAATAATATTTATCCCTTACACCTCATAAAAAAAAGTAGTAGACTATAAAATATTTTGTTTCTTTGTTGTTATTTACACGTAACATGTAAATCAATATATTTAAGTAATTAATGTGGAAAAAAATATCATTAAGGTAATATATAGTAGCGAGCGTAATGTAGTTTTGGGTAGACAATTACTATGATTAGTTCACTTGATTCACCGCAATAATTTCAAAAAAATAAAAACACATACATACGTCATACACACGTCATAGTAGAACGAATACTTTATTCGCTTTATTCAAAATCTAAAACGTCCAATAGCGTGTTAGAGTGGAAGTATAATTTAAAATTTTTAAAGACAAGAATTATCCATAATTCTAACCCTAGTTGCACTTATGAATAGAATCCAATTGCGTACAATTTACTACTCAATTGCATATATTTGTCATATAAAAAATAAACTTCTTAAATATGACATGAATGTTTATTAAATAGATAATAAGTAGGCTTCAATGTTGTCAATGATATAATTAAAAACTACAAGAATAATATATATAATACTAATATAATTGATAATTATACAATAACATCATAGAATTAAATTTTTGTTGTCAACTAAAAAAAAAAAACCTCTTGATGAATTAAACTGAATTAATTTAACTCATTAATCAATTTCACAATACTTAAGGACTACCTAAGCTCGTATTTAAAAAAAAAAATGTATAATATGAAGTATAGTATGGTATAATATTATTATAGATATCACGATTTATCCTTCCTTTCCAATCTAGTTTCTGAAGATGCCCCTAACAATACTATAATTAACATCATTATTAAAATAATTTTATGATAATTTAATTTTCAGTAAAATATAGAAAACAGTTATGTATTGAGCATAATAATATGATTAGTTAAAGTCATCACAAAAAAACCAGTCGTTCAATTTAAAATAAATATTTTTCATAGAATATATTTAACCATTTAAAGATAAATACATCAAAATATTTTTATGAATTTTATATTTGTTGTATCATATTTTAATCGAAGTTAGAATACGTTTTAAATACAATAGAGATGTTATTTTTTTTACTGGGAATTTTTTATAAGTAAAACTAAGTCAAAAGAGTAGAGAGGCGGTTGCTATTCCGCCCATCATTGAATCTGCGCTTGACCGTGATATGTAAAAGATAACATCGATAAACACCTGTCATATTTTACCCTAAAAGGTCAAACATATTTATAAAATAGTATATTTATTTATTTTTTATTATCTTTTGAAAATTGTATCTTAATAGTACAATGAACAGATCATTTATAGACTATTTAAATAGTATTTTTACGAATGAGAAAAACTATTATATTGAAAAGTAAAAATACAAAGGATTTCTAATATTTAAAATTGTAGTCTTAACAGTGCTTTGATCAGAATTAATTTTTAAACAAAAGTTATTTATCATTATATTACATTATGTTTTATTGTTCAGCAGTGTCGATGTGAATTGTAAGTAAAAAATAAAAATTCCAATTAATAATCCCTAGGATCTATGTTATATCTGGCTAATTTTTTTTTTTTTTATCTTCAATTTACAAGATGAACAAATCGACTATGGCATTATTATTTATTCATTATAACAATTTGGTTTAAATTTTTATTTTATATTATATACAAATTCCAATAATATCACTAACTAAATTTTAGAATAATATTCAATAAGTTGTATTCTACATAAGGAAATCTATTATGATAAAAATTATACACTTTCTTATAATTAAAATCAAAAGTAAATATTGCAAATTATTTTTTCCCCATTTTATTATTTTAATTTATTTCAAAATACAATATATTATTGTAATTCAATATATTACTAAGCCTATTAATAAAACTTACAATATAATTTGAAAATATATTTTATTTCATAAAAATGTATTAAATATTAAATTTTTACTTGGTTTTGAGTTCAAGTTTTCCTATATAAGACATTCCGCTTAAACTTGATATTTTTTAAGTACTTAAAAGCTCAATAATATATTAATATATCTAAATAACTTTTAAAAAGTTTATAATTTTAGCAAGTTAATGTTTTATAATGCTCTACTGACATGAAGATTTTCTTATATAGTAAACCATTAATAACTGAATAGTAAACAATAAATAAACATATTTCATTCATTAAAAACTTAAGTTTTATTTTTCCAAAAGTTTTATTTTCTAAAACCATAAAATTTTGTACAATTTATAAAATTACGTGTATAAATAATTTATAAAAATACATGAAAAGAAGCAAGAAGAGTGAAGTAGGTAATTATTTGATATGAATTTATTGAAAACATTTATTATTCATTTTTTAACTGCATAACTGCAATAATATATAAAATATGTATGTACAGTTTATTTATTGAACACAACAATTAAATATATATTAAAAGGCCACCTTAGCGCAGAATAGTACTTAAAGTACCAACTTTTATTATTTTTGAGTTTTTTACTCGTACACATAAAATAAATTATTATTAGACTAATTTATTTTTAAAGATTATTCCATCCCTTATAATTAAATTTGTATTTAAATTAGTAATAATTAGATATTAACACACAATTTTCGATTAGATATAATGATTTTTTAAATATTTATAATAAAAATATGATATTTTATCAAAATGACTTTTTACAATTGAACTTATATAAATTCTAAACTTATTTATTCATTCTCTATTTCTATTAAACTCAAACACATATTTAGATATCATCAAAAATAACAATAAAGTTCACGCAAACGTATTTTCGGTACCTATTTGAACATTTTCTTTAAATAATTACATAATTAATATAAAATTGTCCATCTAGATTCTTTTTTTAAATTAAAACATTTAAATATTTTTTTATATCAAATATTTTATATTATTTATTCTAAATTTGATTTAAAAAGCTTATTTTATATAAGTATATCAACTAATGAAACTAGTATAATGAAATTTTTTCTCTTTCTTTATTCAATACCTAAGGAAACAAAAAAATATGGCAGACGTCATCAAAAAAAAAAAAAAAAAAATGAATTAATTAATAAATGCAAACGTGTATAATACTACTCGACACGTAGAAAACAGTAATTATTAATTTGTGTTGTGTTAAATATATTTTTATATTTCTCCATTTCTTAATTTTAACATTTATTTCATAAGAAAATACTGTGTGTTTATTTGTATACAGACAATTTAAACATTCATTATTTTAACAGAATATTACATTTATTGAAAATATAGGTAGATAATATATTATATTTTTTTTAACTGGGACAAAGTAAAGTGATGTTAATTTCTTTTATAAATCAAATTTAATTGATTAAATTTTAATTTACTGCATAATATATTGAACATCATTAATAAGTAATAATAAAATATATATCATCACATTTTTCAATAAAAGATGTTATACATAACTATAATATAACTTTGAGGTTAGAATCTTCACTGATATTAATAAAAGATACACTGTATTTAAAAAACCTAATTACATATTTATTTAATAATAATGACTGTTAAAAATATTGTTGTCACTGAGTAAAAAGTATAATTATTTGCAACTACTTAATTTATAAATTATTTTGTTTTGCGCGGCACTAATTATAATAGGTTTACACAATTATACTTATATTATTAAATTAATTTTATTAAATTTTTTAATAATTTATAATATAATTATATTATGTATACTAATAATGCAATATAACATTTACAATTGAACATTTTATAAATATACATAAAATATACCTATTAACGGTTTTCAAAGTAATCAATATTATAGTGCTTAGTTTGTAACTGTAATGTTTAACGAACATTTTAATAAAGTAAGTTACAAAATTTCGACCTATATTTGATTAAGTATAATAATCACCGTGATTGATATAAAATGTGTTACCTTAAGTTACTTTCCTATGTATTTATAATCACAGAGTGTCGGTTTGAATGAAATTAATAATTAAAAGTAATTTTTACACATTTTATCAGAATAATTTGATCGTTATTAAAGCAATAAAATCATAATTTTTCAAAATTAAAGTTATTTTTTCTAATAAATCAGCACATTCACAGATTATGGTGTACAAGTAGGTACTTTATTTTAAAAAATTTAGATTAAATTATCATCAATGCACACACGTATTCATTTTTGAACATGCTAAAAAAAAATTTAATTTTAACTTCTATTATAAATAGACCTAATATTAGTTAGATATATATAACATAAAATATTACGTATGAATTCGTTACATATTACGCTATTTTAACTGTATATAAATTAATAATTAAATCATAAAATGTTCAAATAAATACATTTTCGCATTAATAATTACATTGAAATTATATTTATATTTTAAATACATTTTCCAGTCCTAAGTAAGCATATAAAATGCATGATAACATCGTATAATATGGATTTTACTTCCTTTTAACTAAATTCGTTATTATTTATCTTAAAAATAAAAATAAAAAATATAATAATTTACAATTAATTGCCTATAAGCATTAATAAAATAAACTAAACATTTATTTAATAATTGTAATATATTTAATTAAAAAATAATAATTAATTAATTGTTGTCATGGATTTTATAAACAAACATATTATAATTATTCCATGGTTATTTAATAAAATATTTGGTAATTAAATAGTATGCGATCAAAAATCTTAAAAATAGTTTCTAAAAATTAAATATGATTTTAAATTATTTTTAAAAGCTAAAATATTTTATTATTCTATAGTATGTGCATACTTTATTACAATAAAATAATATTTTATTAAAATACAATTTAATAAATTATTATCGTGTAGTTACATATTGTAAAATTTATATGAAATTATATTGATATTAACGTGTGTTATACATTGTATAATATACTATATTAGTTTAAAATGTATCAATAAATTATATTAATCTTTTAATCGATATATTGTAATGGACTGAATAGATAAATTTTATCATTGACAATATTCATCATAGAGTAAAATATTATTAGCACCAGTTTAATTGTGAAACAAAAATCAAATATTATATTTAATTTTTTTACAGGTTTTTAAAAATGTTTATCTCTCCTCATAACTTATGAGTCACAAGTTTAATTTTTCAACTGTATGTAACGGTTTTATCTCACTTGTTGCTTTGATCCGGGTGACGCTCACACAATCACATAGATATTACGCAGGCCGTAACATCGCGTCGAACTTCATTCAAATACTTAACACTACCACCAACCGTGTTTAATTTTTCTATAACATTAAAATAAAATTTAATTTATTTAGAAAAATGTAATATCAATAGCCCGGGATGACTATATACTTGGCATCGATGTAGAACAATATTAATAATAACAATAATAATGATGATGATTTAACGATCACAGTTAAGATGATATAAAACCTAAAATAATATAAACCTTAACCTAATATAAAAAATACGAACCTAACGAGCTCAAGAAGAGAATTTAATCAACTCTCCCTACTATATCATAACAACGAGGATGTCTCAATGATATTTTATTAAATTTTTATTTTATGAAACACCTATGATATATATATATATATATATATATATATATATATATATATATATATTAAATGAAATTGTAAGCTGTATAGGTATGTAATATTATTAATTTTATATAAGACAACAACGCTTAAAGATTTATTTAATATTTTTAATTTTTTTTATTTTTAAATCACTAAATAATAAATGTCACACAAACGCGTGTGGAAAAAAAGAACACTAGACCTAACCTCTCGTCATCACGGCTCGTAATCCACCGCCGTCATTTTATTTATGAAATGAATACGTAGCAATAAAATATAATGCATTTATACTATACAGACATACACATAACATGTTTATTATTATATTCATAAACACAAATACTTATACGCATATTTCCAAATGGTGGCGGTAGTTTGTAATATAAAACGACTTTGAGTCAGAGCGGTGGATCGATAGTCGCGGGGAGGAGTGAGCAGACTTTGGTCTTGGGCGTGCGGAAAAGACTTTGCTTTCAGTTCGTTCCCAGCAAGTACGACGGCGGCGTCGGTGGCGGTTAGCTAGAGTACTCTTGCGACGCCACACACAGTTCTGCTATGCGTCGTCATCGCCGTTGCCGTCGGTTTTCAAATGAACGGTTGTGGAGACTCAGCAATTGATATAATAATAAAACGATCGAATACGACGACAGCCAATCGTAGATAGAGGAATACTACATGGTGTTGTGTATATGTATAATATAATACATAAACATATTTCAAAACACGATGACATAAATGCAATAAAAAAAAAAATACGAAAAACCCGTTGTTCACGGCGCGGAAATAATTTTTTTCTATTGTTCCTTTTGATTCCGTTTGGAATGTTATTATTTTTTTGTTGTTTTATGATTTTCCGGCAAATATATAACGTTATCAAACACGTAAAATGTAATGCGTTTCAAATACAAATGCGATGTTGGACAACCAAATCTCATAGAAACAACGATAACACCTTATACGTATATTACACATACATGTATATATTATTATATAAGATTTTTGCGTATATTCACGTGAATTTTAAATTAGATGGAATAAATATAAAACCTCGCCATACGATAGTTATAATATTTTCGTAATCTATCAGCTTATATAAGTATATAATACAAATTTTTTAATTAAAATAAATATATTAAAATCGTTCATAAATTCGGATAATATACTTTTGGTGTTCATCTTTCAAAATATTATTTTTCACACTGAGTCGTTACATTATTTTGACCTATATTTCGTAAAACCTAAATATTACAGATACACGTGTGTTCCACATGCGTTTCTATACATACGTCACGTTATATTATTCAGCTTGGCATGCTTGTTTTGTTAATTCTATCACGTGCATAATTATGTATGGATTTTTACACATTTGTCGAAGAATTCAAATATAATTAAGAATAAATATTTCATAACAACCTATACTATCACAATTTTCTAGATATTTACAAAGAAAAATATTATATGCATACCCAAAAAAAGTTTTAAGTGGAATTAAGATAGTTTATAAGAAATTGAAATATTTTAATATCTTTTATATCAAACCAGTGTGTTAAAATTGGATATAATTTAACTTCTTGTCATCATTAATCCACAGATCAGTAAACCATGATACCACACAGAAAATATTACTCTACTCTTAAGCCTGATACTAAAGAAACTTGAAAAAATATTAATGTAAATACTTTAAAATAATTCCTACAAAAAACTTTTTTCTTATAATCCTTTCTTACTCGGCTTTCTTATAACACTTTTAAATAATCCTTTTTGAAGATTAAATGAAACAAAATTTACCATAATATTAAATTTAGCAGTTCATATAATATTATTTAAGTACTTAATTAAGTTAAAAATTATAAGACATATTTTTATTCACGGTAATATAAATTTGTATGTATTCAACATTTTAGATTCTGAACGGAGTGATGAATGTATTGATTTTACAATGATGTTTGTTTTTTTTTTTGTATGTGTCTGTGTACAGCATAAGTAGTCGAAATAATACTTCAATTTCACTCTTCGGGGGTGGTTTTCGATGGCAAAGTAAATATCCTTGGTGTATTATAGAGGTAAAAAGTAAATATTTTCCAACAAAAAAAAAAAAAATGATGGAAAAACGGGAATTTTTACGCAAAACCAGTTTTTGACAAAATCGATATTTTTATATGGTTGTAATTCAAAAACTAATCACTGACCACTGTAAATATTTGAAATTTTCACCAAATGTTTATATTAGTGTTATCTATATACAGTTAAATTTTCAAAAAATTTTGACTTTTTTAAGTTATTTATAGATCACTAAAATTATCAATTTTTATGAGAATTTTTTTTTGAAGTGTCGATAAAAAAATTTTGGATGACTAAAAAATTATGAAAATGTAATACAAGGTTCCTTATGATGTGTTCTTATTATAGCCAAAAAAAAATTAAAAATCGTTAGTCACAATTTTTTTTTATAAACGTTTATAGTTCAAATATTTACGAAATCTATCAAAAACGCGAAAATTTGTAAGTAATTTTGAAGTTGAAAAATCATAAAATGTTTTGTGCTTATAACTAAGGATTAAAAATACTACACTATGTTTTCCCTAAGTTTTCCTTCAAGTAGCTATAGTAAAAATTCAAAGCATCGTTATAGGAAACATTTTAAGTGCGTTTGAATTTTAAATTTTTACGAAATAACGTAACAATAACGATTTATCCTCAAAAGATTTTAAATATTTGTTAATATTCTAAAAGTATAAGTCGTAGATACTTGAAAATTTTACCAGTTATTTAGATTGGAATTTTCTTTACATGATTTAATTTTCAAAATATTTTGACTTTTTTTTTTAACTATTTATAGACAATTGAAATTTTCAATTTTTCTGAAAATTTGTTTTTGAAGTGTCGATAAAATTTTTTTAGCCCAGTTAAAATACTTGAACATTTAATACAAAGTTCCTCATAAATTATTCTTATAGTGATCAAAAATTTTTAAGAATACATAGGCACAATTTTTTTTTTTTTTTAGCATTTGAAGTTCAAATATTGACAAAAATTCATCAAAACCATGAATATTTGCAAACTATTTTGTAGGTATAATTCATGAATGCCCATGAATAACATTTAAAAAATAATTAAAATCTATTAGTGCTATGGGTAACCACGATGTATAATACATAACAAATTCCATAACACAAACGTAACAATATTGCATAACCGAGACGCCGCGCACGCTTTCATTGATTTTTATTACAGAAATGTCTCATTTTCTGTATACAAGTAGATCAGTAAATGTTATTACTAAGTTGTAATAAGTTATACGTAAGTTATAGTTATAACACAACACATTAAAAATAAACATTTATTTTATTTAGACACAAAGTTTTTACCATGTTTATATTCATCAAAAGCTTATTAATCTTCTATATTTTACAAAAAAAAATAATAATAATTTAATCGAAAATGATATCTATTTTTAAAATTATAAGACATCCTTAAAAAAAATATAACTACAAATAATATTTTCAAAAATATGATAGTTATATTCATATATCTTGTGAATGTCAATTTGTAATCATAAACATAACAATTTCAAAATGCTTAAAAAAATATTTATAAAATATTTATAATATAAAATTATATGTTTCTTAAAACGTTTTCCATGTTGTAAATATATTTTTACAATTTAAAAACAAAATATACAAAATTAATGATAATTTTACGAAGAATGTGAAAATATAGTTCATATTATGTAAAAATAAAAATTTGGGAAATTATTCTATTGTTGATTATGTGTCGAATACTCAAATGTACTTCGCTATTGAATAGGTTACATTATTAAAGTATTAAATTTAAATTCAATGATAATTATTATACACAAAATTTATTATGAGTGGTTTACACGCTAATATCAACGTCTACCAAAAAATATCCACCAATAAATTCATGTAAATTCAATAAGTCCACTCTAATTACATATAACATTTAATATAAATAGAAACTTTTATTTCGTCTAACATCTACTAAGAAATACATTTTATATACCTAATATAATTAAGTATTAAAAGCATAAAATATAATATGATATTAGAATTTTTTAGCTCGATTGATTTTAAAATAAACCAGCTCACCGCCGATGACATTTACGGGAATTTATTTTTCATATATGATTGCAGTTAATTAATATAAATGGTATTAAATATCAATAGAGGACAAAAAAATAATATAATTAGAAGTGAGTAGTTTTAAAACATTTTTCGACAAGGTGTGTAATAACTGTATTTAAAAGAGAAATCAATGGCATCATAATTTATTTAGATATTTTTATGTTACTGTTTAGAATTAAATTAAGATCTGGAAAAGTTTTAATGGCGATATTGATGTTGTATAGATAAATGGTTAATGGTTATTAACAAAAACTTATGAGTATGAGTCATGGACTTGGTTATAGATTTTACAGCAGTTTTATGTAACCGGGGATTCATATTTAGGAAGGTAGTTTTTTGTTTTAAGGTTAACGACAATGTTGAAAGTCCTTGTGAATTTGGCAGTCTCTAAAATTAGCTGAGTGGATCCCCCCTTACATAAATTTGGAGAACATTTATATTTTAAACAAGAAGTTGATAAATAGTTTTTAACGCATCTTGACTAATTAGATAGAAACTAACTTTTAATTAAAAAATAAACTCATTTTCATAATATGAAATTACATACTCCTATCATACCTACAAGATAAAACATAAAATAAAGTATAAAATATTTTATTAATAGAATGTTGTTAAACATAAGACTATCTTATGTGTGTATCAAATTAATAATGAAATTAAATATTTATTTGGTTTTAAACTAAAAATAAAAATCTAGTAAATATACTAAAAGATTTAGTGATTTTAATTGTACTATATAATGTTTCTAGGTAGTTATCAAAACGTCGACGTAAAATTGAATCAAGATATGCTCCCAGGTAATCGGTTTGAATGTTTAGGCTAACTAGTAATGTAAAAATATAACCTTGTACATAATCCTTGTAAAAATACACTAGATAAGAACCGTTTTTAAACTTAGTTCTGGTTTTAAATGATTTGTTTATGTTATTAGAGCAACCTATGCTCTTTAGAATGACAAAGTTCAGCATGCCGATTTTTCACATTTCAACTTGCATATTTAAAAGAAACATGTATTTTGGTTTTTATATGTATATGTATATATATATATATATTAAGGGTCTATGATTACAATATATTTTTATGATTTAATTCTAGTATATATTTACAGGTTAAGATACAAAATAATATTGGCGGAAATATTAAATGTTTAAATAATGATTGGTTAGGTACATAAATAAATAAAAATCATCGTTGCAATCAAAACGCCAAATGTATTGTCTTAAGTTGAAAATCTACATTAAACGAATGTGTACATTTGATACTTTTAATAATAAATATTAAATCTTCACAAAAATACGAGATATAATTATCAAATTTTGAAACAATAGTTTATTTCAGTTATAAGTATAGTTCAAAAAATTAATATAAATATATAATAATATATTTTTTTTTTATAATGACTTCAAATAATATTAGAATAATATTTCCATAAACTAAAATGCTTTTAAGATAATAAATGTTAAACTTTTAATATGTTTTAAATGTTAACTGTTTTCAGTAAAATATGAGAAAAATGTCACTGCATTTAAAATTATAATGTAAAAAATTTAGACAAAATTGTACCAAATGAAAATTTATATTTTAGTTTTATTATAAAATAATGAAGAGTATTTATAATTTTTAAAATTCAATTATTAACTTGATTTTAGTAAATTTTATTATTGAAATTGAATTTTTTATTTAAAAAACAAGTAATTTATATTTACAATGCATAATGAGATTGTATTAATACTAATAATTCATAATAATTTTATGAAAAAAATATAAGAAAGCTTATAAAGCATTATAAATTAGTTATGGGTTATTATTTAGTTAAAATTATGAGATATAAAAATAAAAATTTTAAGTTAGTGAACATTTTTAACTCTAAAATATAGTGGATTAAATATGTACGTATACGTTTTTATAATTTATCGTAATTAAAATGTTAAAACAGCGTCTTTTTTAAACTTTATATTTATAAATAGTCATAGTAATTTTTCCTATATTAAAATGTTCTTATTTAAAGTTAATATACTATTCAAATAACATCAAACTTATTATTTTATTTTATTAATGAACTATGTAAACAAACACTTGTTGAATATACTTGGACCTAATTTAAATCTCACTTTAATACAATTTAAAATTGATTTTTAACTCATGTTTTGTCTTGATTTTATAATAATATTTGAACCATTTAAATAGTTCATTACATATTAGCTATTCAATATTTAAATATGTCTAGGTATATTTTATCTTTTTGCACTATATTATGAAATTCCCCAAAACATAATTAAAATATTAATATATCAATTTAAACATATATTAAGTTAAAATTGTAGACGCATAGCAAATATTATCTTAGGTTTTATTCATTTGTTAACTATTAAAATGTATGGTTTAAAGTAAGTTTACCAAGTTATATCCAAAATAAATTAAAATTATCTCCAAAGAGAAGAACTTTAATATATTTCCTTTATGAGATCACAAAGTATTTATAGTAAATAAATTTTTATTTTGCAAAAAATGCATATAACAATGTTTATTGGGTTTTATATTTCTCAATCTTACAAGTTAATGCTTTTCAAGGTATATAATATATCAATAATTATTATATTAAACATTGTAATATAATTATAATTTATGTTTAATAGCGTGTCAATGATTTATACCTACCTAGTGATAATAATTATTTCAATTACATTTTATTTTTTAAATAGCCATTTCTTTAATCAACTATATCTAGTAAGATTTTTTGGTTTATTTTTCTCAAAATAATAAATGTCGACTTTTATATGTAATGCACTTAATTTTACAATCGCCTGTGACAATCTATTTGGAGAATTAGAAATTAAAAATGCGAGAAAAACTTGACTAGCGCTAATGCGCCATACAATAAAATAATAATAATAACAATTAATAGCTTAAAGAGTTTTTAGAGATGAATGAGTTCCAAAAATAATATTTGAAAAAATTACGAAAAAAACATTAAATTCACCGTAACAAATAAAGACCATTCAAATATTTATGTTTCTACTTGTTCACAAACCGTTAAATAACAAACAAACAAACAAACAATTAAAATGTTTTGGTTTTTCCTTCCATTCTAAACAAATATAAACATAATTTTGTTTATCATATGTTTATGATTGTTGCTTGTGATTTAACCAATTTAATATGTCAACAAAAATAGGTACGTTAGTCAATAATAGCTATATTATGTACAGAAACAGAATGAATATCCATTAGGATTTTGTTTCACATGATATGATGAAAATATAATCAAAACTAAAGTCATTTTTACTACGTAAAACCTATAAAGTTATCCACTTATGGGTTGCATTATTAAATAATATAAGCAACTAAAATTTTCTACGTACACAGCTTATAAATACAACATAAAACAAAATATTTATGGAATTATTTTTATATTCCCTCGAGAGCTTATAGCTGTATATCCTACTCATATTGACCTATTCTAATAATATCTTTCTTTAATTCAAAATATAAGCTAATAAATCACGAAAATTCAACGACAAAAATATCATGAAGGTGGTGGGAAAAGGCCCAAAAATGTTGCACAATAACAGTATATTTCCAATAATATACCCTTATAATAGATGTTATATAAACTAATTTTCGACAAACTATTTATAACCTGCTATTTAACCCTTGAACAGGTAGTAGTAACACTCATAAGTTATTCATGCGAAGCCTTTTAATTCTTTTTCTTATTATATTTTTAACCCTTAAAACTAGTTTTTTATAAAATATAACAACGCGACCTTTTTGAAATGACATAATTACTATTGCCGTTATAAACTTAACATTTATTATCAACTATGTCAATCCATACACTTTGATAATTGAAATTGTATAATGAATAATTAAGAAAATAATGTAAAAATTATTATTTGTGTTTCAAGTCAAAAATTATATTGTCAAATTTATAATTTAATAAAATATAGAACCTCTGGTTGTAAAATATAGAAATAACCTCAAATATTTTACAATGTACCTACTTTCTACAACTAAAAAAAAAATTATTAAACAATATGTAACTTATCATCTAGTTGTTACAGATATAGTTGAAAATAATGTTTTCTTTTGTATGATTTTTCATAAATTTAATATGATATTTAATATTTTGTTTAATTATTAATAACGTCTAGTTGCTAAAAGTTGGCTGAAATTTATAAGATACATAAAGATACATATTTAACAAATTCGTAACAGTTAAGAAATATTCCTTAGATATTCTATAGTTTTTTATTTAAAGTATACCTAATATTATTGTATTACATATTTATAAACAGAATAGTATTTTAATCGTTTAGATATGGGATGTACGAAATCTATGTTATATTCGTACTTCATATCACTAAGATAAAATAAATAATTTTATTTACCTAAACTCAATCAACATAACATAAAAACTGTTATTATTTTCGGATTCAACTCGTATGCAACCATTAAATAATATTTATAATTTTTAAAACCAAAATTTTAGGATTAGAGTTGACGTATAAAGTATGACGAACATTAAACATAAATATTCATAATATTTATTATTATTAATTTTTTAATTATAAATTTATTGTAATTATTATTAAAATCCAAGAATATTTATTCTCTAGCAACCATTAAATTTAGTAAGTAAGGAAAATCGCACCTTATATACGAATTGTATCATTACGTAAAATAATATAACATTTACTACATTGTTGTTAACCTCGGTACTACCCTCACATAATAATAATCTTTATAGTCATTATTATATCATATTCTATAATTTTTAAAAAATTTTATCGTGCCTTAAATTATGACTCATTCTTTTAAATTAATTAACGTTGAAATAAGTTGTGCTAGTCAAAAATGGTAAAAATTAGTGCCTAACTACTAATTTAATTGTTACAAAAAAAACTCATACATTTTTTATTAGAATGTTTGTAATTTAATTAGAATGGTTAGATTCGATCTTATTCATTACTATATTTAAATATATGGTAATTTTATTTTAGTAACGTACAAGTACAATTATAAGAATGAATAAGTAATTAACAGAATAATCAACTTTTCTCACACCAATAATAATTATAATTTTAGATAAACTAAATCTAATTAAATATTAAGTATCTATTTTAAGTAAAATTAGTTTATTATATTATAAAAGCTATTTAAAAAGTATATTAATTTCAGCAAAGATTTTTCCAAAAGACATTAAAGTACCTAATAAATAAAATTTAGATTATAAAATAATACTACTTAAAATATTTAGTTCATAGAAAGGTATCTATAAAATTTTCAAAAGTTTAATTAATCATATAAAAATAAAATATGTATAAAACACAATAAATAAATCACATGCAAAATATATGTTAATAATTGTAATATTATCTCAGATCTAAAAAAAAAAAATAAAAAAAATTATAATTTATATAATTTTGGTTCTTAACAAAAAATTATGTGTAACCTTCCAATATTAAATAGATTCATAATTTTAAGTTTTTCTCCTAAATTATGTATTGACAAACTAAAGTTATAAATAATTTGTGATCATTTTCACAAAATATTATTTATTGATTAATATTTTTCATTAAAATATTAAATTTAAATTAAAACTAACATGACATATTTAAATTGATACGGTTCTTAATTTTTATTTAATTATATCTAATTATTCATTTATTTATTTTATGTTAAAAACTATAGGTAAGCTATAATGGAATGAAATGTTAAGGTATGGCAACATGAAATATTATAATTTTCAAGTAAAGATATTTTGAAAATTATCATTAAAATACTATTTTTTTTTTTCAAATAAAATAACAAGTTTAAAATTTGAAATAAATAAGAAAATTTTATATTTATTTTTAAAAATTAAAAAAAAAACTTAAAAAATGTTCAGTTTTAAATAACATAATTTTAGTAAGTAATAAAGTACAAAAACACGCTTTTTATATATTTTCATTATAATATGTTAACTTCATAAGAAAAAATAAATAAGTTTTTAGTTATTTATTAAATTACTGAAAATATATTTTAAATACTATTATTCAATAAAAAATTTACCAAAAATATTTAGTCTTTATAAAAAAAGAATGAAATTTAAATATAAAACTGAACATTTGAGTATGAAAACTTTTCACTAGTAGTACCTTAATTTTATTTTTAATACATTTTAAGTATTTTAAAATTTGATGTTGAATGGGATTTCTGTATTTAACGCAAAAATATTTATTTATTTATTTTTTTTTTTTTTGATTGCTTAGTAAGCATTAAAATTAATTTTTGGTTTGAGTAATCAATTAGCTTATTATAATAATATTAATAAAAGATAGATTTACTCTAGCTTATATTTTTTTAAATAAAATTTTCAATGATAGGTTTTTAATTTGTTTAAGAAAAAAGTAAATTGAACAATTCAATTATCGTTTCGACGTATAAAATTTATTTTACGTTATTTTGGGGATTTGCTTGGTTGAATAATAAGCGTAATTTTATTTTTTTTCTTTGAGGTAACAAGACTGAACAATTGTATACTAAAAAACACCGAGAAGGGAGAAACCTATACACAACAAATTATAATTTCAAATAACAAACGAAAAAGATAATTCCAGTTCAATCAAAATTAAATAACCATTAATAGAACAAACTAAGACACTATTATTTTAAAAAGATATCAATACACTTTATTTTGTTTTTTTTTTCTTATTGGCATACTTGCAACATAGCAAGTTTTCGTTTAGTTGAATCAAGCTTGTATTGTTAGCTTTAATCTGAGAGTAAATTGACCATTATAAAACTTAAAGAGCTTAATGATATAAATATTATCTACATTATCTGTACTTATACCTTTAACATTATATGATATTTTGATGTTTCTTCAATATAATAAATATATTAAATCGTAATGTTTTACACACATGTAATTTTTATAAAAAATAAAATATCTTAAAAAATCCAACGTATAACACAAATAATGTTATTAATTTAAGTTTGATAATAGGTCGATAATAGGTCTAAGGTCTATATTCGTCCTCATATTAAATCAAACTACACATCATTTATTCTCCTGAATACAAATTATATACTTACATTACACGTAGCTCAGAGTTAGAAAATAAAATATATATTTCGCTCTCTCACTAATATTATTTTAATCAATATTATACATCATCAATGATAAAAATTAGATCATTAACAGTTAACTACAATATTATATTAATATATTTAGTTGTAAATAATTTCCGTTTTATACATAGATAACATAGCTTACTGTGTATAAATCAAATTAAATTAAATTAAGGATAAATCTTTTTACACCAAAATGTTTATTAAATTTAGGAATATAAATATTTTCTTTGTATCTAGTACACTATTCATGCAAAACATTTAATATTGTATTAAATATATATTTATACGAGTATAATGCATATTCTTTTTTTTTAAACAAGGTGTTGATATAAACAATTATTTCTTCATACAATTAGTTAATACTTGTTTATTTTAATTCATTTTACAACAACAAGAAATTGATTAATTAAATATTTTCATTAGTGGATATAATTTATTATTAACTGTAAGATATAATTTGTTGGAACATTTTCAAAAAAATATATATTTTTGTTTTCATAAATAGTTTTAAGTGATGTTAACAAAATAAAAATTCTCATTAATTTTAAAACACTAATGGGCTACAAAACTGTGGTTTTTGCCACATCAATTATGTATCTGGGATGATTGTTACGATAAGATGTATCCTGGTTGTAGCTTTAAAAATTTAAACTACATAATACTTATTTTCTTTCTCTAACAACTTTAAATTTCCTTTCATTAAAACATAGACATTTAAGTTTAAAATTATCTTTGTTGTTTAATGAAGGTTCAAGTCCTACATAAATAAAGGCAAATGTATTTTTCACTGATTTTGAAGTACATTTATAATATTTGTCATTATTAACTTGCTTAGTTTAAGCTCATATTTATAATTTTGATTAATTTTGAAGGATATAAGTTTTAGTTAACTACTAAGTATAGAATTGCATTTAGATATTAAACGGAGCAATGAATGCATTGATTTTACAATGAGTGTTTTATTAATTATTATTATTATTTTTTGTTTTTATAGTGTATACACCATAAGTAGTCGATAAAATGCTTCAATTTTCAACTTTTGATTTTAAAAAGCAGGTTAGATCAAGCTTGTATTTAGTCAAAATTGTATTTATAATCGTGAAAAATAGACAAAAATTTTAAAAAAAAACAAGAATTTTCATGTTAAATAAATTTTTATCTTAATTAATTTCTTTATTTTGTTATAATTCAAAAATAAATAGTCACAATAACTTTAAATTTTAACCAAGCGTTTAAATACTCATTTTCTCTTTATTTTTAATTTTTAAATATTTATTTAAGCTATTTATATAAAATTGAGACTTTTAATTTTTTTTTTTTTCTATAAATATCAATAACAAATTTATAAATGTGATTTATTTTCCAATTAAAAATATTAAAAATTTACAGTTACAATATTTTTTATAAGCAATTCTTCTTTAATTAATTTTTTTTTTTTTTAAATCTATAATATTTATAACATTTTTGTACAATATATAAGTTAGACTAACGGTGAGTATAATATAAATTAGTAAATTACCCAATATGCATATTAAACATTAAGAGATGTTAAAGCAAAACGTTTTTACATAATTTTATTTTTAATCTTCGTAGAGCGTTATCTTGTAATATGATCGTTGGTAGTTTAGTGTTTAGGGGATTAGTGTCTGATTGAACTTTACTGAAAATCTAAAGTAATACATTTTGGAGATTTTATTCAAAGTTTGAACTTTGAAATCTTTGTGAAGGTTATTATTTTGTATGTACTAAGGCATAAAAGAAAGTAGGCAGAGATGGATGGATTGGGAAGCTTGTATTTTTCTGGTATTGAAAAGTATAAGCATTTAAAATTAAAACTTCGATGGAGAAAATTCGTCAAAATCTCAAAAATTTATAATTAAAAGTGCATAAGAACTTTTCATTTTATACCAAAATGTTGAAAACTTAATACAAGGTTCTTCGTGGTTAGTTAATACTGAAACCAAAAAATCTAAAAAATATATAAAGAAAATTAATTTTTACAGACATTTTAACTTTAAATTTGGGAAAAATTTAAACGATAAATAACAATGTTAATTTTTTATTGTAATTTAAATACATTATTCGCAGTAACTTAAAACTTTTTCGTTTAGGTATTTAATTATTATGAATTTTACTAGTAATGTCATTTTTAATTTATTTTAAGATATTATCTGTTTACTTTATGAATATATTTTTACTGTTTTATAGTATTTATAAAAAGATGTTATTAAAATGTTTATAAGTTGATATAATGTAGTAAAAATTTAATTTAATTATAATAATACTAATAATATAATAAATTCAATATTTTTAGAAAAGTTTATATCAACTTATCGTAATATTAAAAGTAAAATAAATGATTTTAATAGTTCTAAAATATATATTTATCATAAATAATAGGTTAATAAAGCTGACAGTTCGTCTTCGCTTAAAATCACTTTTCATTTACAATGATATATTATTATTGAATTTAAATTTAACACAAATATAATTATGACTCAATCGATACCTAAAGTTAAACAAGCAGTAACTATTTACCTACGTTTTTAGCTTCTATGTAAATTTGATTCATTTAAATATTTGATAATAAATCTAAACTAGTTTAAATAAAATTATACTTAGTTTAAATGTACCAATAGAAGATTTTTGATAAATGTATCAATTGAATCTATTATTATTTTTTTATTCGAAAAATTTGAATTTTTATTTAATTCATATTAGAAAGGATTGTTTTTCGATAATAATATTTTCAGCATCAGTATACCTTCAAAATTATTATTTTTAATAGATAAAATTGTTTACCATTTTTATGTGATTCTGAATTTTGAAATAATCCAGAGTTTGATCTTTAAAAGTTTTTTAAAAGAAACGACCTTAGAAAACTTTTTGTCAAAAGTATCGGAGTCATTTAAAAGTTTTCACAGATTGATTTATGTGAGAAGTTCTGGTTGATTATTTAATTTTCTCGATATTTGTTATACATTATTTAAGTAAATAAATAGCAATTATTTTATAAGGTAAAAAATAGACCATTAATTTTGTTAAAATTAAATTTAAATACATTACCATATGATCTTGATTTGTTGAAGAAGTGTTGACTCGATTAGAAAAACTAGATGTCTATTATAAAAAAACACAATATTTTTCAATTATTTTGACATACCGCACGAAAAAATATAGCAAGTTTCATATCAATTTTCAAAGAACAATGTAAAGCAGCCAATATTTAGTTACACTAATCCCTAAAGGATATATTATTTATAATGAATTGAATAAACTTTTCGTATTTTACTCACACGATTTTTAAATAATTTAATGTGTATTAAAATACTACGAATAATTAATTTAAATAATTCAAGTGAAAAACATTATTTAATAATAACATTTAATTAAGTTGTTTATAATGAATAATATTTAAAAGAAATCTATATAAATATTTTTTTATCTTACCTTTCTAATTAAAAATGTTTAACAAAAAGTACACAAATATAAAAGAGTAAACAGATAAATGAAATATCCTTATTTTTATTAAGAATATAAGTTAAATTGTGCTGTTTAAGGTATGTGGTAAAAGTTTTTCGATTTTTAAACTAACTTGTTAAATTGTTTTTGATGAAACATTATTACTCTTTAAAACTGTTATATTTTTCAATATTTATCATTATTTTTATCCCATCGATTATAATTTTTTTTTTTTTTTATTCGAAGAAAATTAAAAATATTATCGAAAGAACAAAACAAATATCAAATTACACATAAATGTACCATAACTTTTAGTTTAAATTAACTGTTTTTAAAATGATAATAATAAAAAAAAATAAAAAAAATTTATGAATGAAATATATTTAATGGCTTTAAATGATCGATTTAAGAACATTTTGAATAAAATAACAGTGCAAAAAAAATCTAAATTGAAAATGTCTAGACACTCAAGCAAAAACTTTGCCAACATATCATTTATTTATAATAATAATTGCACATAAACTTTGCTACCATATTTATCAAACAATCGTTTTAAATATGTTATAATAAAAAAGAAGCTTTTCTATATTATGTCGGTATCTTTCTATGTATTTTTGTTTGTTGTATAGTAAACTATAAATTATATATCATAAAATTACTACTAAATTTAATCAACAACAATTACAATAATAAAATTTTTCTTTATTTAATTTAATCAAATTAAATAATAATTTATTTTCTAAAATATAATCTAGAGTTTAAATTCATTCATCATAATTATGCGTCATTAAATCAATGATACCTACAGAATTTTTACTCTGAGATGCTCTATAGCTTGATGTTTTTCACTATGGCAATTTAAAACAAAACGACATTTACTCGCAGTGAATATAATTCCATTAAGGTTGACATAGTGGTAGTGGTTATACCATTAAAACGCTGACAAGTGAATTCGTATCAAATGTTGCTAGATTTAGAATTATTAAGATACCTTAGATGTCTTAACAACGTACTTTATTTTCTTTCATTGTTAAGTGATAAGAAGTACACAAAAAGTACAAAAAATTAGTACTTCTTTGACCATCATACTGAGGTATAAAACAAGCTGAACTAAATTAACTCTTTGGATTGTATATACTTGTTTATATTACCTAATTAAATTCGACCAATAGAATTGTAATAAAATAAATATTAAATGATTTTTTCATTATATTTTATTTAATTTTTTTAATTCTGAGTAACAAAACTGTACTTTAGGAGTAAAAATTAGATAATTCTTTGTGTAATAATAATAATTAAGAAAAACAGGGAAAGAAATATTTAAGATACTATTTCTTCAAAGTCATGAAAATGTGCAAATTATTTTTTACTTGAAATTCTTAATATTTTTAATTTTAATACCTAACTTTAAGTTATTTATACCATTTAATTATTCACACCATTCTACGTTACGTCAATATTAATTTAAAAATTAATCACACAATGTAATATCATCACAATTATTGTATTATTAGGTTACGTAAATATTTTATGTAACAATAATTTTGCAAGGTTTTCATCAAAAATTAGTGTATCCACCCATATAATTAATAGTAATTTAAATTAATTATAAAAAATATTCTACATTATAGAAATAGATATATACATTCTATCTCTGCTCTGTATTGTTTTTAATACTTACAAATACAATGGTCATCATAAAATTAAAATTTAACACATCCATTTCAGTGATTTATTCAATGATGAAATTCACTTCCAATTTAGAGCAACGTTTCTCATTTTTTTAAAGTTAATTTACATACATCTAGCGTTTATTAGTTATAAATGTATATTTAAAATAATACATAGGTACAACAACAAAATTATTTTTATTATTCACAATGATCAAAAACTTTACATTTTAATCTTCATGTCTTATAAATTAAAATATTTTTTTAATAAAACAATATTTTGTGTACCTATCAACCGTTTATTTAATTACTATTGTACTTAAAAAAATATTTAGATTTTATTATTTTTTATTCATATACACACACACACACACATATATATATATATATACACACATATACACACACAATAAAAAACTGTAGTGATTTGACCTTTTTAGATTTTTCACTTTTCAAATTTAAAATATTTTTAAATAGACATAAAAATGAAATGAAAGGATAATAAAACAAACACATTAAAAAGATTGCTCTTTTGATTTTTAATACATTTTAAATTATATCTTTAGTTGCATGAATATAAATATTAAATTAATTTTAAAAAATATACATAATATATAGTGAAATAATACAATATACGACGCTATATAAAGAATATCATGCCTATAAATTCTTTAATGTTAATTCATTACAAATATTTTAATTATTTTAAATCTTGTATTTATAATTTTTATAAATATATATACTACAATAATCATAACAATCATAATATCATCATTAGTATATCTATTTACTTAAATATCAAACAATCAAGTTGTCACGTGTTTTTACTTTTTGAATTCTATACTTATCAATTTCATTTTAAATATAAGTTAACTTATAGAACAATCGTGAGTATGTATTTAGCACAGGAGTATAGAAAACCTAGCCTGTTTTTTTATATTAAATAATTTAGGTTTTAACCCTAAACAATAGTAAAAAATATAACTTTTTTATTTTTGTACTTTATTTGCAGTGTTTAAGATATCATGTGGTATCTTTTTTATGTCTCTAAAATTACTAAATTTTTTATAAAATTTTGAAATTTTAATTAACATAGTTAAAACTACTCATTGTGTGTCGTAACTAGAAAAATGTGTTATCTTATATTTTATATATATGATACTTACACATAATAAGTACATAATTATATTCTTATTAACTAAATTTGTAAAACAAAAATTGTAATTCAAAAATATTTTAAATCATACGTAATTATATCTAACATATTAAATTTGTTTTTTTATTTTTATTTTTCATTCATGGCAACTATATAAATACGTAGTTATAGTAAAGAAAAATCTAATAACAGTTCTGTTGATATTGTTTTATGGATTACTTGTACTTTGATTAACTCTCTCTCGTAAAAAAAATTAATCATTCAAAACAAACAAAATATTTTATTTTGTTTTTTATCGACATATCAAACCAATAAAATAAACATTTAATTACATTCTCATTAATAAGTCTAAAGTTTTTATTAGAATTGATTTAATTTTGAAATAGATCTATAATAACTATAACTCTAAAATATATTAATTATGAAAAATTAACTGTAATAAAACTAAAAAAATCACTCTGTTGTATCATCTTATCATGCTATTGCAAACTTGGCTTCACTATTAAACGATAGCTTAGCCATACTTTCACGTTCACCAATTTGACCCGATAATATAGTGAGATACATTTTGACATGTTGATGAACCAAAATTGCCATTACATCGCGCCAGCTATCGTATATAATAATATACATTATACATTATAAAAAATGTACACTGTATGCATAAACACGATACACAATATAACAGAGTTTATCCAAAAATCGGACTTTTACAAAATATATTAAAATACATCCACATTATTACATCTTTTATTTTGTTTAACAATTTACTATATTTTAAAATATTATATAATTCTATGAAGTGCTAAATTTTGTTGGCTCATAATTATTATTTAATTTTTGTTTGTTTTGTTTCCATTCAAAATTTACAATATAACTGTAAATCTATAATGATTTAATAATGATGAAGTTAAATACACACATACAATGTAAAGCGATTTCATTAACGCGTAATAATTCTATACTACTAAATCAAATTAAATACGGCATATTTAATTAAAATAGTTTCGTCATATTTTCCATAATTTATCCTCAACTGCCGCAAAATATTATTTGAGAATAAAAAAATTATTACATTGCTCCAGTTTATGGTTATATTTTTAAAACTCCTGGACAACTCATATACTTTATTAATTTACACAAAAGAAACTGTAAAACAGTAAAACTAAAAATCTAAAAACCGACAGTCATCATTCATCAATAACACATAATACATATTTTATAATGATTACTTGTAAAACAATACTTTTGCACGTAACCCTCTGCCACGCACACCCCACACGCAAGTATAACGCATATAAACTAACCGACGCAAACACACATCAATCTGTTCTATATATAAAATTACCCTCACCCCTCGCAATACACTTTTTCAACGATCGTGAGCACTATTGCCATGTGTATTATAACAATTTTGTGCACTTTATACGATCAGCAAAAAAGTCATTCAAGAAACATGGAATAATAGTACCTAAACCGCGACGAGTAATAATAATGAGTAGTGCGATTTTAACATATATGAGTACAACGTATAGGTATAATGAATAACGATAAATAATATGTATACATTTTACAACAATCGTAACACATGCTGCAACACGTTCACGTGATGTAAGCATCACGTGAACGTGTTGACAAAAAGTAAAAGGTAGAAGACACGACGTATAAGTGGGTATATCGGTAAATGGGCACGGATATTTTACATACTTTGACGAATCCAATGAACAAACACATTTACCTGAACAACCAAATATATCCTACTACTATATACACACACACACACACACACACACATATATATATATATATATAATATTTAATATAATAATAGTACCTAGCTGGTATTTTATTATATAGTATAGTAGTCGTGACATGTAGCATCTATCTTCCGCCGAACCCATTCACGTTTCTCGTATTGTTATATTATTATATTATTATATTATCCAACACTAACGGGATCTATATTTCCTCTTCCCTCACATTAAACCATCATACGCAACAACACCTGTGGCACTCACGCGTATATAATATTATTATACAACAATGAGACTGCATGAAATCCATGAATGTCCCGAGTTTTCTTCGCAGGGTTTGTAAAACACTTTCAAAAGCCCACTGGAGTTTTGCTGAACAACAAACGTTTTATTTTGCGCATTAGTTTTGTGGTATTGATAGTTACTGTAACATTTTCATATAAAATTTTAAAATGTATAATTGTAAATAATAACAAAGAATAAATGCATTAACGCGGATATTTCTGACATAACATTAAATTGTTGTATCATGATATAGCCGGTTAGGCGCATTTCCTTGGAGTACTATTCATAGATAATACATGAATAAATAGGACACGCCTAAATAAATGAGTACTTTTAGGGGTAGATAGAATGTAAAGATAGAAAGATGACATGAAGCCTTTTTTTAAGGTAGCGAACAAAAACTGTTTTATTAAATATTAACAATAACATTATAGTTATTGATTAATTATCAAATTAGTGAATACTAAAATGCTACATTACAAATTTACAATGTTTATAATTTTTAATTTTTGTCTGGAAATTGGAACACTCAAGTTACACTTAACTTAAGGTACCTAATTAATTATAATTTGTACTCAGTATAACATGAAATCATGGTCTATCGTTGTATTTTATATTTTAATCCATCAAATATACATACCTACCTAATTATCATTATTGCCTATTATTTAACATAATAATATAGTATTATTATTTTTTATCATTTATTATATTAATATTGGCCTTATATAATCACAGAACAAATTTATTCTGTGATATAACCTTAAAAAGTTATCACTAAATTTTCTTGTGATAAATGTCATGTCGATTCTTATATTATCTACAGTACCACTGCAGATATTTTACTTACTGTTGCTGTTGAGATAAATAAATGATTATAAATAATTATAATAGGTACCTCTTACTAATATTAAAAACTAAACAGTAAAATAACTGTTAAGAACACACGTAAACATTAGATATTTATATTTTTTACAATGACCAACATTGTTGTTATATTGCACGAAGCACTTGAAAAAAACATTTTATTACTATAAACACTTTAAACTCAATGGATATTTTACTTTTAATATCTAAAACTAATATTCATTTTATTTTTTTACGATATTTGTGATAAAATCGATTAATGGATTTCTTTAATATTGATACACAAAAATAGATTCCTTATGAAAATATTTACGTATATGTTTCAAGTCAACTCCCACCCACACATTTAAATTTAAAAAATTAACACGATTACTATAGTGGTAAATCTACCTTAATTCGGATGGGTTTTTTACATGTTATAAGTAAAAATAAATTTAATTAAAATCTCTACGTTAATTAGTAACTTTCATATATACGAAATATTAGATGAAATATAATGCAATTTATACTAAATATAGATACTATGTATATTTTAATTGTTTCATTACAATAAATTGTATTGTAAACAAAAGAAAAGAAAATTAGTAAAATAATGTAAGCTTTTAGCTTACGCACGTACGTTCAAATAAATAATTCATTTGCATAATAGTTAATAATTAATTGCGATTTGTTGAAAAATGACAACATCGACGTGTGATCAATAAACACTAAAGGTTAGTCGATAGTATCTATGGATACTTATTATAGCCTAAAGGGTCGTCTCCAAACATAAAGTATCTAGTTATTATAATAATAATTATATGTATGTGTATTTAAGGTTAGGTTACATGTAATGTGTTTACCTGTAATGTTAATAATACTAGTAATTTAAACAAAACAAAAATTAATTATTATATTGTGATCATGCTATTTGGTAGGAATGACGAACCAGAAACTATAATAATATATTATTATGTTGATATGAGAGCATCGATAACAACGAGTACATTAATAATATATTTTTAGTATGAACACGTGTGCACGTACAATATACTTCACAGAAAATAAATAGTTTTTTTTTTTATTATTATTTACTGATTGGTAGGTAGTGAGTATATTCATTTAACAACTAATACATCCATCGTTATTCTTCATAGTCACGTGCTGACTGCTGAAAGATTATAAATTTTATGATTGGAATTGAAATCAAATAAACATGTGTATGCAGGTAAGCAACATTGCCGCAACAGGTATTTTTTATAAACAATTGATTGTTATTTTTTTCATTATTTTTTTTCTGCGTATAATGTAATATTTTTTCATTATTTTTTTTTTTTCATCGTGAAAAAGAGGATTTTCAAAATTGTAATACTTTATTCATAATTTAATCATTCACTTACGTTATTGCTTAGAAATATCATGTAATATATTATGTATAGTGTGATTCATAAAGCGGCAATTATCATAATCTTTTTTCATAAAAGAAAGCAATGAAGCAGCCATTTAAAATCTAATTTTTGAAATTTTTGAATATACTAAAATAGCATATTTTTAAATGTTTGAGATTTTTTCAGCTACTTAAACGTATTTTGTAAAAGTACAAACTTTTATATTTTATTGAATAAGAACAGTCCTTTTTTACTGTAAATTAAAACATTTCAAAATTAAAAATTAAACCAGTAGTTTTTGATTTATATAATTTTGTGTATTGAAGATTATAGATCTGTGATAATAGGCATGAAAGATATGGTAGCTATGATGATTTTAAAATTTTATTGATTAATATTAATCTATAATATCAATAATTTAAAATAATAGCTCAACTTTAATTTTATAAAAAAATATTTTTAAAGACTATTATGATCAATATAAATATTGTAATAATCAAAAAATTACTCGTTTAAAATCTGTATTTTAATGCATAACAATTATTCACCAAACAACTTATATTAAAAAAGAAATTCTATTTTGAATAATAGAAATTTTTATTAGCACAGAACATCACTTAAGTAATAAAAAAAATCTTAATGAAATTATGGTCTTTATTTAAGTGTGTGTATTTAAAAATAAAAAACAAGAATTTGAATAAATTAATTAAAAAAAAAAAAAAGGAAAAATAAGGATGATTACGCTTAGTAAATCACTCTGTAATTATATATTGATGTGTTGTGTGATGTGTGTTTGGACAAACGTAAATATTACGCTCGAAGAAGGGACAAAATTATTAATTGCGCTTGATATATTTCAGGTATCCATTTCTATGTAGTGAACTGCACCAGTAGATATTTATTATATTTTTTTAATTAAATAATATGGGTGGGTATATTAAGTTTATAAAGTTGTTAAAAATATTTAATTCGTTTATTATACATAGAGTAAATAATAATATTATAAGTTATTTTATTACATCAGCATAATTATGGCGAGGTATCATTTTTACATATTCAGTCCTCGTGATGTTATTTTTATTATATTACTAAACAATTTTTTCAATTTATTTTGTTGATTTCATATTTTGAAATTTATAAATCTCTTTTAATATATTAATTTTTATATAAGTTTCAGATTGTAACTCTATTATTTTATACGTAAAATTATAAATATGAGGACGAAGAGTACAAAAGCTTTTATTAAAATGTCCATAAAAAAATTTAGTTGTCAGAGTTTTTGTCGCAAAAGCTGATACCCAAATATTCGAAAGAAAGTTAACAAAAAAATTTTTGTTCAAAACATAACAAGAAAATTGTTTGCATCGATCTTCAGTCATTGTAGGCATTAATTCACAGTTAAAATAATAGCAAACATTTTCTGGCTATAAAAATACTATTTCAAACACAAGTAATAATCAATATTTAATAAAATATTAGTTTGATTTATACTCTAAACCTTACTAACTTTTTTAATTCGTCTCCGCCAGGATATTGTTGGCCAAAAATTTAACCAAGCAAAATTAACAGATTTTTCAAAGTCAATAACCATTGATTTAGGTTTCATCATATTATACCGGTTTTCAGTACATATTTCTTTCAATATTCGAAAAAATGTATATATATTTTAGTAAATTTATTTTTTAATAAACCAAACACCAATGGTATATAGCGTTCGTTAAAATATCCATAAACATTAAATAGTTGAAGGAAGTACTTAGCAAAACATTTCAATGTATTATCTACAAATAATATTTCTAAATGTTATCTACTTTTTATGATTACGAGTTCACTATTTAAGTTAATATAGAGAAGCATATTCTCTTCTTTCAAGCTTTTATACTGCATTAAGTTTAAAGCCTTCTGAATAGATTGAGTTGTACTTGGTAATTGAGGTTTGCATTAAACATATTATTTTTATTTTTTTTTTTTTTTGATACATTTGACATCAATAACCTTAATTAAACTCGTATCTCGAATGGTTGTTATCCTATTAAGTGTTTTTGCTGGTTTTTCACAGATATTTTGGGTTGCTTTCTGCTTTTCATTAGCAAACACAGTTTTTCGTTGTAATTTTTAAAAATCTATGTCATAATATTATGATTTACATTTTTTTCAGTAATATTATTGTTTTCTCCCATCGTATTCAAAAATACTCTATACTGTTTTATACTGTATCAGTGACTTTGTTTCACTTGAAAATAATTCAAATTTTAATTTTTAAAATTTATAATTTTCATAGATTATAACTATATTTTATTTATAGCTAAATTCAGTACATATATTGTATGTTTAAGGAACTAATGCACGCAAATGACTTACTAAAATGTTACCTTCGTAAATTCGTTGTAGATATATAGTCATTAATATCGCTAATATAATAACGATAATAGCGATATACTTTCGGCTTTTCCACCAATAAATAAACTAATAAACAACAGTATTTAAAATAAATAATATCAATGAATTCAATGTCACTTAGATACTATGGGTGCAACACTATATAACTATACTATTTTTACTACCTGTTCAATGTAAGCGCAATTTTCGAGTGTTTATCGTCCACCACATGAATTATATTCTTACAGGTAAAAGTTATAGAGTATGGGATAAACACATTTGCTTACGATTAACATAATGGTATTTATTATTTGGAAAAGAAAAAAATAAAAAAATACCGAATCCCTGGTATTATAGTAAGATAAATCCCAAGAGAAAATCCACCACATTTCATGGGACTTTAAGCTTTGAAGAAATGTACGTATTATCCTACCTTTAGTATGAAAAGTATAAAGGGCCTTAGCGCACTCGAGTCTCAACATATTATACTCTTTTTAAAATGAAAGACAATCCTTAGAATTATAATGTACTCAAATCCATTGCGTTAATACTTCTCTTACATAATATATTTAGGATTGATCTCTACGTTTAAAAATAAAACTATATAAAAACAGAATCTTGATTATAATTGTGTTTATCTGATAGAAATAAAAACTACTTTAATAAAGCTTCAAATATAAAAATTAATTTAAAAAAATTAAACTTCATTAAATACAAAAAGAAAATGATACATTATAATTTATTATCTTAAGATTAAACAAAAATAATATCGATCAAAATTAATTATTTTAATTTAGTCACACATTATTTTTAATATTATACTAATACAAACATTGAATGTTATCAGAACAGTGTATTTTCTTATTCTAATATATTCTATGCTCAGATCGAGAGTATGTTGTTTTTTTTTACAAAACATTATCCTAACAAAATACATAATTTTAGTATAATTCTCATTTTCTGAAATTATATAGAATGAGATATTCCAATTCAATTTAATAAATTATACAACTTATTATTATATGATACAGTATAATAGCCATGTAGTATAATTTAATTGTAATTTTAGAAACATAAATTAATATGCATTTAATTCACTAAAATTATGAAAATGTATTCATTAAAATGAGTACTTAATTTAAAATATCTGCATGTTTCCTGATTTCTAGCTCTGTAGTATAATCATCCTAGCCTCTAAGTTGTATACCATATATGTATTTATTTTCTACCCTAAATAATTATATATGTATACATTTGTACTACTATCAAAAATTACTATACGTATTACGCAGAGATTTTTCTTTTTTTTCCAAACTGTTAGTGTGGTTTGTTTCATTTTTGATAATAAATCGTTAAGTTAATATTATTTATAAATAATAACTCCTTAAAGAAACAAAAATCTTCAATATTTTTTTGCACATGGGTCATTGACTATCAAGTAATAAGTACTGTAAGCAAAAATATCCAATTATAGTTTGAAAGTTTTTTATATTTTACATTAATCATTAATTTAATTATATTTTAAATTATATTATGTATAATGATTCGACTTGTGTGAGTGGATTTCAGGATAACCTATCTTATTATAACTTCAAATTGGTATGATAAAAATAACAAACCAGGAAAAAAATATAAAATATCGTATAGCGTTTAATTGACTATTCGTTGTAACAAAGGTGGCCACCATTCAGGGTACCTACTATTTAATTTTTTTACGTATGTAACTAACTATATAATAAAAATACATCAGTATATTATGCAAAATTCAAGATCACAGTACAAAAAAATAACTTGTTCCAGTATATTTTTTTAATTACGACTGTCAATGAGATAATAAATAAAATAATTGTTTTTGTGTTTTTTTTTAATACCCTTAAATTGAATCAAATATAATAAGTGTTGCATAAAAAACAAACAAAACTTCTCATTACACCATATTACAGCTAAACGTTTAAGTGAACACAATGCGTAAATAACCGTAAATCTGTAATTACATTATATTAATAAAATTGCCACTAAACCGTTACTAAACGTCTGGTGTGAATCAAGCGTTAATGGATGATAGTTTATTTTACAAGACTTCGGACATAAATCATTGCCAGCCCACTCGAACCTTTTTGGCAGGTATTAGTTGATCTTCGCTTCTCTCGATGTTGACGCCCCACCAACACTGTTATCGCCGTCACAAGATGATGCAGATGTTAGCGAATTTTGCCCATCCAATCGTGATCGAAATCGCCTCGCAGCGTTCGCATTCCGCTCTAAATAGGAATCCATTGTTTGCTTTCTTTTCCGTAATCGATCGGATATTGTAGGTACGCGTAAACTGCAAAATACATATATCATTTATATATACGAAACCAATTAAAATTATTTCTCTTGCTATGATGAGTATCTTCTATCTTCGAAATAGTAACTAATTATTGATTATATTATTGTCTTTATATGCTAATTGCTAGTACATTTTTATACCTAACCTATAATATATACATTATTTATTGTTGGTTTGACTTGTTTGTGTTGCAAATTTTAAAACATTTTCCTAATTATTATGCATACGACAGCTTTACTTTAAAACAAAAAAGTGTTCTTGACTAAAACATTGTGGTTGAATACGTGCGTCATTTGAATAGAATCCGAATATATCCCGAAAACAGTTGTATTTACTAAACAACTATGATGAACTTATACTAATACGTAGGTAGTTAGGTACCTACCTATAACTACCATCGATCTACATGAATACGTCATCTAACAACTTCAAAAGCTTAATTCAATGAAATTTAAAATATAAATTTAAATCCATCACCTATTTTTATTTGATGTGATTTACATAAAATAAATCTTTCAAAATTATTAAAAATTAAAAATACTTAATCTATAATTGATATTTTGCACATAACAAAAAAAAATATTGAGTTAAAAAATTATTATTCGTGTCTTATAATAATATAATTTCCTAAATAGAAATATTTTGTTATTTTAAATTATGAAAATATCTTGAAATTAACCATATTTATATATATGTACCTACAATGCACAATTTAACACTTCTGTGACAACCAGGATTTGACCTTAAAGAGTAAAAAATTATCCACAAACAACATTACCCTAGAGACTAAATTAAAACATAAGACCAAACTAAAATGAATATAAATTGACCTTTTAACACTGAACAATTTATAGTTTAGAAATATTATTATGTGTAAGATATTTTGATATGTATCGCGTATATTACTACATTATATAGTAATTTAATAAACATACTTTAGAGTTTAACAAATTTAATTTAAAATAAATGTCGATAATTATTATTATATTACGTTTTAATAGTTATTATAGAAGTTCTCGCCGTTTAAAAATTCTAATAATGTACTAGTATGAAATAGTTTTTAACAATTCTAATATTGGAATGTAATAACAAAAATGAAAATATTTCATTATTACAGAGTGTCCACCCACCGAAGATGGATTTGAACGGTTCGCTTGTCCCTCTCCAGACAAGGAAGGACGATTCAGGTGCATAGATGATCACGTTTTGTGTGACGGATACATTGACTGTCCAAACGGTGACGATGAAGATAGAAAAAATTGTTTCTTTTTCAAAACAGTAAGAACAAAAATAATAATTACAAGCTTAATCGAATGCAATTCGTTTTGGAAAGGAAAGGAAAAACACTATCACATTAATCAATTTAAGAAAATTCCATTTTAATGCTAAAATAATTTGATTTCCTACCCCATTACTTGAGTTATACATTTTAAAGATACTACAAGAAAAAAATACAAAGAATTGCTTAAATAAAAGAGTTTTTGATAAAGCCTTTAAATTTTAACACACAAAAAATAAATTAAGTATATTTTTATTTAAGATTTTACAGGTTGCCAACTTCATTTAAATATAGAATTACAAATAAAAATGGTAATTTGTACCTATACATTTCATTTTATTTTTTTATAAATAAATTAAATAATTGGTTATTTAAAGAAAAATACAGTACAAAACATACATTGAAAATATTCGTTAAAAAAATATTAAGAATTAAGTTTCAAAGTAAGGTAAAGTTTGTAAATTAAATAATATATTAAATATTTCATACCCATACTATTTTCACAAACTTTTATTTTCTGAAAAACTATTTCTATTGCCTACATTGAAAATTAATCAAGGATATTGAATCGAAAAAATTATAACTACATAAAATATTATTAGTATAAAATATTTTAAACTTTTTAAAATTAACATTTTTTCAGACTAAAGCTCATCTGGACATACTAGCAGACGCTCTTCTACGATGGGCAAGAGGACGCTAATCCAAAATTTAATTTAAAATAATATCTTGATAAAATAGCTACGACAATTTTAATCAGAAACAATAATTTCATTCGACAAAATAACTTTTCTTCTATAGGTTTGATTGAAAAATATTTTTTTCCCCAGAAACTTATTGAAGTTACTCATAAAATTTTTTCAATAATTCGCGTGCAAACAAACGACAAAAATAATTTACAAGATAAAATGGAGGCCTGGAATATAAAACGCTTTTTGGCGTAGGTACTACTACTACTGATGTTACACCGGTAAACATTTCAAAAGTCTATTAAATTTTATTAACCACGTTTTCCTCTTTTAAGTGCTCATAACATTATAATTTCATTTAATACTACCGAGTTCCTACAATAGTTGTTGTTACCAAGCATGTGTCATGTTGATATATTTTCGTACGGGTTGTATATTAATTTATTGATTTTTTTTTTTAACTCTATCTGTGGTCACTGATCAATCAGATCTGTGAATGAGATCGCAATAAATTATTGTGTGTTAATTTAAATCGTGAATAATAGAATCTGTAAATATTATTATTACTACTACTATTATTATTATTATTATTATTATTATTATTATTACTACTATTTTTATTATAATATTAATTCTATTATATTTATTACTAAATTTTATTGTTCAACCTATGCTTCCGCATGTGTTTTTATTGTTCCCACAGCCTTTTTTAGATAATAATACACTAAGACGAGTTTTTTTTAAAAAAGATACAAAATATTCATTTTTATTAAAATTATACTTGACAGTTTATTAAAATTATACACGACTTTTTATGAGAAAAAAAAAACTAACCTTTCAACACTTCTGCGTCTATTATTATCATATTTTGTATTTATTTACCCAGACATTGCATGTGCCTGTTCTACCCGAGTTTGTTTAACCCTATTTACCAAAAATATCACATCACCTAAATCCTATTTATTATACTTTGACGGTACTATAGCTTTGAATATATCTTAAATATGGACGAACTAAAAACACAAGGTATACTCGTATGTATTTTTAATGAACTTAACAAATTTATGAAAATCCTCGTGAATGATTAGCGCCAATCCCTGTAGTGTAGGTATGTGTATTCAACCTATTAAATAGAATGAAACATGCAGATTTGACATTTTTACATAATGATAAAAACAACATCGTAAAGGTAAGTAATCTATAATTTAATCAACAACTGCATCATATTTTGGTATTTTAACGTCTTAGTGTACGTCGTTATTTGTTTATGTGCTCTTGTAGAACACCAACAATACCTCGCTTTTCTTTATCAGAATCATAGATACATGTTAGACGTTATTATTATAAAAGCTTTAGAATATATAATAATAATAATATCATAAACTAATGAAAGTAATATTCCAAAATTATGAAAGAAATTTAAATTAAACTAATAAAAAATCGCACTATTTAAAAGCATATTATCCAAATTCTGCATTTACAAATTATACTTGATTCATTAGCGTACAAGCATTACATAATAATATACTCAATCCCATAATACTATTTTTACATTTCATTTAATTCTTCACATTATACATTTTTTATTATCCTAATTATCTACTAATAATTAACAGGATAAAGATATTACATTTTCACAACAGAATATTCTCCATATTTAAAAATCAGTGCACTGACATCATTATTTTATTATTATATTACATTAATATTAAACTCCTTTCTCGTTTAATATATGTTAATATTAGTTAAAAATAAAACACTTCAAAATTATTAATTTTTTTAACTTAAATAATTACAGTAAAACTTGTTTAATATGGAAACGATTAAGAGCCGATATTTTTTCAGTTTTCTATTGAATACAGATTAGAGACAAAAATTACAAAGAAAGATTTTCATTATTTTATATTTACTGATTAAGTATCTATTATTACATTATACCTACTTTTTATTATAATTAAAAATAATGTCAAAATCAAAAATTATCATTATATAATATTTCAAAATTGTATTACATACTCTTCCTAAATTCTCCCAATGACTTGTCATTCAAATTATACATACCTACCGAAAATTTTGAATTATATATTATTATTTAAATAATTAATTTTTTTATAGACATTTATCCATTGATCTTTAATTTCCTTCTTTTTTATTTTTGGTTTAGTGTCCACATAATACACTCGACTTTTTTCACATTTTAAAATTTCACAAATTAGTTTTACTTGTTACTATAATTTAATTAAACCAGTGGCGTAGGTTATTTAAAGATTTGATACCTTGAGTAGTTTAATTTGTTCTCACAAAACTCAAATTTTAATACCTTTTTCTATGGTCATGACAACAATATTAAAATTAAACAATTATATCATAATATTATTTTATAAGTAGAATATAATATAATGTTAAACATTTACGTTAAAATATTTAATTATTTTAAAATAAAATAAAAATATTATCTAAATAAAAGAAACATAAATTAAGATTTTCTTATGATATTTTTGGGTAGCAAAATCTTTAATGACCTCAATATAACTGATTTTGTTATCTAACATAATTCTTTATCAAAAATGGCTATATTATTTAAGTTACTATCGTTCATCAAAGATCTTAAGTAGGATTTTGCTCTTTTTTTTACTAGAAACCAAACAACATAACACAAACGTAATATAATATCTTCATGTAGGTAAACATCTGATACATTGTAATATTTAATGACTTTTCAAAATTCTAAATGTATTTTGCCAACACATTTTCTAGGAAACTTATCCATAGAAATAAATTAATTAATTTATAAATTATTCATCAAAATCTTCAGACTACTAGTATTGTTCCGATAGCAACGAGGTTCTCTGAATTTTCTATAGAGTAATTACGTACCTATGGATGAAGTCATCGCTACTATAACCGTTATCGTGATTTATAAATAATCAAACTTTATTTCCAAAACTCTGAAATTTCAGAATGTATATAATTTAAAGCTACCTATACTCTGTCTCAAACTAAAATACACTAGTTTTGAGCACTTTTATTCCCTTCCATAGGTCACCACCTATGTCGTTATATATGGGATATGCGAGGGGCCGAACGGAAATCAATCACTGCTTGATACTTTGAAACGAGTATAGGCAGTAAGCACAACTAATGTATTACATGTATAACATTTGTTCAATCATTATATTCAATTAAAAATAGTATGCACCTTGAAATTCGTTGCACTCTCTTCACACCACAAACACGTCACTCAATTTAACCCTACAACACTAAATGAAATATAAACAGATAGTGACAAAATAATTTATATGATTGATATATATATTAGGTAAGAAAAATTAATTGACTAATAATTTTAAAATTAATTTATCCATCAAACACAGCCATACAGGTGCTTGGTGCATGATGAAATGTGATTTCCATTACCACATTAAATAGGTTCCATTTTATTCAAGAAATTATGTATTTAAAAATATATTAATCACCGGGGTTAAATAATTTTTCCATAAAAGATAAGTTTCCGTGTTATTTAGGTTTCATATCACACAGGTTTTACTGTATTAACAAATGCACTTATATTTTAACACTTCATACATATTAAAATATAAAATATTTTCTAAAAAGTTTTATATAAAAAATTATTATATGTGATTTTTAGTTACTTAATATATATATGTGTATATTTGTTTACATAATTATATAATTATAAATATATCACATTTTAATCATAAATACTTATATTAATAGAGAGGGTATTGACGCTTATCAAGGTTTAAGGCTTAACGTGACAAATATACCTAGTAAAAATTTACTGTTGTACAAAAATGAAAAGGTAGATATATGACTTTACGAACCCCATAATCCAAGTACACCAAATATTAATGTATTGGTCACAAATAATAATAATTTTGGAGAACAATTATTTTCATGAAATATAATATTAATAAATATATTATTAATTATTTAGTAAGTACCTGTTATTAATTTTATTTTATCAACATTTTATTTTTAGTGAAATTAATAGATGTGTTACAATTTTGTGAAACATACTTCGGTATTTTATTATATATTCTTTTCAATCTTATCTTAATGTTGGATTGTGTGTACTTTCCTGCTTGAGATGTTTCTAAATCTGATCTCAATTAAGTGAATAAACTGTCTACTATACGACGTAATGATATGATACATGATTAATTCGTCGACTAAATTTAGTCCGTAATTAGAGCATACTAAATCTTACTTATATATTAACTTTGGTCACACTTGTTTTATTTAAGTTAAACTCTTGATCCTCCTCGAAAATTTCCAATCACTAAGCTATACACATGATCGGAGGAATGTATTAAAATAATTCGTCCCCATGTATGACAACATGAAACTCCAAAAATTAATAGACGCTATATGTTAAAGTGTGGTGATGATCTTTTCTAATACTATTATTATTGTTAATATTATATTTTTTATATAATAGTATTATTCGCATATCAATAAAATAAACTAAAGCTCTAGAGTTACGCATAGATGATATGAAAAAATATTTTAAACTCAAATAGATTTTGATTGTTGACTAACAATAAATTTAGATTTATTTGAAAAAATCCTTTTTATTAAAAAATGTATAACGAGTATACAATTGAAACTGATAATAAATATTATTATAGATTGTTATCACTCGTATTTACATACGTTTTATTCAAATTAAGATAAATTTATTATCACAGAGATTTAGAATTTCAAAGTAACATACACTTTGTAGATTCCATAATTATTAATAATAATTCTTTTTTAAAAAGTTTACAAGTTATCCACTATTTTTTTTTTTTTTAGCGGGAGAATGACCATAAAAGTATTTTAGTCCAGAACCGTTTTTAAAATGTGACAATAATGGCTTTTAAATTAAACAATATATATTTCTAACCCACTTTTTCCAAAGATAAGTATATTGTATACTAATTAAACTGTATGATTTAAAACTCACATAATTAAAACGTGTATATTATTATTTATAATTATAACACATGCATGGGCGCCCATAGGTAATATTTTAGGGGGGTCAAAATAAAAAAGTTTTCGAATGTAAGATAATAAAGATTTAATGTTATTTTTCACAAATAAATGTATACACTATACATACATATTATATTTTTATTTGTATATATATAGTGTATTAATATAATAATTGCCATACGAATAAATTAATAAGTATATAAAAAAATAGAAATTAAATAATATAATTAAGTATATTATTCGGTATCAGTAAATAAGAACTGTAAATTTCTTCGTTTTATTCCAAACATATTAATGACATCCTGAATGAAAGTATCCTTGTTTGCGTTAGGTTAAAATATTTGTAGTACCTATATTGTGATCTTTATAGATTTACCACAAATTATCTGCGATAAATTATTTTACGTATAGGTTATACAGACTACAGAATACGACCTATCTATGATGTTAATATACAATAACAATGAGTATATTTTTATATTTATTTCATATCTTAAAAGTGATTTCAACAAATAATTTGCCTCGGTAATAAGGTAATATTGTGGTAATATTTTTTCCAGGGGGGGGGGTCAAGTGCCCTGTCTTTCCCCCTCCCCCAATGGGCGCCCATGAACACATGTATACATTTTTATTTTTTATCACTTGAATAGAAATGCCTAATTTATTTTAAAATTGGTCTTCCATTTGAACATAAAATATAATTATTTCTCAAGCTAAATTCCAATTCCTTTGCAATACATTAATACATTTTTGAAACATTCTAGTAATAATTAACAGATGACTTAAAATTTTAACTTTAATCTCATTTATGCGTTTAAGCAAGTCAATACATAACTTAACATACCCATTAAAAACTTTTCACCATAGATACCATTTTCTTAACAAAATATTTTAAATTCATAACATTTTCTTCGTAATAACTAACCATAAAAAATATAATATGCGGTAAATTTATAAAAGCTCAAATACTAAATTTTCAATTTGAAATATTTTCTTATCTAAATAACAGTCTAAATTCTAACATCAATGAATACAAATCATAGAACTAATTAATTCACATATTTTATGAATTATAATGCATTTTTCATTTTATTAAAAATAAGTGTTAACCTTCTTAGTATTCTTAGTAATTATTTTAATAGTGTTTTGAGAATTGATACTTGGAAAATAATGGTGATAATTAAGATGATTCTGACAGGTTCTCTTTTTTTTCGTAATCAGTTTAAATGTATATTAAGTTTAATAGTATTAAACGTGCTTTATTATTTGAAACATTTATATATTTTTCCTATAAATATTAAATTCTAATGTCTGAACTTCAAAAAAGGTTTAGCATATTATATTTAAATAAAATAACAAAATAGGTAGATAAATTGCTTAAAACTAATTATAGTATGAACAATCGTACAAATAAATAATAAACATAATATATTCAGGCCTATGTTACACAATTTATTCTAACTGTACAACTATTAATCATTATTGAATTTAAAAATATATACGTACCTATAATTACACTTTTACGAAATCAATATCCATACTAAAAAAAAATAATAAAAATAACGAATGTATTTATTTATTTAGTTATTTATTGCACGAATTATTTATGTAGAATGGGCTTTTTTTTAGATACATTATTATATATTTTGGATCAAGCAATATTTCATAACTTTACTTGAAAGATATAGGATTTATTGATGTTTGAAATTTTAAATAATAAAAAAGTCTAAACTTTCCCAACAAAATATTACATTTTGTTTTATAAATACATTGTAGCTTAAACAACGTTTATGCTGTAAAAAGACTAAAATGTTATTCTATATCATTTATTCAAAAGTTGAATTTAAAGATTTAATTACGACTTTTTTCAATTAATTTGCTTTGACGTTCATAAAATAATATTTTTTTTCCAAGGCTAATGTAATTCGAGTAAAATAATGTCTTGAATATCACATTCAAATTCTGAATTAATTGTATAAATGTATTTCAAACAATATAATATTCAAATATCCAAAACTAACACAACATTTTATAATTAACAATAAAAAATATTTTTAATAATTAAATTTAAACCTCTTCTTATTTAAATTTACACAGAATTCATAAAACTAGCATTTAAATTAATTAAATTGTAAAAACATTCGCAGCGTTACTAAGTACCAAGTCAAATACAATTCGAAATCACTGTCGCATAAACTATATATTATGTGACCTGTCAGTATTCGTTTGGTCCGTTTATTAATAGTTAATTACCGCGTATTTTTTTATAGCATAAAATTATTTTTAAATCGCTTATAACAAATCTTATTTTTAAAATAAATTTAATTACAACTACAAAAATAAAAGGCCTCCACTAAATACTACATCATATATTAAGTTATGGCATTTATTCTAATACAAAAAAAAAACTTATTATAATAATTTTTTCGGGTTTTCAAACAAACGAAAAAGTAGTTAATGTATTATGTAATAGGCTGTGTAATTAAATCGTTTAGTTACCAATTTATCATTATAATATAACACATTTTTAATATTTACCCAACACGATATAAAATATTTATTTTTGAATACGGTTATAGCAACGACCGCGATATACACATTTTATTATGCGCGAAGTTAAATACGATTGATTTAAATTATTTAAATTGTGAAAAGGAACGATTTTTAATCTTAATATTTACGCCGTAGAAGGTAAATGGTAAATGTGGGAATGCTATTATGCGGCCATTGACCATTTTAGGTACCAACAACCTAAATATCTAAAAAAACACTTTTAACAAACGGGTTCTCAGATAAGTAAAGTTCAGTAATATTCAAAATGATAATTTTTCTTTATAAATCGAATGAAATACGTTCAACAATATTAAAATGTATTTCAAATTTAGTCGATGAGACTTAATTAAAAAACTATTAATATTCCTCATAAAATGTATATGCATGTATATCTACAAAAATTATACACTTCAAGGAAAATGATAATATGCTATATAAAATTGTACCTATAATCATATTTCAATATTTTATGTAATTTAATTGGTAACTAGACGGGGGAAACAAAATAATATTAAAATGTACGGCTTTATTTTTATATTATAATTATTAATATCAATGGCTTAAATTAAATAGATCATTTTTTTTTTTTTTTAATTATCTAATAAACTATATTGTCTATATTACTTGTTATTATGAACTGAAAATCTGACTGAATTTATCGAGATTTACATGTAGAATCGATGTATATTTGAAAGTTCAAATTTCCGTGTCTATTGTTTAATAGAATGACAATTATTATATTATTATTATACAAATTACATTTACTGTACGTAGTATGTGACATCAACAATTTACAAAATATTAGTTATCATAAATTGTTATTAATGCACCTAATGAAAAATCTTACCACTATTTTTTTTTTTATTATTTTAATTTAAACGGCATTCACTATATAAGTACACTTATTCAAAAGGACACCACGCTCGCGTATGTTTTACGAACTCTACAGCATATCAAATCTGAGTTTAGTAATTCCAGTTTTGAGTAGTAGGTAAGCTTTAATAGAGTGAATAAACTTATTACTATCTGTGTTTTCTTGTATGTTTTTACTGTATTTTTATTTTTATTAGGTAAGTTATGAGAGGAAACGTATAATATTACAATTTGAAAATTCTAATAATTCACTTAAAAGTTAAAATATCGTAAAAACCTATGAAAAAAAAAATCATTGATAATTTTCATATATTCTTAATTTTAATAATATGCCATTTCACTCTAATATTAAAATTCTCTACACAAAATTGAAACTAACCACAAATTTGCTATATTGTACATTTGTAAGGCAGAGACAACAATAGTAAGTATGTATCATTGAGACATCAAAATTGTTTATATACATAATCTCATTGATCATACATGATAATAATCAATAGATGTTATTTACAGTTAGATTACTTGTAGAGATGAAGATCAGGTAACAAATAATGATAAATATACTTAATAAACTTAAGTTCGTCGTAGTATAAGGTAAATGAATACTCACGAGATTTGAAGTGTTATTATACTTAGGTATAAGTTAAATATAATTTTACGGTGTTGAAATATATTTAAAAATACATGTACAGGAGAAGATTTCTGCCATAAACAGAATTAAATAAATTTGAGTTAGGGAATTTCAAATTGTTTACTATTTTTTATTAAAGTAATTTTTTTACATTTTTTTTTTTTCATGACCTATATTTATGAATTTGTGATTTATTGATCTCGAGAAGAATATATTTTTTGAAAATGTCTGTGTATAAAATATCGTTTCTAAACCAATAAACTTAGTATTTCATTTACAATCATTGGAAGTTAGTATAAGATGAGCGAATAAGTGTACAAATATTTATAGTGGTCTTGCTACGCCATTTCACTTTACTTGTAAAAGTATTAAATACTTAAAAATAATTAATTACTGGTTCAATATTCAATATTTGCACTACATTTTTAGATAATTTCCTTTAAAATACATTTCCATTTTAAAAATTGTATTATTGTTAAAAATTTCTATGATCGGTATATTCTGTACATTGTTTAAAAAATAACAGAAATATAGTGTTTTAGAGATGATAATACAAAAAAGCATATTTACTTACTTAACATTTTTGCAAATAATATCTAGTTCATAAATATTCTGTCTATATATTATAATACCAAATAATAAAGTGGTACGAAAATTTAACATTTCAACTAAAATTTAGTATTACAGAGTGTGTACCTTGTTTCTAAATGAAATAAAAATTTGAAAATTGATAAATAAATTATCTAGAATAAAGGTTCGATGTCCGTAAAAATTTAGAGTATCTACTATAGATTTTTATGATTGTTTTCCCCCATCTGATCGTCAATTATTACAAGTATATAGGTACTTTGAATGTTATAAAATATGAATAAACGGTCTTAACCCAATACAAAATGTGATTTAAACGTCCTAAATAGAATTTTGACTAATTTTATTATTCTTATTGTTATAAAGTTGAAAAATTTTATGTGTTTTTTAATATAAAAAATTATCATTATATTAATTATTAACAGTAAAATTTAAGTAATATTATTTTGTTTAATTATTTTTAATATTGTGATATATACGCCAAAGCATTATTACTATACATTATACAATATATATTATTATGCATATATATTGTTTGTTAAACCTATACATATTCTACCATGGTTAGAGGCGAATTTATATGGCTATAGATATTTATTATTGTTTTAAAATAAAATAATTTCTATATTAAACAATGATAGATAGGTACATTAAGTATATTATATATTATATTATAGCTAATAAGATTATGCTGCCTACTGTTATGAGTAAAATTAACCTAAGTGCATCGACATTAGTTTATAATAATCTTATTTTATATTACTATAATGTAGAGATATTAATATATTTATTTATCATTATGTATACATGGGTACCTAATACCTATATTATATATGTGCATAAGATTTCATGATACAGTGTATTATCTTTTTACTTGTAATTGCTTCAGCTATTATAGTTTTAGTAAAATGTAATATTATATACAAGTCTAATAGACGCATATTATTATATAAAGTATTATACAACACTAATTTACTGTGAATTCGCCAATAACCATGCGCAACTTAATACATATCAAGTCCCTCATAAACATATCAATAATGGAATTTAAATTGTTTTTGTTCTTTGAAATAACTTAATTACCTATAATATTGATACTGATAAATATTAAAAATCGTATCATTATATTTAAAGTATTTATTAGGTATTTATGTATTATTGTATGTACTTAATAAAATAAAAAAATGATAATAAATATTCAAACTATTAACCGTGTATTTTTTTTTTTTTTTTTTTTTTTTTAATACTTATTAATCAATGATAATTATATAATATATTATTGAATTTTTAAGTATGCTATAGTTTAGATTTAATAGTAGATTGGTAACTATATATTATTACTAAATAGTGAATTTTACAGGCTTCAAAATAATTATTCATTCAGGCTATTTATGATGTATTCTCTCCTATACATAGATATACATGTATTACAGAGTTGAGTGGAACTATGAAGGAGACTACATAAATATCTAACATAGTGATCCAACAATTTAATGATTCCTAATTAAAAATGTTTTTCTTTCTAATTAAAGCAAAATATAAAACTATAAAAGGGTTGAATTTGAATAGCGTCAAATAAGTAATAACGCGTAAAGGGAATAAGTAACTAATTAAATTATTTGATAGATAGGTACATTAAATGTTATTATATTATAAATTTATATTAAAACATTTGTAAATTAAAATTAAAATTCATAATCATATTGTGAACAGTGCTTTACATCCGAATTAAATGTAACTCGTAAAGCCGTAACACCCTAAAAAAAACCCATAAGTAATCCAGCACCCAAAATCCAGAAATAACCCATTATTTAATTTTTCCAAATTTGACAACTGAAATTATATTATTTCATATATATTTTTCGGTTTTGTAACTGTTTGTTTAATACAAAATAATTATTGACAAGAATAATTTTATAATCAATGTAACAATATATAGGTACATTATACGACGTATATGGGTAGAATTAATTAGGTATAAAATACTTCTCCTTATCAACAGGAGAATGTTTGACATTAAGGATAAGCCAGCGATTTTCAAACTGGGAGTCTCAATCTCTTGAGGATCACCAACATTTCAATGATCACCAATACTTAAAATAACTAAAAAGGTTTATTTGTAATTATCATCATGATAATTATTGTTTAAAATTACAATAAGTAAAAATTTTAAATTGCCGATAATAACACCCGAGTATAGAAACCCCAAACCTGAACAAATGTTTCGTGAACAACGCCCTCAACTCTAGAATGTAGAAATTCTACGTATATCTAATATCTAAATATTACTGTTTTAAATTTTTTATATCTATATATTACCAATCAAAAAACAATCGTAGCCTGTTGGTATTTCATTTTAAAAATTGGTCTTAAAATGTGTAAGTACCCATATTATATTAATTTTTAAAAAGTGATTTTTTTTCTTGTTTTCATCAAAAAAGGAAATTAAGTAGTAATTTTTCTCAAATAGATCAATATTTTCTAGACATATTACAAATTTTAAAATATTATGGATTTTTTTTAACAAATCATTTTATAGTGACAGCAAGTGGGTGTTTCAAATTGTTGATTACAGTCTACAAAACCTCAAAATTAAGAATATGTTTTTCGCTAGCCGCTGAGCCGGTATGTAATAGTATAAGTTATAACAGCATCAATTGACAATGTCATAGGTACTCTTAAAGTGTAAAGGCACAAGGCATGCTAACACTGAAATACGAATCTCTTCAGTATTCGTATCAGTGTATCAACTGTTAGATGACAGAAGACGATCTACTGAAGTATAAGTCAAGAACAAATACCTATCTTTCAAAAGTAATTGCAACAGTTTTATCTATCTTTTACTAAAGAATAAAATGAATAAAGATAAAAAAAATAAATAATGCTTATAACCAGTGGCGGCTCGTATGCTTTGAAAGTGGGAGGGCGATATAAAATTACTTATTTATGGAAAGTAGGTATCAAACACAAATAATATTAATAGTGGTTATTTAATTAAATTAATTTAATAAAATTTTTATGTGTGGATGAATTTATGATTAAAAACTTAATAATTCCAGTATATATTTTTAGAATAAAATATCAAATTGAAATAATTAATTGCGAGTTATGACTGCACAAAGTAAATAATAAATTTACGGAAGTTCGGAATCAATGTGTATCGGGCGATTAAAATCATCGCCCCAGCGGCAGTATTATTATTGTGTTCCCCCTTCTTAGTTTTTGTATTCCGATCATAGTTATGACGAGCGACTTTTAACATCGCATACGCTGCTCGTGAATCTTGGTAAATCGTTATCGGTTATCGATTTTCAGAAGCTACAGTGTTGAATGATTTATTTTTAAACTCCCATTATCTGATAATGTTTTCATAATACTCAATAATGTAAATATTATAGAAAACACAATTTTTATTTTTGATAATATTATACTACAATATAAAATTAATATAAAATTAAAAATTGATAATTAACTTATACATTTGTAATAAATGATAATTTTAGAAGGGGGGCGATCGCCCCATCGCCCCTATCTACGAGCCGCCAGTCCCCACTACTTATAACATTATAATTGACTAAATAAATGTGTTGAATAATTAGAAATTATTATATTTATTACACTTAACAGTTACCTACCTATAGGTACACAGTATGTATTATGTTTTGTTTTTTCTTATCATAATAACTCCGCTAACAATCATTTCGAATTTCGATGCATTGATCGATTTAAATACTTTCCACTTTGAACTTGTTAGTTGTTTATAAAATAATTTTAATAATTGTTATTATTTGGCAAATGAAACCAAAAATTCATCGTATTCATGTTCCCGAGCTTACATTGCACTCACACCTTTTTTTTTTTAAATTATCGAGTTTTAAAGTTTCAGAACAATTAATATTATTACAACAATCAATATGAAAAATTCAAAAGAACACAATACATACATAATTAAAATTTAAAAAAAAAAAAGTGTTAATAGAAAACTAAAAACATATAAATTTTAGTACAAAAACCAAGTATTTTTATAGAAAAGATTTAATGTCAAAAGTAGATATTTAAACTAATCAATAATCAAAACAGCACGATTAACTAATTAGTTAGTTAATCATGCAAAAAATTTTTTGAATACTTAACAATTACTATGGACCATACTGACCATAGACCCAAAGGGCAAAGAGATATTGCTCTGTGGATAAACCTATAAGCAATAAATTTTATTTATAAGTTTATGTTTACAACACTGTAGAGCACGTTGGGATGATAATAACTGTAATTGCAATTTACAATTATTAATGTAACAATTTTCAAAAATTAATATGCAAATCATTTTATTAAAAATAATAATTGGGTGATCAAAATTTAAAGTAAAATAAAAAACAAGAAATATATAAAATGTATCATCAATATTTTACTGCTCAAGCGTGTGATTACAATTATTTTAAATACCTTAGTATTACTACATGACATATATGATATATGATTTTATGAAACTATATTATGCTAAATCAAATATATTACAATATTTATTTTATATTTTATAATAATAACAATATTTGTCAAATGTAATTTGCTCATCAAAACATTAAAGTATGAACCAACTACTTAAAATCATATTTTAAATTTATGGTTTGTACAAGGTTAATATCGAATATTGATGTAATCATAAATGTGATACAATTTTAGAACATAAATAATAACTAACAGCCTAAAATATAATATTATTAATAATACATTATATAAAAACTTAGGTATAATTAAAAATAACAAAAAATGTTTAATCTACAATTCAAGTATTTTGTAATTATAAGTATGTAAAACAATCATTTTGAATAGCACGACCTTTTATACATAAAAAAAAAATAACGAAACTAACTACTTATCAATTTATAAAGACACTTTAATGTATCAAAAACAAAAATTATACCAACTTTATTTAATAAATTTAATTTTAAGCATTATAATAATATATTTTTAAAGTATTTGGTTGATTTACCATGCAATGCAAATAGTAACAATTCTATATGAAATAATTTCATACCTAATCTGAAAACCTATATTGAATTTGATAGAAAATAATGAAATTTCAAGTAAAGAATAATAACTGAAACTGTTTATTCCAAATCCAATTTCAGAGTTCTAATTTAATTTTATCCAACACTCAAAATAAAGAAAATACATCAGATACAGTACATATTGGTAATTTATTAATCATAGGTACATCTTATTTAGTAATTTTCTTTGAAATGAATTAAAGTAAATTAACAAAATTAATTGTGGCAATCAAATAAATTTATAAATAATCATTTTTTATTTTGTTCACAATAATTTGTAAATATTTTCAAGATGATGTTTCATATAAAAAATATATAACAAATAAACCTAACCTCATGATTTTCCTTAAAATGTTAATTTTAAAATTTGTACCAAATAAGATACTATTTAAATATTTACCTACTTCATACATAATAAATACATACAAAATTAGACATTAATAGAAATTTAAATTTAATAACCAAACTTTTGCTTTTTTAGCCTTCTTTTAGATTTTTGAAGTTCTCCATCTGATACATCAGAATTTTCTGATCCTGATACATCTAAAGCTAATTCACTAGACTCCATAGCATAATTGCCAGTAGCCTTAGCTCTCTCTAACGTCCTAATCTGAGATTCCAAAATATTATTCTGCCGTTTGAGATCATCAATGTCTTGTTGGTGGGAAACATTTTTACGTCTCATAAACTGTATGTAATCAGCAGCTTTTTTTAAAATCTGTGCACGGCTGGCAACTTTTTCACCTTGCAGTGATGGAACTGAATCTCTGAGACTTGTAAAGCTGTCTTTAATATGGTCACGTCTTTTGCGTTCCAATGCATTATGATGTGCACGCTTTTCGGCAGTCTCCAACTCAATGTCTCGGTCATCATCACTCATCTTGAATCTAAGTATTTAAATTACTCTTTTAGGACAATATCAAAATAAAACAAATCCTAATTAATAAAGAAATATGTAATGAATTCATAAATCATTTAATAGATCAATGTTTAATACTCCATGGTTATTTTATAGTAGAAAGTTAAATATTTAATCATATAAGAACTTATTAAATACAACGAAAGATAAACATAAAAATAATCATAGTTTTATAATGTAAAAAAACATTAAAACATAAATTTATTGTTGTATTTTATTAAATAATAAATAATGTTATAGTTATAATCATTAAAATCTAAAAAAAACTATATTTTGTGATCATAATATCAATCATATTGTTATTAATTATCAGTTATCATGTATCTTCTTAATTATAAAATGGAAACTGAATATATAATAAAAATGATTTTATTTTATCCAGCAAAATTGAATATTATGTATAAAAACATTGATACTATACTGATTTAATGTAAACTATATTATTTTTCTTTCCAATTGCATCCAAATAAAGCGTAAAATGAGATACACACAAACGAATATTAATACAAGACACAGTATGTTTAAAAAATAATAAGGTAATTAAAACATAAATTCATAAACTATAAACACTAACATGTAAGTTTAAATATATTGTCTTTTTTTCTAAAATACACTACTATCAGCTTAAGCTAAGATTGCCTTAGGTGCTCACGACTACTCGGAATTTTTAGACAATAAAACACACTAATATGGGTCAAAGTTTTATTTTCTTCAAGTAAAAAACCATTATGACAATAAAAACGATTTACCAACATTATGGTATAGTGAAGTATATTAAAAGCACAGCGTCTGTTTCTTTTGATTGTCATTGGCATTGAAACATGCAAGTACACAAAGAATAAAAAAAAATGCATCAAACACTTACATCAATATTGTCTCCGACGAGGCCTTTTCGGTCAAAATAAACTTTTCGTCTAGTATACAACTGTGCAGTCAGCTGTTAATTGTTACCTTATTCAAAAGACTGGATGAAATAAAGAAAAATAGTCAAATGTATTCGATTTTGAGTTGTAAATAAAATAAAGTACCAAAAAATTTAATTTTAATCAACAATGTTCTTATCATTATACAAAAGAGCAACCCGATTATCGTATTGTGTATCAACACCTCGCCGGGTTGACCACATTGGCGGTGAACTTAATATATTTTGATATTTTTGTTTTTCGTTTTCGACTCGTTGTCACCACTGAACCAGCTCGGAATGCGAACAAAGCCAACCGCTAGGCGCTGTAGGCTGAAATACCCCAGCCCATGTAAATATTAAATAATGCGATTTAACGGTCGTTACTCGTTTTTTAATTCTTGTGATATCTCACATTCTCACTTCTACATAATAACAATTAAGTGTTTCGTTGTATTTTTACTTATTATTTATTATTTTTTTAAATATCAATTAGTTAATGAACAACATCAATGTAAGTAAACACCGATTAAATAATTTGATCTTAATATTTGTACAAGTTCAATTATGATATTAAAATATCCGACTCTTCTACTTAATGTTTACAATTACTTATATAGGAATAGTATGTAGATACTTAGATAAAGAGATGAGTATAACATATTCATCCTATACTAATATATTTCAATTAATAAACCTTTTTTATTATTTTTCAATAATTATTGATTACTTAGGCCTAAATTTTTATTTAACCATATACTCTACTACTTAAAGAAAAATTCTAATTAATATTTCAACATTTTGTTATACATCAATTATTATTCTTTTTACATATTTCAGTAAAAAACAAGTTATATAATTCTAGGTAATTGAATAAAAGTTACATGTATTATCAACATTATTTAAAATAATTAAAATTTTGTCTTGTTTAATTGTAACCGAATAATTAAGATATTTTTAAAGATTTATTTGAGATTATTCACTAAACGTAACTAATAGAAAAAATAATATTGTTTTGTTAAATTAATAATGATTTGATTACATACTTGATTGAATGACAAAATCTATTTTTAAATCATTTTTCCTATTTGGTGATGACAATTAATAACAAATATGTTAGTTGTAAGTTTGGTCATTCACCAATTGTAGCATTTTTTTTTATTACAACTTTTATTATTAATTTTGTTGGTTAATTAAACTGTATTATAATATCAAGTCTATGTTACCCTATAAATATATGTCATTGTTTGTGGTATTCCAGCTAAGAAAAAATTGGATGTTAAAATCATGGTTGTAAATATTTGATGACTAGTAAAAAATTGTGAGATTTTTTCATAAAAGTTGTACAAAAAAGAGTCTGTGTACATGCATATTTTTTAAATTTTGTAGGTATGCATGTTCTACAATATTTATGAATATAAATCCTAACCCTAAATACTTCCACTAAACGTTTAAATGTATGATTTTATTTTTCTTAGCCTACCAATACAAAATAGACGAATAAAATTATAAAAGTTTATAGCTAGGTACAATTTTTTTTTTTTTACAATGTATAAACAATTCCAACTATTTTTGTTTGTGTATATTGAAATAGAATGAAGAGAGGTGGGAGCCAACCAGCAAAAATAATTCAAAAAAAGTATAGAGCAGAAGATGATGCGAAAGATCCTATTCAAGTTTATTGTCGAATTCGCCCTGTTCAGTCTAATTTAGAATCATCATGTATCAAAGTTCTATCTGACAATGAATTACAAATATATTGCCCGCCAGATGAAAGAGGAATATCTAGGGAAGGACAATTCAGTTACAAGAAAATATTCACTGAATATGAGACCCAAGAAGTGGTCTTTCAAGACCTAGGATTACCATTAATTGAACAACTTTTAACTGGGAAGAATAGTTTAATATTTGCATATGGAATATCAGGTAGTGGCAAATCATATACAATGACTGGTAATCAGGAAGATGGTGGTATTGTTGGAAGATGTTTTGATGTAATATTCAACTCTATTCAAAATTACCAAGCTAGAAGGTTTACTTTTAAACCTGATAAGCTTAATGGTTTTGATGTATATAGTATGGAAGATGCCTTGTTTTTTAAATCTGAGGATTTCAAAAACAATGTTAAAAACCCTTCTAAAACATCAAAAAAGTAAGGATTTATAAATCTGCTTTTTATCCTAAATAAATTACTTTATGTATATACAAATTTAAATATTACTAGGAAAGATGGAGATACAGATCGTATACCATTTAATTTTAAAATTATGGATATAGAACAAGATGTAGCATATTCAGTCTTTATAAGCTACGTAGAAATATATCATAATTATGTTTATGATCTTTTAGAAGATGTATCTGATGGAGAAATAAGACGGTAAATAAATAATTAATTTTATATTAATAATTAATTTTAATTTATATGGTTATTTAATAGAAACAGTAAAATAATAAGGGAAGATTCTAATGGCAATATGTATGTGCATGGAGTAAATGAACAAGAAGTATTTAACGCTGATGAAGCATTTGAATGGTTAAGAAAAGGTCAATTAAGAAAGCGTACAGCACCAACATTTTTGAACATGGACTCTAGTCGTAGTCATACAGTTTTTACTATAAGAGTTGTACAAGTGAGTTCTTTTAAAAATATGTATAAATAAATGAATTTATTAAATGTAAATTGTGAAAAAATACAAATATTATGCTTATATTTATTTATATATCATTATTATAATAGGCACCTTTGGATACTGATGGTGTAAGTATTATTCAAGATAAGAAGTATACAGTTGTGAGTCAGCTTTCACTAGTAGATTTAGCCGGTAGTGAACGAGCTGGGAAAGCAAAGACTACTGGACAAAGACTTCAAGAAGCTGGTAAGAATTTGTTTGGTTTTATTTATTCCATAATTATTACTTTACGTTTTGCAGGAGAAATAAATAAGTCACTTTCAAATTTGAAACAATGTCTTAAGATATTATATGAAAATCAATCTTCTAGCAATTTAAGAAACATTGCTGAAAAAATACCTTACAGAACTTCACGTCTTACACATCTGTTCAAAAGTTTCTTTGAAGGTTCTGGTTCAATCAGAATGCTAATTTGTATAAACCCTATGTCTGAATATACAGAGCTTTTGGTAAATAAAAATTTAATTAACTTTGCTTAATATATATTTAAATATTTTCTTATAAACATACAGCCTGTTCTACAATTCGGTGAAATGTCTGGAAGTGTTCAAGTAAAAAGAACAACTCCATTACGTATGGATATAGGATTAACTCCAGGAAGAAGAAAAGTTATTGATGTATGTCTTAATACTTAATTTTAATTCTAAGACATTTGTTCTTTATATGAGTAAAATTTCAGATTCAATCTATAAATCGCATTCCATGTGTAATTGAAGAAGATACTAGATTTCCGCAAGACAATAAAATTAATTATGAATCAAAAGAAAACTGTTTTGGAAGGTAATGTTACTTAATTGTATGTAAATAAAAGATTATAACCATATATGTTTCACAGTTATTTAAATTTGGGGCCTCCTTTGCCAGATTTAGAAGTAGATGATTTATTAGATGATGAGAAAAGACAACAATTAATTACTGCTCTTGATCAAAGAATTAAAAAAAAGGAAGAACTTCGTGAAATGTTGATTACTCAAAGTATAAATTTATAATATATTTATAATTAATAAAACAAAATAACGTTAGTTACTTTCTTTAACAGGTAATGACATACGATCACAATTAGTAATTTTAGAAAGCAATTATGCAGGTGCTAAACAAGAAATAAATTCATTGCAAATTTTGAGAGACCAAGATACCAATAAAGTATTATTAATAAAATATATTATTAATATTGATAATTATCATTAATAATATGTTTAATATTGTATGTAGGTTAAGCAATATCAAAACAAATCATTTTTATTAGAAAATGAATTAGCTTCGTTAAAAAGAAAATTAGAGTTTATGGATAATGAAAATAAAAGATTAAAATCAGATGTAAGTAATAAAATACTGCAATAGAAATTTAAATTTACCTAACATATTGACTAGAATAAAAATAAATCTATTTTATCCTCATACTCTGACCTACTCAAACCGTATTCATAGACTATGCCTTGAATTAAAAACATATTTATTACCATATGTACCATAATATAAACTAAAAAAGATATATGCCTATAATTAAAATGTTATTAACTTATAGATTACATCAGTTAATTTTTCCAACTCTTTGATTTCTAGTTAAATGCAAAAGACAACATGCTAAATCAAGTTTCAGTAGATAAAGATCTATTAAAACAAAAATACAATACAAAAATTGTTAAAAAGCAAGAACAGTTATCTAGAGAATTCAAAGATAAATGGAAGGTTCAAGAAAATGAGTTTGAGGTTTGTATAATGTGTTTAATTAAGTTTTTTAAACATATAATTGTAAATCGTCTTCCATTTTCTTGTTATTATTCAAACATCTTTGTACAAAAAATGTATGTTATATAATACATACATGCCTACTATTAATTAGGATAAAATTTGAGGTAATTTTTAGTTAGGTTATACAGCATCCACACAATAAGCACAAAAGTAAAATCATACTATTTCAACAGTCATAAGAACACACTTAGAAGTTAAATTTTGATACTATTCAAGTTAAAATGAACTTATTTTTTAAATAATACTAGAAAAAAAAACTTTTAAAATCTCTGTTACAAATTGCAATGTACCAATAAAAAATCTTTATATTTCATTCAAAATGTAGCTATTTTCTGTTCAACAATAGAACAGCTATTCTGAACATTGCTGTAACACGCTGCCATATGAAACCAGTCATGATGGCTTGATGTTAAAGGAATCATTCAGAATAATCAATTTTTGACTAGTTGGACAGAGTATGCTTATTTTGTAGGCGTAAAAGTTTTTCCTTTGGGACAAGTTAATATACTAAAAAATATATTAGGTTCCACTCCCTCAACTACAACAATATAATAGATCTCATTCCAAAAAACTTTCAAAAGTATTAAATTTTTGCTTTACAAATATATATATTTGATTCAAAGGCGAAATTACAAGATAAAAAACGCAAATTAAGACACATCAAAAATATTGTGGAAAGTACAGAAAATGTCCCTGGCCATTTTTCCAGACGTACTGTAAAAAGAACACTATCTGATGAAAGCTTAAACAAAATAGAACCAGTTGTAAATAATGGTAAACCTACAGATTCAAAACAAAATGAGGTAACTAAACTATTTTAAATAATATATATATATATATAATTATCCTCATAATACTTTATAATTATTAATTAACATTTAGCCATCACAAGCAACACTAAGATATTTACGTTCAAGACGATCTAAATCATGTGACCCACATGAACGTTGGATTGAACATAAACCTCCTGTGCCTATTCCTCTGCAAACTGTTATGCAACCCAAGTTAAAAAAGCGCAAATCCATTACCAAGTTAACAGATGCCAAAACAGTATCGAATAATGGTGCATCAAAATATTGTTTGTTGACACAAGGATCAGATGACCAAGGAATTCCAGAAGCTAAACTTTATAAAGTACTTGATATCTACTTAAATAATAACTGTTTTCAACAAAACTTGTTATATTAATTGATTTATAATTTATTAGGCTGATATTATACAAACTATGGGTGGAGGTGCCCAGGTTGTGTTCAATGATGTTGAAACACTAAAACAGGATTCACCACTTGGTGGATCTCCGGTGAAGAACCGTATCCAGGCATACAATAATGAAGTAAAGGCTCATAGAGGTAATCCAGAAGATGTACAATCAAAATGTTATGGAATACAAGGAGGATATACTCCAACATCTAGAAAATGATGATATAATAAAATAAAAACGTTACCAATATTAAATTTAAGGTGTTTGGCTAACGTATGTGATATCAATCTTAAATTGCTTTTATTATTATATGCATATAGTTTGTACATAACTTTACTTTAAAAAAATATCAATTTAACTTTTTTTGACAGTGTAAGTAATCACTTTAATAAAAAATACCATCTCAATCACAACTGTTTCAGTGCTATGTCAATGTGGGTATAATTTGCTTTTTATACAATTGAATGTTAACCTTTTATTCACTATAAAATCAATTGATTTTTTTTTTTTATATTTTTGTACTATAAGTTTTTCATATTATATAATTTTATAAATATTATTTATGAACTATGTTTTGCCTGCAGAAATGTTGAGACAAGATGCAAAATATTCTTATAATATATTATACTACATTTTGTGTTTTAAATGAGTATTTCACTACTTAATTAGTATTATGTTTTTTTTTAATCAATGACTCAATTTGGATCATCTCATCAATGGAGTTAATCATACATAGCCAAAAATGTATTTTTTTAACATTCCCAAATCTTATAATTTCAGTAAACATAATGTACAATTTTCATACTAATTTAGAGTACTAGTGTCATCAGTACTGAATTGAAAAATATGATAAAAAAAGATAAACAAAATTTTAATCACAAAAACAAATTTATTGTAGCTAACATCAAAATATCGACAGAACAGATTTGTACAGTACATGATAATGATAATGTTGTTTCGATCGGTATATAATACACAATTTTAACTTAATCTAGTCCTAAAGATTTTTATATTATCATCCATATAATTTTAGAACTATTATTAAAAGAAAATGTATACCATATTTAAAGTTAAATTAAGTACAATAATAATAATAATAAAAAAAGTGATGGTTCTATTAACAATATAGTTTTCTTCCATACACGCCGCACAATAATGAAAATGATTAAAATTAAATGCTACCATAATTTGAAATACATACATTTTTATATAATTTATATATATATATATATATAACAGACCGTGTAAAGGAATAAAATAACAATAGATATCATAAGCTAATAATAATATATTGTAAAGCCAGTTTTCATAGAAAACAGACAAGACTAGAATCACAGACGGGCAAGGAAAATCAAATAATATCTAAGGTATACACAGAAAAATTAATAGGTATATGTATAATAATATTGTATAGTTAGTTTAATACTCTTAACTTAATTTTGTTAAATATTTCAAATATACTTTTTTTTTTTTTTTTTTTGATAAGACGGGTTGTTTGGTCCCTAAGCATTAAAACATAATTAGATAAAATCAATAATTTTTTTTTCATGTTTCTTTATATGTAAGGGTTAATTTATTTTTGTTTTGAGCGCAAGTATATTACACATTATCTAGAACAATTAAAGAATAAAATGGATTCATGTTTGGGTGTTCATATTTTTTGAACAAAGAACTGATAAAGGTTAATAAAAATTACTATTTGTAGACTTAGAAATTTACAGTACAATATATACAGTTGTTTTGGATGAATGTCCCCTGGTCACAGAACACAATTTTGGTTTTTAATCGACTTTTTTTTTTAATTCGGATTCCCTTTAAACATAACTGTAACTTTAATTTCAGGAATGATTTTCCAAATTAATACCACCGTATTTTTCAAAAAAAAATAAAAAAAAATACATCGATTAAAAACTAATGCATATAATACATGTCATTGTGTTATTGACGCTTGTTGGGATATTATTTTAAAACTGAATACACAAAAATATTTAAAATTCAGAATTTCAATCAGGTACAATATAGAAAAAGAAAAATGGATAAAAATAATTATTATTAAATAGTTTAGCTATTAGTTTATAAATTTAAATATATATGTAATATATCAGTGCTAGTTTTATTGCATCATTCCCAACAACTTTACATTAAATACTCTTTCTCTGGAGCGTGCAAAAGTTTAAGAGAATAAGATTGATTTAAAAACAATTTGTGTACTAGCCTTCTGGTAAGAATAGTCGCGGACGGAACAAGCGTCGCATTCATATTTTAATACATATAGTAATATATTTACAATACACTAAAACATGTGTCATTATTGAAATGAGATGAAGAATACTAGAAATGGATAAAGATCATTTGACTTGCAAAAGCATCTAACAAAAATATATAACATGAAAAAAAAACAATTAGAAACTAATTAACGACAGTAAAGAAGAATTTGTACCACTAACAATGGGTACAAAATAAAATATAATAAATCTATGCATTCAACTGAAGAAAAACATTGAAGTACAATTCAGTAGAAAAGTAGAAGAAACACATATGCAACATATGAACACAATAAAGGTTTTAAAGTCTAAAGAATTAAAACGAATGAGAAGAAATTAAAGTATTAAATAAAAAGAAATAGTTAGAAACTTAAGTTTTTCAGTCAACTGATTTTTAAATACAATATAGTCAAAACACTATTAGTGAAAAATGGTAATAATAATAATAATAATAATAATAGTAGCAATAACACTCAATTGAAATCTATGCTGCTCATGTTTAAAAAGAATACTATTATGATATATTTGAGCTTGATTAAGATGAAAATCAGCAGCTAATGAAATGTATACATATGAAACTTAATGAGATATTATTGATCGTAAAATAGCTAATACTATTTACAATCAAAGATAATTTTAACAGCAAATTTCTGAATTTCTCTGTAAAATTAATTAATACTATAATACAATTAGTTTGAAATTGTTTACTTCTCCCTCCCTTATTATTAGCTCACATTAAAAATAAATGTTATAAACTAAATCTTACAGATGAATTATATTTAGAAGAATCTAAATAAAATGTTTAGGAGGAGGAGGTGTTTTATATGGCGACTGATTGGGTGAATTATCACCCAAGTCTAATCTTAACTCAACTTCAGGGCCAAGAATTGGACATATGTTTAACTGATCCAAAGAAAGTGATACGGCTGCAACGTCAGGCATGATTACTTGTTCTCCTCGGCCATCAAAATCTTCATCATCATCATACTATTAAATTGATTAGAAAAATAAGTGATAAAAAAAAAAAAAATTATAAATCACATTTACTCACTCTGATATTATTAGTATATCGTAAAGATGAAGCCATATCATTGACAACATATGGTCTAGGTTGTTTTCTCAATTTTTGCTGTGCATATACAGATGGTAAAGTGCTAGTTCCTAAACCTTTTCGTTTTTCTTTTCTTGTGCGACTGCTTCGAGATCTTGTATTTTCTTTTGGTTTCTCATCAGGACCTCCACCACAATAGCATACAGAACTGGCAGCTTTCTAATTATTAAAAATACATAAGAAAATGTTTGATTTAAAAATTAATTTGTAATATTGATAATACTTCTAAAAGATAAGCAACAGGGTCTGGTAAATTGAACTCTCGAACAACTCTTAATCTTATTTGATGATTGATTTCTTGTCGACTAGATAAAGGCAGTGATATTGCTCGTTGACAACCAGGGGCAGATCTTAGTTTCTGGTCACGTTTAACCATAGCATTCATGGTCGACACATCTGGTGCTATACACAAATTTATAATTTTAGAAACAACTTAGGAGTTTAAAATAATATATAATTATTATACTTGGTATTGAAGCTGTTAAAACATCAAGAGATGAAAGACCATATGATAATGAAGTAGGTTTTTCTTCAATCATATATAAAGTATCAGGTATACCATCAGGCATATATCTTGTTCGCCTTACTAGTTCTTCATCCTCTCTTAACATTTGATCTTCAAATAATGACTAAATCAAATAAAAATTAAGTATAATGTATTGATATAAATATAAAATAATTATACTTGTTAATTTAAAAACAATGTTTGAATTTACATTTTATAAAGTTTCAAATTTTTAGTGAAATTAATTAATCATTGTTATCACTTCCGAAATAAAAAAAAGCTTATAATTTATTAAATTACAATAACAGAAATGAATCATTTTAAAATATGAAAATATCCATAATTCTTAAATTTAATCCTATCAATTTTTTAAATAATATTAAATTATTAATTTCTATTCCTTATTAATTTGATAAGAAAAATGTTCAGTATGTTACTGATACAATCACTTTCATTATTATTGTCCTTAAAATTAATAATAAACAATACATCAAGGCAAATCTTTCTAATTTTAATAACTTACTTTAATTTCATCATAGTATGGAATAAATAGCCTAGGTCTCACATAAAGCCCAGATGGATGTCTAATCCAAGCATTGATTCTGGACATATGATGAGATAATATTGGTGAATCATTACCAATCATATGACTTGGTGGCGAGCTCACTAAACCTCTTCTAATAGCTTGGGTCAAAGTCTCATGTTCTGTGGGAATAACATGATCCATACGCACCAAAGGTAAGAGTTCAGATAATATTTCACGAAGTTCTACATCACTTAAATCTCGTTTCTTCACACCTTTTCGACTAACAGAATGTGTGGTTTGACTAACTAAATTTGGTTCTAAAATCAATTAAATCAATTATAAATCAATTATTAAGTTGAAAATTTGAAATATAATACCTCTATCTTCCATACGTCTAATCAACTCATGTTCACCCCATTTCAGAACAGCTTGTAAAACTTCAAGTTCACTTGATTGTAAGAAATTACTCTTTAAACAGTCTATTAGATGAGCTTTGTCAAGTTGATACAAAACAGGACTGTTAGCTACTTGAGAAAATTCTTCACGTAGAAAGTGCTTAGCTTGGCGATGAACCCATGCTGATCCGTGTGGCAAATTTCCCCATCTATTTATCATTTTTAATATTATTAAATAATAATGTTTAAAATCAACATAATAATTAATAATATTTAAATAGAATTACCTAAGTACTCCTGGAAGTGACTCTAGAGTTAGCCATTCTAGGATAAGATCTTCACAACCTTGTGATACTATTTCTAATTCTAGAAAACGACCAATCTGATACAATTCCATAGCTTCATCCAGAGGACTTGGTCTAACACGCCCCGTATTTGTTAGAGCTTCAACCTTAAACAACAAATGGTCATAAATATGTTTATATACATAATAGTACATGACATTGCATTATATTTACTTCACTTAAACTGCCAGCAGATGAACCACACCCTGAACCTCTTAGTATCAGAGACAAATCAACTGTATCTAAATAAATTGCATGTAATAGTACTCTTGCATATCGTTTAGGAATAACTGATTCATCTAACACTATCCTGAAATATTATTAAAAATAAATAATATATAATAAGAAAATTGTTAATAAATATAAAAAAAATTGTTAAAACCTTGTAGGAATGTGTAAAGCTCTTTCAGTATGTTCTTCACCAGATTTAGTCCTTCGTTGAATAAGATTCCTAAAAAATGGCGACCTAGCACTAAGAATAGATTTATGGCAAGGCAATTCTAACTTGGGTTGGAAACCATATTCAGATCCAGTAGATTCTGGCCTTCGATCTGAATATCCTTCTGGAATAAATACAAGTGCAGCATCTGCATAGTCACCAGTTTCCAACAGGTATCTTAAATCATTTTCTAACACATTTGGTGTACCAAGCTCATCACCAAGTCTTCTCAATAATGCTAAATCTATATCTCCATCTCTTGGAGCTATATCACCAGTGTATAAGAAACGTAATAATGCCGAAAACATTTCTATATCTACACCAGGTGTTCTCAAATCTAAACAAATACGTGCTCCATAACCAGGACACCCCAAGAGCAATTCACGAAAATATGGACATCTAGCTGACAGTATTGCTCTATGTACTGGGAAACAAACACCACGAAAAATGAGATCAACGTCTGTACAATACTTATGGTCATATAGAGTAGATAAATCTTGTTTAAATGTAGCAGCTGGAGGCCTTGCTAGTTCTGCTTGTACAGACAAGTCTTTAAGGGCAGCTAATGCCTCATATTCTTCAAGTAAAGCAGTAACTTCAGCTGGTGACCAATCAGATATTAATTCTCTTATGACACGGCCATGATTACACACCTTGGAATACCGACGACGCTTAATAAGCTTCTTTCGCAAAGTAGCAAAACCAGACATACGCATCTTACGTCTCTCCCTAAATATGTAAGTACAAAAAAAATTAAGTGAAGTACTAAGAACAAATATATTATGAAAAGAAATAAAATATACATACTTTATTATAACTCCTGGATAATTCTGAACGTCTACATTTGAATATTCATTGGAAGAAACCCCGGCACCCATTCTGTCGTCTGGCCAAATCCTTTTCGTCATCCCATCATATGACCAGACACAAGGTAACAATGTGAAACATAAGTTCATCACATAGTTATTTTCTCTGAAATGTAAAACTTAATTAAATGAAAAAATACAATCCTAGCTAATATAAGAAATTGTTAATTGAAGAAAGCTTTTGCACTCTTTATTTGTTACCTACTATACTTTACACATTTACATCAATAAAAATGAATGAAAATTAATTTTTAATCAGTTAGATAACATATTTCAAATTATAAATGAATCATTAAAACATATTTACTTTATACACTGATTTTCAAAACAATGAGCTGGGTAGGTAATTATAATAAAGTATGGCTACAATTTACTCAATTGTTTTGATTAACTAAATAATCAAAGTATTATATTTCAAATAAAATCATAGTTGAGTTATACATCATATACATACATAAATGACAAATTAAGTTTACTAATTCAAATTAAAATTGGGTCAAGTCAATAAGTTAAATTGTATACAAGAAATTAGAAGTAACAATAACAATAGGAAAGCAAACAATTATGATAAGGTGTATTACTTTAAATCAAAGCATTGAATTAATGTGATGATACAGAAGAAACGAAACAAATATATGATCAATAAGTACTTCTTGAGCGGTTGTTTTGGGTGTCCAAGAAAAAATTAGCCACTTACATTAAAAAGCCCTTTCATGACCTGCATTCGTAAATCATCGAGACTGGTTTAAACACTTCGTAATAACAAATCTTCGGAAAAAGCAACTTTTTGATTGAAATTTTAAACCGAAATAAAATTTGTATTTTTTAGTAGAAATAATTGAGATCTAAATACAAATTTTGCTTAGCTGAGAATATTTTGTTCTATTGATAAAAAAAAAACATCAACACGCCTACAAAAATGGTTAAAACGTCTTTGGAAATAAATTTCCTAGTGGGAATAATTACTACTACCTATGAAAATAAAAACATGTTAATTATTCAAAAATAAATAACTTTGCAATTTATTCTAGTTGTAGTCTTCAATTTGGATTGATTTTAATTTAATTTAGCAGTAACAATTAATTGATATATTTTTTAATTTAATTACAAAATCATGATTTGTATTCGCTTTGGAAATTTCTGTCAAACTAAATATATTGATAATAAAACATGTGATCAAAGATTAAACAAAAACACACAGATTAAAAAAATAATAAGTTTTTGTGTTAGTACTTTATTCTCTCAGTAAAACTCGTGGTCAAAATTCACAACTCACAATATATGCTTATTGATTATTTTTCCGTAATCCTTAATTGCAACTAACTGCAATTTATTCATTAAATACACTTTTAATTCAATCAAATCATAACAGGTGTAAGTATTTTAACAAATTAAATTATATTGTATAGTGTATACTTACTATTTTAATGAAAGTTATACTTGCTTACTGTTATGTAGTTTTTAGTATAAAATTTAAGAAATAACAATTAAATAATTAAATCACTGGTTTATATATTTTAAAATTGTAATTAATAATTTGTTGTTTAAATTATTTTAATGATCATGTGGGTATTATAACTTGTATTTATACTTATAGGTATATTATAATTTTACAATGATACAATTATTGAATATATCCTAATTCTAATTTATTTTTCATATTACTTTAAATGTTAGTGTTATTGAATTATTGTATTGTATATGCATTGGTAAAAATCTTAATATATAATAAGTATGGGCGGGTCCAGACATTTTCCAGGGAGGGAGGCGCATATATTAAAAAGTAATATATCATTGGCGATTAATGACTTCAGAACCCCTATATTCACATTTCTTCATAAAACAGTTTCTTTGTGATACAACCATTATAATTGTTTGAAATTACATTAAATTTTATGAGTACAATATTTATGTTTGGTTTCAATAATTTGTAATTATATTTATAGGCGTAGTTAGGGAAGCTTGGGGCTTAGCCCCCAGTTTGGAAAATAGCCCCCTCCAAAATGCAGACAAAGCTCTCCACGAGTTTGTACATATCTATTCTTAGGAAGGTTACAGCCTCTCCTCCCCAAATCTTACCACCCTACGCCCATGATTATGTTATTATATCTTATTTTTTATTTCATTTGGAGGGGAGGTACCATTATCGGCTCCTATTATAAGTACAGAAATGTATTGAATAACTTATAAGAATTTGCCTTTGTTTCTTTGCTTATTTTCATCAAATATAATTCAAAAATTTTAACAAGTTAAATTTAATAAAACCTAATCATACTTATAATAATTAAAATACTTATTCTGTTTTTAAAATAAGGATATATCAGCCTAATTTTTGTTCATTTGTAACCTTCTCCTTACCTAATATACCATCCATATAACTACTCTGCAGTTAAGCCACACCCTTACCATAATTAGGCCATAAAATAGCATTTCTTAAATTTTTTTTATTTATGGAACTGTTTTTGATGTTTACTTTTACCATGGAACCCCTATTTTTTTTAGCTTTTTTAGGATTATTTTCAATAAAAATTAAAAATTTTTCATATATTAACAATGTGTTAAAGGTATTTAATTCAAAAAATATGTATAAATAAAATAATAATAATTGTATATAATATGTAATAATACATAAATTACTTTAATTAAACTAAATTATCATTTTAATGAGATAAGTGAAATTACTTTTTATTATTACAAATATTCTTAATATTAGGCTTTATTGATGAAAGTTGTACAAAAATTTTTTTCCCACTAACCACTATTAATCTTTAATTAGATATTTTAAAGTAATTTTCTTAAAAATTTAAAAAAAAAAATAATAATAATTTTTAAACAAAATAAAAATTTTTTTTAAATAATAATTTAAAAAAATGACTTAATCTTTGCGGAACACAGTTTATAAAACGCTGTCTTAATGTTTTCCTTACAAATAGTAGTTTAAATTGAATTGATATAATATAAGATATCTACATTTATTAATATGTATTAAAATATTATATACTATTAAAAAAATGTTTTCCAACAATGAGGTAAAAGTATAATTTTTGACATACTTTTTTTTTTAATCTAAATAAATCTTATTTATGGATGTCCTCTAATCAATAAAATAGCTTTGCTAATAAAATTGATACATTACTATATTATCTTTGTTTACCTATAGCACTTATTTATTATGTATTTGACTCTAGCATTGAACTATATAGTTATTTAAAAAAACTTTATCTTAGCTTTAAACCATTGATATTATGTAATTTAAAATGTTCAACTACTCAATAAAATTCTTAAAATTCTGTGGGATAAAAAACTAATTATTTTAATTCTTAAATTATATTAATTATTTTCATAAATATCCAGAATACTTATAAATTATGATATTTATACTTATAAATTTGTTTATTTGGAATAATGTTACCATAATTACTACTTTGATTATGCCATTGTATAAAAGATTTTAACAGTTTGTTTAGTATTCTTAAAAATATTTATCTAATACCTATTACACACATGTTGTGAAGTTTGAAGATTACAAATTTTAAATAATATAAATTAAAATTATTTCATTATCTAATTTAGTATCCTAAAAATTAAATTAAATTTATGGTTATACTATAGTTGTCATGATTACTTTAAGTAACCTATTATTGTATCTAATAAATTACTATAAAAATTGAACATTTTATTGCTACTTATCAATTTAATTCTTTATCATAACAATAAACTTTGTTTTATGTTTATTTTTAAATTAATTAAAGAACAATACCACAAAATAGTATATAAATTTAGGTGGATCACTGAAGTGATAGATATAATAGATTTATATAGTGTTTTTAAACTGTATAATATGAATATAAAGAAAATATTAGCCAAATATTTTAAGTACTATTTTTTTTTTATTATTATTATTATTATTCAAATTTTTATTGGATACGATTAGATATTCAAATATATCTTAGATATTAATTTGATATTAAAATGTAAATATAATATTAATTTATAGTAATTATTTTTTAAGAAACTACTAGATATCTACAATAAAAATATAATTTGATTTACCTTATATTCAAACATTAAAAGAACTATGTAAAAGAAAAAAAAATTATTCTCATATTAAATCAATGGAATAAAATCAAAGTTTTTTTTAGTCTTTGTTGTCATAATGTATTAAAAAATGAAAATATTACAACTATTATAACACAAAATATTATACCACTGATTGAACTAACTCTTATAACAGTTTATTATGTAAACTAATAATAATGGGTATTTTAAGTAACAAAAGCTAAACATTTTCAACAAAAATATCATTTTTACTAGAATTAATAATTTGTATATATTATATTTCATTTTTAAATGTGAATTTTATAATAAAAAGTATGTGTTTTTAATATCTAGTTAATTTGATTAATATTATGGTTTAAAAAACAAAATCAATTTGCAATTTCTAAGTGAATATCAAGTATAACTCATATTAATATACTCAGAAAATAAATTAAATATTTTCTACAATTAATTTATTATAGTTTATAGTTATATAATATTAATAAATAATTTTTAAAATAAAAATAACTATTATTTACTTTTCAGCTTTTACAATGTTAACGCCAAATTTTGAATTGAAACAAACCGATGATTATTTAATCATAAAAATCAAAGCTAGATTTGCTAATCTCAACGATACAGAAATTGATGTTAATGGTAATCAAGTCACATTTTATTCTTCCCCATATTATTTACGTCTTCATCTACCTGGCGAAGTGGCTGAAACTGATTCTTCATCTGGGTTTTATGATTGGGATTTATCTATTTTTACTATTACATTAAATAAAGTAAATCCAGGAGAGCACTTCCCAGATTTGAATCTTATAAATAAATTTCTTACACCAAAAAAAACTCCTCGAACAATCAAGCCATCTATTGAAGTTCTTAATGAAAATAAACATGATGAAAATAATGGTGATGGTGATGATGATGATGATGATGATGTTGATGGTGATGACAATATAGATTGTAACTTTTTACAAAAACCTATATTAGTTAAAAATGATGTTTGTTTAAAATATGGATTTGGCAATCAAACTCAAGATGGATTTAACCATTTTAATCGTGAATTTTTTGAAATTATTGAGATAAGTAATCTTGACAATATGAACTATGAACAAAGAAAATCGTCACAAGCTGGAACAGAATTTTTAGATTTTTGTGATGATCATTACTTGGCAGATTTGATGACAGAACCAGATGGACTCAAAGATGTATTAAACTTTAAACCATTTTGGTATAACACAACATGTACCTTAAATGATTCTCAAAAAAATATTTTAAAATCATTGGGTAATAAAGAATACTTGTTGAGCAAAGATGATAAAAAATCAGCTTTACTCTCATTGGTAGATATCATATATGCATATTGTTTTTGTATTCGAACAAATTTGGGTGAAGAAAATTCTGAATCTCCTTGGTTAATTAACAAACTATCGTCTACACTTTCTTGGTTTCGTATTTTTGAAACGTTTGATGAAGCCGTTAAAGCGTGCATCAGACGAAGTGTGTGTTATCCTTTATACAGACGATGGGATTTAAGCGTTTTAGTACTCTCTGATGTACGTAAAGTATTTGAAAACGGATGTGTTTGTTTACTCACGTGTTTGTTGGATATTCATGAGTTATTTAACTCTAGCGAACCCAGATATGTATTGAACCAACTGTATATTAAAGACTATTGTATTTGGATTCAACAATTGAAGAGTAAACATTTTGAGACCATCGTCAAACTCTTTGATAAAACTAAAATCGTCAAAAAGCAAGTGGGATTTGATTTAGAAGTATTAGAAGTGGCCGCAAAGAGCGTTAATGAAGACGTGGCCATTTTAGAACGTGCGCAAACCAGTAATAGTATTGTATCTAAATTGCAAAAATTACAAATTTCAAACTCTGAGAATAGTTTAGATTCTGATGACGACGAAGAAGAATCTCCGGAATAATACTTTACTTTTATCATTTTGAGCTACGTATTAATGTTAATTTCTATTAATAATATAATTTATTTTATATTTGCAAAATATATAAATTTCAAGCTTGGTGAATAGTTTAGATTCTGATGACAAAAAATTTTCAGAATAATATTTTATTTTATTTTTTTTTTTGTGCCGAGTATTAATATTAATGTTTAAATATTAGTTACGTAATTAATAATTTCATTTATTTTATATTTGCAAAAATTATACATTTCAAGCTCGGCGAATAGTTTAGATTCTGTTGAAAAAAAAGAATCTTCAGAATAACTTTTTTTTTATCATTTTGTACCACTTATTAATATCTATAAATAATAATTATATGATTAATTTTTTCATTTATTTTTTATCTAATAAATATATTTATAGTATACCTACAATTTTAGACGAATAAAAATAATCCTAAGTTCAATCCAAAGGTGCTAATTATATTTTATTACAATGTCTAAAAAACGAATATTACTTGAGTATTAATCAATAGTTTCAAGAATCCGTGTTATGTAAGTATACATTTTATTACAACATAATGGTCATAATGTATAGTATTTATGCCGTGAAGAGCTATATTTATCGCTTTTATCCCCTGCTTCATCTCACGAAACTAATAATACTTTCTTATACCATACGTGTTCATACTCGTCTACCAATCTACCATTATTTCAATAGGTCATAACCTGTTATTGAGTGATTTCATGGTCATGACTCATGGACCATGGTGTAACAACATATTATTGATGACATTTTAATATCAATATATACTTATAAAAAGGAAAAAATTCTATTAGCCTGACTAGAAGTAAAACTACAGATCTCATTCTATAATACAACTATAAGATATATGTATTTATATCTCTGTATCCACTAACCAGTGATGCCCAACCTTTTTCCTTTGGCGAGCCACAAAGTATAAAAGTACAAAAATAATATTATATATTGGACTTGTTTTCTTATCTTTTATTGTCTATTGAAAAGATAATGAATTGAGGTACACATCGTAAGTACACATTAGTGTGATCAGTATGTTATTTTAAGTACACGGATGATATCGATATTTAATTGTAAAGTTTCCGAATGAAAATGTCAAACAAAAAAACGCAAATATAATGATGATTTTACTGTATTGAATTTCAAAAAATGAAACAAAACGATATTTTAAAATTTTATTCAAAACTTCCACATGAAGATTTCCCTGTTTTAAGAGACTATAATGAAAATGGCTACTGTATTTGGCTCAACGTATAAATGCGAAAAATATTTTCACGAAACAAAAAAATCGGTTCATAGATCGTGACTTACGGATGAACACCTTCATTCAATTTTGAGAATTGGAACCACTAAATTTCAACCAGATTTTTCATTATTAGTAAAAGAAGTATAAGCTCAAATTTCACATTAAAAATAAGAGTAAAACATTTTATATAGTTTTTAGTTTTATTATTATTATTATAATTGTATTTTTTGGAGTAATTATTTAAACAAATTCATAAATTTAAATAAAAATAATACATGAAAATAAATAATTTTTTATTTTAGAAAATTCGCGGCCCGCGGGTTGGGCACCACTGCACTATACTGTAATTCTATTACCGTATTATTAAAGATTTATTGAAACTGTCGAATTGAATAAAATATTCTTATTTTCTTTTACTTTATTAGTGCCGTGATAAATTAAAGTAGTTATCTTAGTACCTACCTAACTATTTTATTTAATATTGCTTTCTTTTCTCTAAATAGAAAATACATACGGAACATTTTTCTATATGTAGTTAAAATATAAATTCATCATTTCATAAAAACTAAATTCAAAAAGTAAAAATAATTTTTGTTTTATTTCCTAAATTCACAAACCAATATCATATCATGTCTTGCTTGAGATGTAAGGAAAAATATTAAGATGTTATTTTATTTATAAAATAAATTAGGTTTACAAATCTTGTTAATGACAAATTACTTATAATAAGAGTTATATAATTTGATGCACGCTGGTCGCTGATTAACTAGCAATATTCAATATACTTACCGATTATAATTCAGTTTGTTTCGAGCTGTATACTAGTGTTTAATAATGGCCATTCTTAAACCAACTAAAGAAAGTGATAAAATTGCACTACATGGCTATACATATACTATATATAAGAAATGCTAAAATACCATTTGATTTAAAAAGTCATTAATGAAATAGACTATAATATTGATTAAAGATTTAAACTATACAAAAATTGTATGATTCGAACACAGTTATTGTCATGTTGCTTATAAGATTTCAATGAGAGTCATGAAATGATGAAATTGTAATTGCTAACAAAAAATGCGCGAAGAAATTGAAACAGACAGAACAAAGATGAAATTGACTGAAATAGGAGATATTAATTGAAAAAAAACAAAAGATGGAAGTTCGATTAAAAATTGTAAGTCAAAGTTTTGCTAACGGCAAATAAGATATTTCTAATTTTATAAAGCAAATAAATTAAAATATAAAAAAGAGATCTTTTACAATTGAATAATTTTTTTTCTTTTTAAAATAGATAAATAACTTTTTTAAATTTGTATTTGATAAAACATTCTAAATATTTTCAAACTAATTATTATTATATGAAGTAATTTTCAATGACTTTTTTATATATACATTTTTTTTTTTTTACTTTATTATTTAATAGAAATATGCTATCAAGCATTTTTGCGAACCGTATGCTCGCAATATTTAAGTTAAAGGGTTCTGTACTATACTAAATATACAACCCTAACCTAACCTCATTATAAAAACCACAACAACTATTTTTTACAATTAATAACTGTCACTTTTTTAATAATTACCTAACGTTCCAATAAATGCCGATGACATTGTCTTTCATTTATCATAGACCATAGTACATAAATATAAATTGTATTAAGTATTTTTATTTTTTACTATACAATAGTGTTATCCACCGTATAAGCAAGATTTTTCCTAAAATTTATTAAATGACATAAAATATACAAACGTTTTTATCATGATTTACGAAAATTAATAATTTTATTTGATACAATTTCTATATGATGATTAAAATAAGTTCTCTGTTAACGACATTAATTAATATTTATGGTATATTTTTTCCTTTTTGTTTTAAGTTTATATTACTAGTTTAAATTAAATATTGTCCATTAACCTTTTTTTCATTGTGTGTTACATAATATAAAGGTTAAGAAACATTTTTTACAGTACAATCAATTTTTTATGCCGTTTCGTTTGTTTTTTGGACGTGTTCTGCCGCAAAAATTAGTGGTATATCGTTCTCTTAATACAGTGCATTATTAATTATATAATTTTACTACTAAATGAATGACAAAAATCATTAAATTTTTTTAATATCTTAGGCACCTATTGTAGCTCGGAGGCCGAGGCTTAAAATAGTGTACACTAATTATTACAAAATATGTAGTATCTAGTATAATTTAAATTATTAATAACCTTAAATTTCATTTTTGAAAAATAATGGTATTTTTATATTTTATTAGTTATTTTGAATACAATTAAAAACAGAAATAAACATACATAAAACAAAGATATTTATTCTTATTATCGTAACTAAAATAAATTTAAAAAGCTTCAAAATATGCAATTTATTGGTATTAATTTGTGCGCTAAAATATTTTACTATTTATAACTTTATATAGTCAACAAGCTGTTGTTCACGATTCAAGAAAATCTTTGAATAGCATTCATTTTTTAATTTTTAAGAACCTTATTAAAAATGACGTATTAAATATTTAATTATAACTAATAATTAGAAAAAAATTTGATCTCATTTTTTTTTTTTTTTTTTTTTGTCAATATTTCAAGTATATGAGAATCAAAAATATAAAGTATTAAATCAAAATGAACTATTATATGTTTTACTAAAACACTTTGAATTAAACAATTATGTACTAGATTGTTAACCTTATTAGTCCACAAAAAAAAGTTGTTTATATAAAGATAATTGCATAAAACAACTACTTGCCATATAATCAAGTATTTTGTTTCATTGAACTATCACATGAAAACTAACCATCAATGGACAATGACTCAAAAATAAATCTTAAAATGTAGGTCATAGAATATCTTGTACCTATTAAAAAATAATTATTGATTTTTATGTTATAATCTATTCTATTACTATTTACTTCGAAATTAAATTAAAAACATTGATAAAATAAATTGTATTAAAACCTTATCATTATTTATTACTTTATATTAATTTATACAACGTAAAACTTCAACATTAATAATTGTCCAATAAACCTATCAAAGACGGCGTTAGGGGTGGGCGAGATAGTGCTCCCAGCCCCCTCAAAATAAATGGAAGCCTCATCTCCAGCCCCCCCCCCTTAGAAAAAATATATTTTAGTATATTCAAGTCATAGAGTAATAAATAATATATAGTTTAATATATGTAAATTTATTAATCTAAATTAGATTTATTGATGATAAAATATGATAACTTATAGTAATCTATAATACTATTACTCAAAACCCAGTCCATTTACAAAATTTACCTACTCCTACTTCGCATCCTTAGAAAAAATCTAGCACCGTCCCTGATACCTAGTCATTTTGTTTATAAATGTGTTAGGTAATTTAAAAATGTATTGAAGTACTAATTTGTTCTTCATACATTTCATACATTATTTTACTTCTAATTTAATATTATAGCCTTAAAGTTGCTTGTTTTTACTTTTTTGATCATTTTATTAAAAACAAAGTTATTTTTAAAATAAAGATATCAAGTTATTGGGTTATAGCTGGTATTCTACTATATAATTACGAGTACCCAACTAATATTTTATATTAACTTATAGTTTTCAAATGATAGACTTGATATAAGTACCTATTTAACTTGTTTTACTATGCTACTTATATTCTATAATATTGTAATGAGCTTAATTTCCAATCTAAAATTTTATATTATAATATTGTTTAATTTAGTTTCATAAAAAAATGAATAATATGTCTATTTCTATATAGGTTTATTATATAATATAGTAATCAGTAATTAGTTTCCTATAATAATTTATAATCATCGTAAATTTTATGATGTAGTTGATGTACGTTTAAGTACTGTTACTACATAATACATCATCTCTAGTTTAATCCTAAATTTTAAATTTTATTTCTTGTGTCTATTGCCTACCATAACCAGACAATGATTTCATTAAACTGAAAATCATATTTTCCACACTAAGGTTAATAAGATTTATTAAACAATACATATATCGAGTGTTACTGTTATACTATTATTATAGTATTACTCGATTTTAAGCCGTAATGTATATTACTTATGACATTCGACGATAATACCTATACATGTAAGGTACCTTTACATTATTATAGAATATGTTTGTATAGGTACCTAACTACCTATATTATGTTACCAGTTACGGATAACATTTGGATAAAAGTCGAAATTAATCAGTTAATGTAACATTAGTCAAATGTTACACACAACATATTAATAATATACTAAAATAATAACATACTAAAATCTTGGCTAATGTTAATTATAATTTATAAGTCATAACCGAATAATATATATCATTTTTTTGGATAATATCATAAACGATATTATGATACACTTAAATAGATAACAGTTGCATGATTTATGAATATTTTTTATATTTAATTAAATTCATTTACAATAAATACAGCTATTAAATATTGATCATGATCATGTAATATCACATTTAATATTTAATAGTTAATAATATACTCATACCAACTGAATAGTATTTTAATAAATGTACATAAAAACATAATAAAAAAATGTGCATACTAATATAATTTGATAAAAAACAAATAATTATTTATTTTAACACAATATGCTTCCGTAATCTGTAGCATTTTGAATTGCTCAAAATTTTGTATGATTTATAGTTACTTAGAGTTTCGCCGAACCCATATTTATAGTGTGACGACTGACGACCGATATACCTTTTTACGGGGGTTGGTAGTTCAAGGATAAAACTTTAAAGTTGAAAGTTTAATTCTATGGTGGAAAACTAGTCTTAGGACAGTACTAGAGTAGAAATAATTTAGTTATTATTAACTAGAACAAGGAGTGGTAATTTATGACATTTATTCCTATATCAGAACTGATAACTAAATAATAATTTACGATGTGTGTATATATAGTGTGTAAACTGTAAGTACAAAGCAATAAGGACTATAAATCATACCGCTCAAATTTGAGAAATTGCTTTTGTGAGCCAATCAATGTTAATTGATCAATAGAATTTTGACTACAATTTCAACAAAAGTTTCACAATTATTATCCATTCAAATCGATTGGGATTTTTTTTAAATGTTAATAAATTAATACTGTTGGAAAGATAAAAATAGAAAATAGTTATTATTTGTACCAATATAATCTAACACTTTTTTTGTATATACAGAATGTGTAGTTTTATGAGAGTGGTGTCAGTACTATTTTTTTTTTTTTACTTGCCATATTAAAAAAATTTAGTTTGGCGCCACTGTTTATCTACGCCAATTGCTTATAATATTAACAAATTTTCCTTTAGAACTTGGAAAAACACCTTTTATAATACCTAATCAGTGACCACTTCTGTTTGACATCAAGATCGCGTTTTTCTCAATGATATGGAAATGTGTAACATGCACCTGATGCCTTATCCGAGGATATTAAAGAAATAAAGACAATGAACAAACTGGTTTCTGATGTATAATTGTGACAAATTATTAAATGTACTCGTATTACCAATTCTATAAAATTGTTCATTCTCAATTCACAATTGACACAAAAGCAAATATAGATTCTTATCTACTTCTCGAATTCTGTCATCATGAGCTATAGAGACATGTTATAATATAGTCTATACTCAACAACAATATAATAGAATAGCGTCACTATCATTTTGCATGTACAAAGCAATCACATCAATGTTTTCAGTGTATGGTATGTGAAAAACGTATATGGATTAGGTTAAAACTCGTTGTTATTATCTAATTTTACGTTAAAATTTAAGTAATTTGATGATATTACAGTATACAAAGAGGAAACAAAAATAATTAAAAACAAAAATTTTACCATATAAACCCAATTGAGAAATAACTAATAAAGGTACAGAAATAAAATAATAAAAACATCTATTTATCACATTTATGACATTTATGTGATAAAAAGTACATAGCTTAAAAATTAGATCATGTCTAGAAAATATTATACACATTATCTACACTATAATTATACTTTTATACATAACTATTTGGAAAAAATATTATGTCTCTACTCTCTACGACTATTTATTTTTGAATAATCATATAAAAGAAACTTAATTGGTTTTCTGGAAAACTGAATTTTTATCATTATTTTCGTTTTTATGTATTTTTTTCCCCGGTTTTTGATAACTTTAACCTCCACCCTAGTCCCAAAACAGTACCTACTAGTTTAATTTTCTACTAGAAATGGTAGAAACCATATTCGAAGTTTGAAATTGAAACATTTTTACAACTCAAATAGCGATGACAGATAAAAATGTTTTAAAGTAACACATCATTGCAGACCATTGTAAAAAACAAGACATTAATCGCTCCGCTCAGAGTTTAAAAACAAATTCGTTTAAAAATAATATTTATGACTTGACTTATCCTAAATTTTAATACAGGCATAAGTCTACTTTAAAGTTCTGATAATAAGAGCTATTGTTTTGTAAAAATACCAGCCGTCTCGATTAATTACACCTTTAAGTTAAGCTTTCTCAGCTACACTCTTCGCAACATTTATATACTTACCGGGTGATTAATTAAACAGCTAACGTTTTTATTAAATATTTTTTTTTTTTACATGATGTAAAATTTTTATTTCGTATCTTACAACACAATATTTTTGCGAATTACCTAGCATAGACTATGGTAAAACATTTTTTAAATTTTTTACTGTGTCGAGCACTTATTCTTTGTTACATATACAATACAATTTCATTCTTCTAAACTTTAAAGACAACAAATTAATTATCAAAAAATTCTCATAAAAAATATCTCCTACAAAATTTGAAATTAAAAATTTTAACAATAAAATTATAAAAAATATTTGTTTTCAAAAATGTTGACTTATAATGAATTCAAGTTGGGTAAAAAAAAACATAAACTCTATATACTTGAAACTTGAGTTAATGAGTGTTACTATGTACGTATGTATCTAGTAGGCCGTATGAATTAAATTTGTATCCTATAACACTATAAACCTATTATAAGAATATATTATGTTATTCAGTTACTACATACCTATATATACTATAGCGTATTAACGTCTAGCCAACCAACTTAGTATAGGCTATAGCAGTGGCATCACCAGGATATAAAATTACTACTATTAAATATAAAATACTAAATTGTAATCTATATTAACATTTTCAATTCAATTAAATCCCATTATAGATGGTAATATAAATAAACTATACTAACATATTAGTTGTATAACCTGTGAAAAATAAACTACCTACTTATATAATTATTATTTGTGAGTTTGGACTTATATATTCGGATACATTACTATATAAAAATGAGAATGCATTCCCAGCAGTAGACAATTCTATGAAGTTAAAGATAAAAGTGAAATATATAATTCAATACTATGTAAACACATATACATACATACATATATACCAAACGCATATATATTATATATAATTTATTGATTGTAACTTATTATGCCCATTTTTGGTTCGAAAATTAAAAACGCCATCAGCCAGAACTCCAAGGACACTGAAAATATTAGACATTTATTCAGAACGGACTTTATAATTTGTTTACTATGATTTAAAATATGAAAAATATGCTTGAAACAACGTGTGATTAATCGCTGGTTAAAAGTAAGCAAAAATATATTTTTTATGAATATAGGTAGTACCACTATAACTATCTTGGTATACCAGCTAATTTATATATTATTTTAAACAATACGCTAATGAAATATTTTACAAAATACTAATAAATAATACTACAATAGGATTTCTTTTCCAAGGCTACGAAACTTAATCCGAATTCTTTTAAAAAAAAATATTTAAATGTTTTCTTGTAAGCTTTTATAAAAAGTACAGTTGTCACTCACGTCACACTCATTTTCATAATTTATTTAACTAATATCTAATATTTCAAAAACAATTATATATATGGATTAAATACAGATTCTTAAATGTCAGTTAATATATTTCTCTTATTTAATTACGGTCGTCGAGCTTTATAATCTCGAAGTTTATAGCATGAAGGATGTTGATTGTGTAGAATTCTTTTATTTTTATAAATAAAATATTATAAAACTTAGTATATCTATACATATAGAAACACTACCTATAGAAATATAAACTAAAAAGTGTCTCGAATAACACCGAATCATACTTTGTATAATGTCATTATATCTGTATATTATAGTATTTATTAATACCTTCATTATACTATTTAAACGTACCAAATGCAAATAATAACCTCGCCTAATTCGTTATTGTGTGCGAATGATGTGTGTACTCGTATAGTATACCTAACCTTACATATAGCTTATGTGTTATATATGTACAGGGTAACTCTTTTAAAGGTATAAACACTTATTTTCTCGAATACTCTAACGTTATTTATTTTTTTTTTTTATTAAATAATTATAATTCGTGACAAAACATTTTCTTTTTTACTATTTTTTTTATCTTTATGAACATATAGTGATGTGGCAGTATACGCAAATCCTCAAAATATCGGTCATTCACGCTACCTATATTTCATTTGTCAAAACTTTATGTACCTACTTATAACTTATAATTTATTAATTATTCACTTTAAATCCTATTTGTATTTATTAAAATACCCAAAAAATTATTTTGCTTTGGTATATTAAATTAAAAATTGACATTAAATTACCTAAAAAAATTCTTCCACAATATTTCACACAATATATATTAATTGTACTATTATAGTTTTCAATAAGTTAGAAGCTCCTAATTATCGTATACATATTTTAATACATACATGGAGCAATAATAGATAACACTGTTATAATAAGCATTCGTCATATATGTAAAATATTAAATAACTTTTTCATTAATTTCCAAACTTAACGAACATTCTGTATACATATATATATTTAGTATACAGTATACTATAACACATTCCATATCTACATAAAAAAGATAATAAAGTTATAAAATATGGGTGTAGTGCTGCCTCTTACCTAGGTATTATTGTATTACATTATATAAATTAACTAGTTAGTTAAGTTTTTTAAAAATTTACTTTTTAACTATCTAGTTAATTACCAATTTTTGCAGTTATCAATTATTTTTGCACAATATTAAATCTACACTTTTCAACAATTTATTTCACAAATCATGATAAAAAGGGCGATATTTTCTAAATTGAACAAATTTTATTTCCGATGACCAGTCTTTAAAATGATTTTCAGCCATCCATGTTGCCAATCGCGATTCGCTCGTTCAATCAACCCTTGGCTTTGGTTGTGCCTATTGGTTTGCTGTGAACTATTTTAACATCACACCACATCATTATAATTCAGTGATTAAAATTCTCTTCCGTTATCAGAAAAAAATTGTTGCAGATACCTACACCAAATGTTGTATAGTTGTATAGTCTGGTATAGATATTGATCAAATTAAATGCTATTAAGGATCTAACTATCTAAGTAATACACATTTTGTAAGATTATCCTCATAAATAATAATAAATTTAAATTCATTAAAATGTTGAGTTTGAAAATCAATAACGTTAACTTAGGCTTATAAATTGAATGCATTACTAATTTAGAAATTATAGGCCTCGCTTTGGATTCGATCATTTTTTTTACTGTGCTTACAGAGACTTAAATAGATCATTAAAGTTTCCTTGAAAATATTATAATATTTTGTTTTTAATTCATAAATGAATAGTCTACCTATATTAGAATTTGTGGAATAAAATTACTGAGCCGATAGTGTGATACTGCAATATTCACAAATCGAAAAAATGGGTGCAGGTACAATAATGTAGCGTACGGGATAAAATTGCGTATTGTCACATAATATGATAGCGGAGTCGATAACTTTTAGAACTCGAGATCAATATAATTGTATTATTTGATTTTAAAGATCTTACTGGAACTTATAAACATATACATAATAATATATATTATGCATGTATGCATTGATATGTGTAAATATGCAATATGTATTATCTAATATTTATATTAGCGTGGCGGCGTGACGCGTGTTTTGATAGTCAAAGGCGACGCGCATTTCAATGTAATCGTAATAAACAAATTGAAGTGATTGAACAATAACGATTAATCCTTGGCACGTACGCTAGCTATGTACGATATAAGTAATAACGAGAGATAGGACGATGAGATCGCAAAATCGCATCATCGTAAAAGGCGTTACAAACTTACTAAATAGTTACACTCAGTGAAACGTATAATTTTATTATCGTTTACTAGATACCGTGCGTTTTAAAAAAATTGTATGACTACATATCAATACATGTATAATGTCTATGTATACGATATAAAATTGTATATGCATACACATACACACACAAACACACACACATTCCTCATATCGGTCATATTCCCGTGCACTTCATTATCCGTACAAAACGCATCAGTGTTAAATTTGGTTGCCTAATAGGTACTAATATTTAGTGTAACACATGTGGATAAATAATATTTTTTGTTTTTCTGATTTAATGTATAAATAATGTTTCTGCATATAAATTTTATTCTATATAGCTGTCTCCCTAACGTTGCTTTTTGACCATTAAACAACAGCATTATTTTAAAGTTTTTTTTTTCGATGAACGACCTAAATTGGCTAAATTTGATTTATTTTTTATTCTGGACCAAAAACCAACTATACCTACTCATAAAGTTCTATAATAGCGTTAGCCAGAAACAACGAAAATGTTTTGTATCTATACTATTATACTACATAAATCATTCATTAAAATACTAATTTATAATAGTTATAATTGGTAACATGAATGAAAAAAAAATCTGTAAGTGTATATTATTATAACTATTATTATCATTATCGTCATTTTTATTACTGTATCATTACACATTTATTTTTTTCTTATAAATATTTGTTAAAAAAAGCTTTAACTACAAGATATTATTTATATAATTCAATATTTCATACCCACATTATGTTGTAGTGGCGGATCTGAAGCTCATTTAAGGAGGGAGTGAATTGGTAAACTAGAGGACCAATTTTTAGAAAATTAAAATCTAGCAAGCCAGAACTTAAAAAGCAAAAAAAAATAATTCATTCAAAATATGCATTTTAATTAGTATTTATTTTATTTATAATGTGAATTGATGTAGCAAGGAACTGATAAAAAAAGGTTCGCGGCCCGCCAGTTGTCCACCCATTTTTTACATAAAAAGCCCATGGGGGAGGCGATCCGCCGCTGTAATATGTTGTCCTCTTCGTAAATGAAAATGATCAATTTTACGTTCGCAATAATCCGTTTTACTCTGTTATTTTTAAAACTAGTACGAATCGACCTACTATAAAATGTAAATCTAAGATTATTATTTAGGATATTACGGAGACTATTATTAAAATTTTAATTTTAAAGCAAATTATAATTTTTTTTAAATTAATAAAAAAAATACAGCCTTAAAATAGCCATAACTTGTTTCGTAATCAAAATATCATTAGAACCTTTAGAAATACTCTAGATACCTAATAATCTTATCTTTAAATTTTATAATAGGTCAATTCACTCCAATTTTAAAGTAACATAGTAAAATGAATTATTTTGTAAACAGAATTTGCTATGTTATACGTTTGAACGTTGTAAAACGGAAACAACACACGCAGGAGTTCTCTTAGAAGAAGTCAGTTCACTATTTAAATTTTCTTTCTGATAGTTTGATCCGGTATTACAATTTAAAAATGTTTGAATATCGGTATATCGCGGAAAAATTGAAATAACGTAAGAATGTCGACATAAAAATAATACAAAAATAATTTTCTGAACTTCGACTTGACTTTAGGTAAATATCACGGGTATATTTTATTTTATTTAACAAAATCCAACACAATAAACAAGAGCACAAGACATATTATTATGGAGACAACCATAATAATTAAATAATAATAATACGGTTATGGTCGTATACTCGTATCACTCGTATCTCGTACGGGCGGCTGCTGTGCGATGCGTCGCCCCGCTGGCCGCTGCCACCACCATCGTCGTCGTCGCCGTCGGTAAGGTTCGGCTCGCGACGTATGTAATAAAACCGTACGAAACAGTCTGGTTTACACTCGACAACCCGCCGCCGACGCCCGTCGCCCATCGTTCGATCAGTCGTTATCTTGGACCAGTCCTGTTCGAACCTCGTACGCTCCTACTTCAATCGTACCAGTCACCGTTTACTGCACAATATAATAGTATTAATAACCGTCGATCACGGGCGTGTATAAATAAACAATAACCGATACACTCGTCGTCGACGACTGTTTCGCCCAGTACCATATCAATATCTCGTAAACCATATCTTTCCAAAAAATGGCTAACAACAGAGCAACCAAGTCTGGTTTCGCCGCCGAAGCGCAACGCAAAGTGAGTTATTGTTAACTTATTATTTTTTAAACATCTTATACATCACTATCGGCTGCACTTATTTGCTGGTATATAATAATTATTATATTTTACTACCTATGGTTTACGTTCCGCGAGTTGAAGAATGCACGACATGCATACCGTGTCGATGTTTCGTGGCGCGTTTAATCACGATATTAAGTGCCGACCTTATACAGCGTAGGCTATAATAATGTGCAGGCGTGCAGCTGCTATATTATAATTTGTAATAAACGTTAATTTCAAGTTACCGCCGTGCATCTCTGCTCTAGAGCATCTGTTTGATTCTGACAGGTGCCGTCCATTACGTAGCACACCGTTCACGTAATAATATTATGGTATTTGATGAGACTGATGAATGATGATTAATAGGACTGTAACGTTTGTAATCACTATTTGAATCGATTAACATACAAATATTACAAACTGGGTACTATAACTTTCGAGTCTGTATCGCTTGCGATTTTCGTGTATGCGTTATCGTATTATAATCTCTGCATTTCTAGTGCAACAACTGCAATACATGAAACAGGATATTTATTTACTGTAAAAATAACTACAGGACATCGCATCTCGTGTTTCGCGGAACCCCATTGCTGATGGTGCAATTGATCGTTATTTTACCAACAAAATCTATTATTGTAAATCACAATCAAGGTTGGTAGGTTGTCAAGTTTTATTTCAACAGTGTAACAAAAGAACGCGTAACAGTATGACGAATTTTTTGTTTTCCGACCAATACCAAATTCCAAGGTTCTAAATTCGTTGGTACGAGATAGATAGGTGTAAATATGTATATTATATTAAGCATTTAAATAATAAATATATTATATTAGCATCCATGAAGATCGATTGTTAATAAATATTATTGTTATTCCCCTGTGGTAAGAGCTGGTCATACAACGTCTCCCTCTTTCCTACTCGTTGGCGCCTGTGGGCTGTGCATGAAAAAAATGTCTTATATTATTATATAGGTCAAACGCACCTAGAATTAAAGTCCATGCTCGTTCCGGGTAAATCCAATTAAATGTGTTTACATTCTATCGCTGTGAGTAAATTAGCTTGTGTATGCATTATATTTTATTATTATTTTGTAGTTGCAAGTTTTTAATTATTGAAAACGATGACAAAAAAAATATTCCACGAAATAACGTAGTATACATAAATACTATATCAAATTAAATAAGTGTGCATGTATTATTATATACCATACGCATATAGTATTATAGTAATTTTGCTTTTATATTACGGCATTGTTTGTCATAAACTCGTAACCCGTAAATAAACATTTCGGTAACCCGATAACCAAACTGAATCCAATTAAATGAATTATTTCGCATCTTCTATTAAGTATACTACAAAAATAGAATTTATTTTACACTTTCGTTTTTCGATCGGTTCTAAATTCTAATCAGATTACTTTTATATAATAGATATATAACTTTCGCAAAGCCCATACATTAAGTATTAAAACACATAATACTACACCTATTCTATACATAATATTTTTAAAACAATTCAAGATACGTTATTTTAGATTCAGAATACCTTTATTATAACTTATCACTAATTAGTAATTAGATACATTCTAGATGTTGTTATGATGCGATGACGAATAAAAATTCGATGGGACTAAAATTCCTGTACGCCGATAATCGTTAAGTTGATCGATTCTATTAGTTCACCAAGTGCTGTACGTACTGTGTAGTGTGGTTTGTAACTAGACATATCTAACAAGAAACGTATGTCAAAAAACAAAAATAAAATGGCAAAATATTTTTTAACATAGTTCTAAGTCACTGATATCATCGGTACTCGCGAATAACGGTTTCAAACTGTCGGCATTCGTTATAACTTTATAAATTATTAATTATTAATTACTATTTATTGTTACAAGTTATGAGTTATAATTACTATAGCTAAACCCTGGATTTATATGCGATATAAATCCATGAAATATTCAGATTCATATCATAAATATTCAAAAAACATAAGACAATTTTTTTTTTTTACAAATTAATAATAACAAAAAATACTAGTTTACCAAGTAAAATTATTAGTTAATCTAATTATATGTATACCTAATAAAAGTTTATTAAAAGAAAATCAGAATAAATTATTTTTAAGACAAAGTATTGCACTATTTATATTAAATTATGTGACGAGTACCAGCATGGGGTAATAAAAATTGATTTCAAGTTTTCGAATTGAAAACTTCTATGATTATATCGAAGCGTACTTTTGTAATTAGAATAATTTCTTATCACGTCACAAGATACAATTGGTGCATACTTAAAACCAAATATATCTTTAATTGATAGTTCCTCATTTTTTCCACTTTCTATTACTTCACCATTAATTATAGAATCGATTTTTTTTTCAATGTAGAATATCCTGATTTTTTGACAGAATATTCGTAAATTTGGATATATTAAAATCTATCCTTAATTCTTCTTTTTACAACTTATTTGTGAAGGTGCTTTTAAAAATATCTTTTAGTATATGAAATTAATAGATAGACATTTTAATATATTTCTCTATGACTTTAGCTATTCTTTGTAGTCCATGAACAAATTACTTTAAAAAAATCTGTATTTCATCAAATAGTTATCCCGAATGAAAAGCAAATTTTACTATTTTAATTAATATTGTAGAATATGCAACGTTTATGCAATATTCAGAAATATGTAATTTATATTATGCATTTTTAATCAAAATTATTCTAGGTGAATTACAGAAGAAGAATATGTACTTACATAAAAATCCGGGCCCTAGTTATAACTTATAAGTCATTATTATTATTTTAATTATTATTATTCACTTGCGTTGTATTACGTAATTTTCTTTTTATAAGCTCCGACATTAAACCATGAATACAAATTAATATTACATTATTTAAATACAGTATATTTAAACGTCTATCCAATCTTTATTGTCTAATAATATTTTATATAATATTATATTATACAATATTGTAGACGGTAGTTTTTATTGGTACCTTCAGGTGACTTCTGACATACCTTGCTGATAAAATGTCGGTTAAAATCGTATTTTCAGATAATTCTACTGCTCCTACGCTCATATATTATTATGCTTGTAGCTGAGACTGAACCGGTTTTTCCTTCCAACACAAAGATAACGCGTCTTTTTAGAATAACTCCTCGACAGGCTCGACATACCAAAGTTAAAAAGTCATTGTGTAGGCGTAATTTACATCTCTACTTATTTGCCTTGTTTCACGTTGATCGTCATGGTTGTATCTAATTAGTCTGTTTATAATAAATGCAATGAAGATAAAAATAATAATAATTTTGTCTCAGTCGATTAAGTTTTTTTTTTAAATAAGTATAAGTTTTGCAAATTGTAATTGTGTATCTTAGTTGAGCAATTTACGTTAACACTAAAAATTAAATGATTATATTTGATTTCGATACATGACGCATGTGTATGTCGTCATACCATTTAGCATTCCATGTGAATAGTAATGTTTTTATTATTAAGTGTTTTTTTTAGATAAACCTGTATACTATAATACTGTTACTAATGCATATTGTTATATCCGGAATAACTAAAACATAACCATTATTATAATCATTTTATATATTATTTTAACAATTTTCAGAATATTCTATAACGTATGATTATTTTTCTTTGAAATAAATTATTCGTGTAACAATTAGTTGTGTTTTTAACAATGTTTCGGTTCGTGTAACATCACTTCAAATAATAATATTAATTAATATTTTTCTAAGTACATATAATTAAACTATTTAATATAGTTTATTTTATACAATTCCTTATTTAGCTGAATATTTTTAAATTATTATAACCAATTATACGTGTAAAGGGTTTTTTTGACGAAATCCTTGATTCTAATACATGTATTGTACAAACAGATGGCCTCATGTATCAATCGATGATTCATCTTAGTGTTTCTTCTATATATGGCCGTGTCGCTTTTTCTAATAAGATACCGTATATGGCCAATGTGGGTCGATTGGTTTTTGCTCGTTTGCGTTACTATCAAGTGTTGTATATATGGGTCAATAGGTTTTTGAAAACTAAATGCCGGGAATTATGTGATTATATGTGAAGACTGATAAGACTAGGTGTGGGAATACGAGATAAACTTTTTACCAGAGTTTTTACTTTATGAATTAAATTAAATAGATACAGACTCTAAGCTAAAATTACCAATTTTTATCGATTTTCAATGTATTCCATCTTTTAAATTATTTATTTTTCTAAATAAATTAATCTGTATAATTATTTGTGAAGTCAAGAACACTACTTAAAAAGTACTCGAACTTTAGAACTAATATTGTTTATTGGAGTGGGTGCTGATTAAAATGTAATCATTCGTTTTTAAACTACACAAAATTTAATTTAATCCTAACGAATATAGTTATTTCATAATACCTACATATATACTTTTAAATAGTTATTATTATTATTAAAACAATTAGTCTTAATAATTAAGTGGTTGTTTATTAGTTATTAGTTATTCCATATATAAAATATAAATAAACAAAAGTTAAATGATAAAGTTTGTTTGATGTATATACCTAATGGTAAAATAGGGAATATAATTTTAAAAGAGGTAGGAGCGGGAATGTGATTTTTAAAAATTTCGTGCAACAAATTCTAAGGCATCCATTTTCTTCAAACACGTATATTAATATCTACGTGATAACTAGAAACTAAAGACATACTATAAAACTGTAGTATATTACATATTTTGTACATGGATTTCCGTCTTAATCCGTATATTATGCTCTTTATGCTAAGCTTAGAAAAAAAATAAAAGTAATAATAACTATAATATCAATTCATATCTTTTTTTAGATACGTTAAATTACTCAAGAAAGAATTACCTTGAAAAGATAACTGGAAACTACTTAGAGAATTTATACTTTTCTTATGACAGTTAATTTTGTCGTAAATTATGGAAATATTTCGATTACACACAATCCTTAATGTCTTATTAGTTATTAGTTTTTGCTTATCAGTTTATCACACATAAAATTTATCAAGCAAAATAATTATTTTGGGAAATTTAGGCTTAAATTCTGCCTCCAGCCCAGAGGCAACCATTAGTTGAAAGGAATATATTTTGAATGTTAATATGTTTATCAAACGATTTTAAAGGGGCAATAACCCTCAGTAGAGACTAAATTGTGGTAACAATTTGAGGCAGTAATAAGGATTAGAAATATGATTTTTAAATAGTTATCTCGTCTTAATATGTCTATAGTATCAATGATAGTTTCTAAAAATAATACAAAGACGTACCTTAAATAATTATTTGTATAAACATTTCGTCCTTTTTTAATTTAAAATAAACTACACCTATTATTCTTATAATTTTTCATTATTATTAAAATATCTATTAAAAAATCTATTAAACTTTAAATTAAAATAAAATAGTTCAATTTTCATAGTCATATAATATGTTTTTATATTATAGCATATTATAGATTGATTAATTAATCGTGTCATATAAATGTTAAAAATAATAATTAATAGCATTATAGCATTGTTACGATAGATTATATAAGTATTATTAAATGTTTTGAATAATTATTTCTCAAATATCCATTGTTGTGTACTCACGATTTCACATATGAATGTACCAACGTAGATATACGTGCTTCCTTCTTAAACCTTGATGACTAGAAATTTAAAAAATAAACAGTAGGAACGAGTTTTTGTTGGCTGATTTTAGCGATGACATCAACAACTAATTATTCCACGTTCAGCACATTCTCGAGAAATGTATTGGGCACTTGAATATTAAGTATATTGTCCATTAGCCGGAGTTAAAAAGAATAAGTATAAACAAAATACTTAAGTGAAAATACTTGATATCGATGTGTTAATTGTAATAGTATTATACAAAAATGTTAAAAGCAATATAATATGGAGATAAACCTATTTAATTGTTTAAATTATTAAATGAATCGTTAATGTTTTATTTATTCAGCTGTTAAAAATAGTGAAACAAATGTTGAATTACTTTTAAAAAAATAATATTAATTTTAATTATGTCTATTGGCTATTTTACTATTTTACTTTCTTGTAGATACTCATAGCATTAATTTGTAATTTATATCTTGGTTTTTTTATGATTCAAAAATCAAAATAGTTTGTCGAGTATTTTCAAAGTACAAATATTATCCAAGTAATAATTTTAAAGAAATCTCAAAAATATAAATAAATATAATGTTATGTTGAAAAAATATGATTTCCATTGAAAATACTACAAAAAAAATATATATATAAAAGAAAATATAATATAATTTTTATAATTTGTTATAATATATTATGATGTTTAAATAATAGTATTATGAAATATATTTGTATTATATTGCTTATATTGTTATTTTTAATTGCTTGTTTTAATAAATAAAATAAAAATTTATAAAGCATGTATATTAATAAATTTATAGTTTTATAGTTGGCCTATACTCTACAAGCGAGTACCAAAATGAAAAGTATAATTTAAATAGTATCTTTTTTGCTATATATAAACTGTGAATATATACTAAACCAGAATCATTTAATATGTTTATATACTATAATATTGTACTATTATACGTTTATACAGGATAGTTTTTATAGTATAAACTATAAGACACAAATTTTTAAAACTAAAAACATTCAGTCATTAAAAAATAATAAATATTTTTTTAATTTTCTACTTTTTTTATTTTTTTGGAGGTTTTTGATACTTAGTAACTTAATTTTTAATGAGTAATTAATTAATCATAAACGTTTAAAATTGTTTATGAGCGAATTAGAAGATCCATACTTTATGTAGAAAAGTGCCACTATTCTAATTTACTTTGTTCGTTTAATCCAGCGACTCACAATTTGTGTGGCGTAAGCATTTAATAGGGGGGGGGGGGAATGTAAATATTGATATTGCACCTATACACTATAAGTACTAATATAGTACTATTATACAGAATACACTAACAAACAATATTGTTTCATTCATTCAAGAAAGGTGCAATTACATTTTTTATTTTTGAGAACGCATGAACCAAAAATGTTTGAAAATCGCTGATCTATCCTTCAAATACTTATAAGTTATAAGTTATAACCAACTAATCGTTTAAAATTTAAATTTTTATGCGTTGAAATGCTATAAATAGTAAAAAATTATTTATAGTTTTTGAAATAAATAACGAATTTCTATGTATAACATTATTGAGTTTTATTATTTATAGATGAAATTATTGAGTTTAGATAAAAACTAATTGAAAGGTTAGGCGTATTAGAATATTTTTAGTTGGTACTATTTACTATCAGTATTAACTAGTTGTGAATTAAAACAAAAATCATAAGAAAAATGGAAAATATTAAAATCATTTAAAATATGTTTTATATTTTGTTCAATGCCTCAAGAAATAACCTTTAAAACATTTGTATATATATAGATCAACAGCAAATACAGCGAAGAGCTAGCACAAGAATGTTTGGAGTGGGTAAGCAGCGTCACTGGTTTGCCATTGAACACATCTGGTGATCCAGACAACTTTTTTGAAGTTCTTAAGGACGGACAAGTATTATGCCAGTGAGTCATATTCTACGTAATAAATGAAATATTACTTTCGAACTGATAAAATATATCCTTGAATTGTTCATAAAGATCTCTCGTCACTTTCATATTGTTTTAGTTTATACATTAATCATTAATTTTGATTAATATTGTATATACCTATTATTTACATAATATATATATAATAATCATTATTATAAAATAATGTGCTGTATATATAATCAGAGTATGGAATATTCTAAAATATGATTAATATTACTACTTACTAGCAATAAAACAGATATTTCCGTTTTCTTTTCCTTTAATCCTGTATACGTATTTGTATACAAAATATAGGTTTATTTTATTATTACTTGCCTTTTTATTTAATTTCCACGTAAGCTTTGAGTAATATTTTTATTTCCCGTAGATTGGTAAACACTCTAATTCCTGGATCCGTTAAGAAAGTGAACACTAGTACGATGGCTTTTAAGTGTATGGAAAACATCAATAACTTTTTGGCTGTAGCTGTATCCATCGGCGTACCTTCTCAAGAAACCTTTCAATCTGTAGATTTGTGGGAACGTCAGAACTTGAACTCGGTGGTGATTTGCTTGCAGTCATTGGGTAGAAAGGTAAATTTAATTGTTTTTAATTATTAATACATTTATTTTTACAAGTACCGTTTATATAATATGTATAATTTATATATAGGCTGGTCAATTCGGTGCTCCAAGTATTGGACCGAAAGAAGCAGAGAAAAACATTCGCAACTTTAGCGAAGACAAACTTAAAGCCGGCCAAACTATCATCAGTCTGCAATATGGATCCAACAAGGGAGCAAATCAAAGTGGACTTAATTTTGGAAACACAAGACATATGTAAAAGGCTCGTCTTATTTTCCACAATGTTCCATGCCCAAATTTATATACAAAACTGATGCCGAATTTCCCAAAATTCTCAGATTTTATATACAGCCAACAAGTATACTTATACACTCCAGCGTAATATTTTAAACTTCCTCCTATGTCATAACCATTCCATAATACCAGTATTATTACGTATTTACGTAGGTGTAACTTAATTATTGTATCTTACACAAACAATTTATAATAATTTCATTTTGGGCATAAACTATCTTGTTATTATAATACGCGTTACAATTTTGAAAACAATATAATAATGAAACGAATTTTCGCGTTGAAGATATTTTGGAAATTTTCGTTTTTTTTTTAATAACTATTATACTATATAAATTAACAAGTTCATTATTTTTATTTATTTATTTCTTGGTACATAGTTGAAATATTTATTTTGTTTAATATATTATACCAATGTAAGATTTATGCATTTGTTCGAATACTCGAATGATTTATATAATTAAGTTAATTAAATTAACATTGAATAAAAAAAAAATATTATTTATTTCATTTGTGTGTTTATACTTTTTTTGTGTAATACCAATTTATCAAATATGTAATTCAGTATAGGTGCATATTTATTATCTATAATATTACACATTTATTCTATATAATTTTATTTATACTTTAACAATCAACTAAAACAATATTTTATCAGAGTGTGACCTGCCCTTTCCTAGATGAAATTATCAGTGTGAACAAGAAACGCCCACGTCTCAGTCGACTGTGGTCTTTTTGGTATTGTAAGTGATTTTTGTCAATTATTTTTTGAATCAGCGTGAATAAAAAAACTAAAGTTATTGCCTTAGATTTTGAGAAAAGTACATAATTGATATATTAATTTTACTTTTCGTTTTCTCGTTCTTCCTTGTACAAACAATTAATAGCAAATCAAAACCAACTGTGACAAAAAAAATTTAGTAGCCATGAAAACAAAGTCTGTACTTTGTGATGATCTAGCGACAGGTGACTAGCTGACTGTCACCGTATGTAACCGTTCAACGTTCAAGTATGAACGACTGGACCGTGGTTAGGTGATAGTGACTCGACCGTGACTGTTGTGTGATTGAACTGTAGCATTACCTATAGTGTAAACAGGGCATTAAGGCTTAAAGTATTCAATATGATGATAAATTTCTAAGGAATTTATATTAGTAGAGTATTGTATTATGTGTAACGTGGTATTTAAATGATTAAAATTAAATACATTTAAAAAAATATTTTCTTACAATTTTTATAATTTAGCTTTTAAATTCAAAGTGGAGCGATGATTTCACATTTATTAATAATTTTAATTATTTTGTTGTATTTTAAAAATAATTTTTATGGGAATTTAAAACTTGCGTATAATATTATATTTTATACACTATGATACATACAAGTGTAATGTTTTCGGATAAAATATATATTTATATTTAAGCTATTGATTATTTTATATCGTACTTATAACGCCTATTCGATTACTAATTGTAACATAGGTAGGTACATTTCTTTAAATATAGACACCATACAATATACGTTTTGAAATACAACCGACGGACCGTCTTTGCTCAGAATCGTTTCGAATAAAATGATATATCACTGAATTCAAATTTAACATTTTAATTAAAGTATCATATTTTAATGACGTGGTATACTCGACACATACCTATATTGTACAGCAGAGCGGCTACATAGTACATACTTAATTCCTCTTTCATTTTAAATTGACGATCAAGGAATCTGTTTAACCATTTCTACTTCACTTGTCATTATTACTTATTTAAACTAAAAATACGTTTCACTTTGTTGACCTCCCAAACATGTAGAGAGAGCCCTTCAATAAGAAGTATACGCTTTTTTGCGGTTCCACCATGTCACGTCTCCAAACTGTACACTGTATAGATCATTGTTTCTTAAACTGCAGTGTTCTGCAAAATCACGGAGTTTAAGTAATTTTTTTCAAAATTTTCAATAAAATTACTTTAAAATAACTAACTAAAGATTAGTAGCGGCTAGTGGAGAAAAAAAATGTTTGTACAACTTTCATCAATAAGCCCAATATTAGGAATATTTGTATTAATACAAAATAATTTCATCTATCTCGTTAAGATTAAAATTTAATCTAATTAAAGTGATTTAAGTATTATTATTATTTTTATTTTAACATATTTGTGCATTAAATACCTTCAACACATTATTATTATATGAAATAATTATAATTTTTGTTGCAATAATCCTAAATAAGCTAAAAAGTTAGAAAAAGAGTTTTTTAAGTAATAACCTCCCACTTTCCCCATTATGTTACTGTAAATTATTTAGCTGATAACAATTTAACACATTAAAATAAAACTTGAAACCAGTAGTTTTTAAGTTATTTAACTTTGTATATTATGGATAATATAACATATATAATATGATAAAGGGCTTAAAAAAGGCAAATGAGCTATGGATGTTTTGTAACGGTGCATCCGTAATCATAGCAATTTATATTAATCTATCAATATTTATAGTTCATAAAAATAGTTCAAGTTTAATGAATATTAGATCCAAAATTACATATATTGTATGTATTTGTAGAACCATTTTTAAAAACTAATATATTTAATATGAAAATTTTAATAACTAAAAATCTAGGTATTCGTTCAAATTTTGAATTAGGTACATCAACATTAAAAAAAAAGTTGTCTATTAATAATTTACAGTAAAAAAAAAGGGATTCTAATTTGAAAATATAAATTTGTATCGTTTTTGATACTTTTTAAGTAATAAAAAAAATCACAAGAATTTGAAAATATGATTTTTAAATACATTTAAAAATTAAAAAAATTAAAATAAATTCATTATTAAACAAAAATAAATTGAGGTAAGCATGCTTAGTGAATATATATTATATACTTTATAGGTACTATTACTAGGTACTATTATATACTGTTGCAAGTTGAGATAAATTTTAAACGTCACAGTTAAAAATATAATTTAGCATAGTTCATTGTATAATTATTGTGTAAAACAACACACGTGTAAAGCGTTTAGTTTACATCGAAATAATTAAAATATTGATTTTGGCATATCCTAAAAACAATTTTTTGTTTCTTAAAACATCGTACCTAAATGTATTGTCTACCCATAAAGTATCGTTATAATTTTATCAGAATATCAGATTGCTGAACACTTAATAGTCATATGCATGCATAATGTATAAACATAATATCTCCGTTTTCTTATTGAGCTTAAACCTAAATAGCTGCAGCATTCATCAATATACAATTTTTTCAAATATTTGCTTTATAACCATATGTCTATATACATGGCTATTAAGTACGTTATATCTACTAAAAGTATCTTATATCCATACTTATTAATTATAACTAAATTTCAGAAGTCATAGGAATTTTACATTAATAAAATAAATACATGCTCTATTTTAACATTCTCAAACTAGAAAGCCATCCCATTCACTGACTTGTTTAAAATATATATTATAAATTAATACTTTTATATTTTAGAAAAAAGGTAGATATTCCTTAACAGCATTTGTACAGAAAATGCCTCTATCCAATGAAACAATGTTTTCTATTTTCTATAATTTATGTTTTTATTTAATGACTTACGTCATATATAAATAATTTAGTTACAAACACAGTATAGGTACTAGAATAGTTACACTTAAACCTATACAATATTGCAATATAGGTGTAATAAACACATGTCTAACACAGAATTAATTTTTTTATATTATTATTTTTATTATTTTATTTTTTCAATTTCGTGAAAAACGTTAAATAATAAGTATTCAACAGCCTATATAGAAAATTTTAAAATAGATTGAAGCAGACACCTGTCGGCTGTCAACCTGTTTGCTATACGAATATGTGAGTAAATATATAATATTATACACTTACACTGACACGTCATATTATACATCTATAATACTACAACTACATATTGATATATTATAATAATATACTAGTATATATAAAAGCAATATGCGTTAATGGCCCTAAACTATGAACAATATACAATTTAACTATTGTAGTTAGTCAGTTAGTTTAAATACTGAAAGCCTGCAAAGACAAATGAAAAATAACTTTGTTAATTAATCATTATATGTGTATATTTAAAGACAATCTTACCTATAATAATTTGTTAGTCGTATTTAAAAAAACGCGAAATAGAAGGGAGATTAATTTTGATTAAAAAGAAGAAAAACCCTAAAATTTGATAAATTTTTTATTGTATCTAACCGTTGTTTTAAATTTTTTCTATAGTATTTTTAGAAAAGCATAAGTTTTATTTTAAAAGTTAAAATTATGATTTTCAGATCAATGTACAGCCCTGCAGAATACCTATAGGTAATATATACTGACAAGTGACAATTATTGAGAATACCTAATAAATATCGTTATTCATTAATTCAGTACGTAAATTTGTCTAAATTCAAACTTAAAATTTCTATAAAAAAATGATGTTTATATTTTTAAAATTTTTTGGTTTTAGTGAGTGAATTACTTATGAGGAATTTTGTACTAAATATTTAAAGTCTATTTTGAGATTGTGAGTTTCTAAAATAAGACTTTATTATTTTTAAAGTGAAAATTAATGTTTAGCGCTCGCGATTGTTGATGGAATAGTTAAAATGAATGAAGCTAATTTGTTATTCGTTATTCCGATAGGATTAAATTAAGTTTGTGAGCACAACAATGAATAAAATAACCTTTTTTGCATTTTGATCGAACCAGTGCTTGTAAACAATTATGTTGTTGTGATATGACGGCCACCCTATCATAAGTTTATTTTTGCATTCATACTTGTATAAATAATGAAATATATGTAAAGGTAAACAAGTAGTAGAATAATCAGAATTAACATCTACGGATTCCAAAAACCGTTGTTGTACACTTTCATAAGTCATGTACCGTAACGTCCGTAACATATAGGTAGGTATTAGATACAGTAGATACCTGAGATTAAGATATGTTTATAGTTTCGTCTATATACTACTAGATAAAAAGTTTGTATTTTTAATTTCAATTTTTATAATTTTCAGTATTATATTAAAAATTGACTGAATAATATCGTTTAGTACATCACTAGAAAAGCCAAGAAAACATGATGAAAGATTTCCACTTAATTTAGGATCAAGTGTATCTGTGTGCCCATAAAATTTATCAATTCTACATAATTTTCTCTATTAATTTGAAGTGAATAGTTCCTCTTGTCCACGAAACGAATCTCTTGACTCGCTAAATAACATGTGACATCAATAAATCGATATAAAACATATTCGCATTATGTTTTTTGATATTCTTAGTATACGCTTTACTGCAGATGTCTGAGACATTTCTATTCATGTCTCCACTGCATAGGCGCACATTGGGTGTGAATTTAGGGGGTGGTGGAATAATTTACAGTAAACAGATCCGTGGGGGGCTTTGCCCCCCCCTAATATCATAATAAACTGCATTCTAATAATTTTTAATTATTATAATTAATATTAAAATGTATTTATATTATATATATATATATATAATAATAATAATAATAATATCTAATCACTAATTAATTTTAAATAAGATTTAATTTTCTGTAAGATAATGCAAATTTTTATTATATGATTGCTGTTAATGTTCAACGTTTAGACGAAAACTGGAACAGTGGAACGTGCATTCATACAATACAATCAATACATTATTAATCGTGAATTCATAAGCTACATATTGTCTATTTATAATGGAAAAAAAATTCCAACCCAATGAATCACAATAATTTTCAAATGATTGATAAAATATGCCCCCCTATGTGCGCCTATGCTCCACTGTCTCAAAACTAAGGCGCACCATTTAACACCAAAAATCAGCTCTTTAATAAAGAAAGAATCATGACTATTTTTTTTATAGCACTTTTGTGTATTTACCTATATAATATGTAGGTAATTTAAAATATATATTTTGGCGCTAAATGTGTGTATAGTTTTAAATCGTTACTGGTTTATAATACTGGTTTAACCTACTATAATATGCTATTGTTGTAATGAAAAATATCTGAAAGCTAATTTTTAATTTTGTTAATTTAGCATTAATAATGGTATTCAAAAATATTGTGTCCCTGGTTGAAAACAAAGCTCAATCAGTACCTAATTTGGTATCCCACAAATTAATCAAAATGCATGGGAAAAAACATTGGTATTATTTTAAAAGGAAAGTTTCATGTTTTTACTCTTCATTTTAACTCAATTTATATAATTTCTACATGAATATCAAATATCAATCCAAAATTAAGGTTCTAATCATTATTCAGTAAGTAATTAATTATAATTGTTGTCTGAAAATAATTAAACTTAATAATATGCCTCACTTGACACTTCCATAGGTATGTAGTTAAAATTGTTATTCTTCCATCGTCATCATCAAAAGGTTAAACAGTTCTAACTTTACCTTTACTAATTTTCGCTGTTAAGAATTAAATATATCCTACAAAAAATGTTGTACGTGGCTACAAACTAAAATCAACCAGTCATTAGTCAATAATACATTAGATATCCTTAAAATACTTGCGTTTTCATATTTTTTTTCCGAGTATCCATGATAAACTTTAGTTATAACAGTGGTTACTGGTTATATACAACTAAGACGAAGTTCCTTTTCACTATACACATTTATTTGAATGTATATTTTTTGAATAGTCCCCTAAACATTTCACAATGGTTATATTAAGTAGCTATGGTTTTCTTATGTTTATCGTGTACTGTGTACATGAAAATAACTATTTTAGTATACCAAAATCTTACCATGAATGTTAATCAACCACAGCAAGATTTTTATGAACATACACGTGAAGTAGTTGTGAAAACCTGCCTTTAAGGTTTAAACAACGAAGAGATTAATAGTCACATAAACGTTAGGAATGTTTGATATTGGAGAAATTTGAGTCTCCTGTTTATTAAACTGTGAAGTAAACGTTTGTAAACGCAGTGGACGCCATGATTCAATGTTTAGTCTGTTTGGTTCTATCGCCAAAACTGTGGTTTAATTTGTTTATGATTTCACCACCAGTCAAAGAGAATCAATGGTATGTACATTGTACTATGTAGTATCCGTATTATTATTGTTCTGTGGTATTATTGTTTATCGTGGTATAGGTTTTATAAGAAAAAATGGTAAATGGTAAATGATAAATAGTAATGTGGTATATATATGCAGTCATAGTCCATATTCCATAGACTTTTGTATATGATCTAAGGATATAGCAATCAATTTGCATTACTTATTAAACAATGTTGTCAACAACTACGGTATAAATATAATATAAATTATATATATATATATATTATAGTACAATATTGTTATCTATATCTGTGATAATCTATAATATTAATATAATCATTTAAAAATACAGGTACAGAATTATAGATAAACTCAGAATACTATCTTTGAAAGTCAGAATCCAGTTGTGATAAATTGTCAAACTGATAACAGTGTAATTGAAATTGAACAAGAGTATTGAAAATATTTTTAAACTTACATGCAAACATTTATTGTACTTATTATAGCATTTGAAGGTAAATAATTTATTAATTTTAATCTATAATTTAATTTAGTTATCTACTAAATTTAAATACTACCTACAATAACAATATTTATAAAACTTGTATAAATAGTAAGAAAATGATTTGTTATGTTATTTAATATTTATGATTTATATTATTTATACTGTATTTGTATAAACATTTAAAGTCACTTGTGCATTATCCATTTGCTGATCTTGTTTTTTATATTATTACTAAAAAAAGAATTTATTAAATCCATAGGCTTTTGAAAATGGAAACAGACAATCAAAATATTCATAAAACTCAAGTATGCAACTATCTGGTAAGTTGATCATAAAAATTATTTGTTTTGTAATATTAATGTATATTATTTCTTTTAAAATACTTAACCCTTATTTAATGGATTATATGTGTGATTACTGATAAAAAGCAATTTGTTTAATATCTTATTTTTAAAATAAGATATCAATATTTTATTTAATGTATGATTGTGGTTTTTATTTAAGCCAGAGCGAATACATTCTGAAGGAAGACGAAAACTTATGTCTTGGTTGAATCAACAAATGAAAGTTAATTTAATAGATGGCCGTATTTTAGTAGGAACATTTGTCTGTACTGATAAGGATGCCCATATTATACTTAATACATGTTATGAATACTTCAATGAAAAAGGTAAATACTTATTAAGAAAACAAATTAAATCATTTATGATGTTTATATTTTTCATAAATTATATTTGTGTTTAGATTTAGAAACTGGAGAATCTCGGCTTTTAGGCTTAGTAATGATACCTGGACGACATATTATTTCAATTCATACAGATGTACAACAAACAAATGAGCAACCTATAAATTCATCAAATTTTGAAGAAATTTCATAATTTTAAATGATTTCAGTTATAATTTAATTGTTGTGCTTATTTTTTCATCATCGTTAATTTTTAATTTAAGTCCTACATTATTATTTTTCATCAAAATATTAACAGATTTTGAAGTATATCTGTAAGAAAATTACAAATGTAACAACTTTATGTAGTATTTATATTAATAATACATATTTTCATACTATTTTTAATAAACAATAAGTCAAAAAGTTCTTTTTATTATGATTACTGGTTTATAGAATCAGTTTTTTTTTTTTGGAATCATGAATTAAAAATCTAAACTAAATTATTTGTTTTTAATATTAAATTGACCTTTTATTAGAATCACTATTTATCAGATAATTGATTTATTTTCATAACTAAATTTTCAAAATTAGAAGTGATTTTTATTATAACATAATATAATTAAGTTATTTTAGATTTAAAATAAATTGCTACAAGTGTAGTCAAATAATGTTAGTTTTTTAAATTTTTCTGCTTTGTTGTAATTTTATATATATACATCTTCAATTACCTATTATATGTATATTGTTATTTGTCATTACTAAGTTTGTTTGGATAGTTAAAAATATATTATATTTTATGAAATTAATTAGTTACTAGAATCAAAAGAGGTACAGTGGAGATCTTCCCTACAACATAACTAAAATTATCAGTTCCAAATTTATATGATATTGTTTTAGGTAGATATGGGTAATATCTTAAACAAGTATGCGAGTATGCCTAACCTGGTACCTACTAATACTCCAAATTACTGTTAAAAACTCTGTTCAGTTAAAGATATAATTGCCCAAAATCTCAATGTAGAAAGACTTGTAAAAATATTTTTTTATGTATTGTTAACAATCAAATTATTACATAATATTTTACTATATGGAAGTAAAGTATTTATTTTGTTCCTTGAATAATAATATATTGCAGAAGAAAGACTTCTTATAGACATGGCTGATAAAATATATTATGGTATTTATTTTTATACCTTTTTTTCAAAAATAGTTTTTTAAACATCTAAGGCTACTTATTTATCTTATTATTAAATTTAAATTTGCATCACCTAAACTTTAGCCTCACTTTTTTTGTAGTTAAATTTTTAAGGTATAAATAAATAATACCTATCTACACAAGCATAAATTAAGATTAAGTTACTATAATTTAACTCATAAGTTAGGTGGCTTAAATTTTTAAACTATAAAACAAATTAATATAAAATATCAACAATATTTATGTCTTTATTATGTTTTATAGATTATTGATTTTGATAGGTTTAATTCCTTAACTTTTTTCTCTCTGTCGCCTTTCTTAGTAATAAAAATATTATAATAGTTTGTAAAATATTTACCAAGTTTGTCAATTGTTTCATTTGTATATCGGTAGTAGGTATATATTTTATTTTAACATTAACACCAAAAGATTAGACAGAAAAAAGTATTTATAATATTATATCTTTCAATTTTACTACGAGTATCATCATAATCTTAGATGTAATATAAATTTTAATTAGATAATCTACTATTTATTAGATTATTATATCTAAAGAGTTATTGTTTTTATATTTATAAAAGGACTATTGTAACTGTAAGCCTTTACCCAAATTTTTTAAAGTTTACCAATTCAATTATATTCATATTTTATCTATCATTATCCTTACTTTCACTATATATTAATATTAATACTTAATTTTAACAATAAAAAATCCAAATTCCCACTATCTACTAGAATATTACAGAATACTGAATAGATTAAATAATTAAATATGACAATTTTATTTTCGGCTGATAAAATAAGAGTTATAAGTGTTATAACTATTTCCATCGCTAATTTTCATGCTTACTTCATATATTTTTTAATTTGTCTACCGCCTTATTTTTAAACAACAATTTTAAACCGATTATCGGAAAATAACAAATGGCGGGAAAGATAATTAGAATTGCCATAAAATTTGATGCCAAATATTCAAATTTCAATGTAATTCCGCTGTAGTTCTATCGTTCTGCGGTTACATAAAAAAATATAATTTTTTTTTTTATCCATGAATGCGCAACACTTTATCTTATAGCCGTGATTCATTACTTCTGTTATCATATCTATTATCTAGTGATTAAACCTTAAACCATGCAAGAAACCACGATGTAATAATGATGAGATAAAAATTCGTAAATACTAAATCGTAATCTTTATTTTTCGTGAAATTTGCTGATGATTGATGAACACTACATGAGCGTCATATTTATAAATAGGTACACGAGTTAAATTCTAATTAAGTAATTATTTTTTGTATTTCATCAAAAAATTTTGAATCAATACTTTAAGACTTTATATAGTTTTTACATATAAATTGTTAAAGATAATATACCTTGTAAGTTATAAATGGGCTTATATTCACAAACTTTTATTCTATATATATATATATATGACATAGTAACTTGTAATGATTTTAAACGACTTTGATAATTGTATTTATTAGAATGAGCTCCAAAGAGGAATTTTTATCCAAAACTGAACGCACTAAGTGTTGGTTGTCTCGTGATAATTTTTGGGAATGTCTGCGTTCTAACAATGATAACACAGACAAATGTACTGATCTCAGACTAATCTATGAATCATCTTGTCCTGTTCAATGGGTAAATTTATGTTAAAATATATTAAAATTGATAGGTTACAGTTTTATTTAAAATTTCAATTATTGATTATCTTCCACTTAAGATTTACATTCAGTTTAAAGAATATTTATGTAATTTTAAAATATATGTATTTAGATAAATTCTATTCAGTTTAAGAAGGGCTAGTCCCAAAGATAAAAATGTCAAAATTTTACTTACTTGTTCCATTATTTTCTAAAAATAATTGGGGTAAGATCATTCTTGATTACAGCTTTTGGAGTGTTCAGCTATTAATAATTATAAACTCATTGAGTATTTATAAAACTAGCTATTCTAAAACTGAATAAAATATATTTTATATAAATTGAAAAAATCAATAATAAATATATATTATTAATAATAATTAATTTTTCAGGTAAAACATTTTGATAGAAAATATAACTACTTGAAGTTTAAAGAAAAAATGGAAAAAGATGGTTATGAACCTTTAAACGAAAAATGATGTACTTAATATAATATTATACTCAATATTGATGTTAGTTTAATTGGTAGGTAACATTAGCTATAATAGTTTATTTGAAATTAGTTTTTTTATATTTATTTTTATAATTGAACATTTTGATCTTTCATATGTTGAAAAGTTAAATATATAATAATAGCTTAAATGTTATGTATAAAAAATAAAAATAACAAAAATAAAAATTGTTTAGATCTACTTATTATCTAATTTGTATCATGAAAAAAATAACTGTTAAACTAATAAATATTTATTATAGTTGTCACCTATTTTATTATTTGTCTTTTAATTTATACACTAAATTATTTGGGTTCTAAATCAAATACTTATGTTTTTATTTTTACTATCTAAAATAATCTTATTTTTTCAGCTTTAATTATAATATCCTTTCAAATATGTTGTCATCTCAAGAATTATTAAACAAATTTAGTGTCGAAGTGTTAGAAAACAATTTTCAATATAATTATACTTCTATGACTGTAAGTATGTAGTATGTAATACTGTTAAGTAACAAGTATAGGCATTTCAAATTTTGTAATTATATAAAACTATAAGAACCATATTTTTACATGAAAATAGCTTTTATAGTAATGAAAAGATAGGGGACAGGGCCCTATGTAGATGTTGGACAAGAGTGATTATTGGCCATTACTATGTAGTTTGGAGTAAAGGCAAAAAAAAAGTATACAAAAATTAAATTGATTAAGGCTCTTTAAACTTTGAAGGCATAAAAAAAACTAAACGTAATAATATTCAAAAACAGCAAATTTAATTATACATATTCTTTATTACGTAAATCATATTTATAGCTGAATAAAAATAATTTTAAATTAGCAAAAAAAAAAAAACAACAAAAAATACCAATAAAAACTTTACTTAAATGACAAGTTTATATTTTAACAATTGTTTAAATACACAATAACTTAAAAATCTTTTCAATAGTTTTATAAATTTTATTTTTAACTATTTTGTGTAATATACAATAATAATAAAAAAAAATAAAATAAAATCAATCTGTGAAAGTATAAAAATATATTTTATAAATTTATTATGAATGTGTTTTAATCACTATTTAAATTAATTTTGTAATAAAAAATTGATTTATATATCTATTATTAATTATTATATTATCTAATTAATTACTTTTCAGGAGTTACATAATTTTCTTCAAAAAAGTATAGATGGTGATGTAAACTATTGTACAAAAAATCAACAATGTCAAGATATTTTAAAAAATATTCATTTTCGTTTAATGGATATTGTTGATTATAAAAAATATGCATTAGACTATCAAAGTGTTTTTCCTCAAATTTTATATCAAACATATCATTTAAGTCATCAAAATATAATAAAACAACAATCTAATAATAAAGAGAAGTATAAATGGACCTTACCTATGAAAAAGGATGAATCAAATAATTATGGTATTTACATCATAGACTTTGTATGTCTTGGAAAAAAATTTAAATTACCATCACAAAAATATGATCAATATTGTTTGCTTATTCATGTCGGTGCTGTTAAATGTTTTCAATATGAAAAACAATTTAATTGTTTAAATAATTCAATTGAAAATATTTGTGAATTGTGCTTTCGTCATTCTGAAATAAACTTAGAAGCTTTAAAATATTTAACAGAATGTATGACAGTTATAACAAAAGATCAGTGGAAAATATCATCAAAATGTATTTATAAGGTCCTTATGGGTCAAATGAATCATTATTTACCATCAATTCATGACCAATGTATTTTACTGTTAAAAAAATGTTTAGATCTTGAAGATTTAGATTATATACTAAATATAGTTATGATGGAAATATCTTGGTCTCTGAGAATTAAGTTTTATATGTTGACTGTCATTGTTTCAAAATATGGTGCTAAAAAGGTATGAACTATGGTATTTTTTTACTCATAAATTGTAATATACTTTTGGTTCATTACTTGCTATAATTTTAGATTTTAGAGAAATATAATATTTTGTCAATTTCAATGTGGAAATGTTTGGATGAACCATACTTGATGTCTCCTTGTATAGGTCTGTACAAAACATTTATCAAAGATTTAAATGAAGATGATTTTTGTGCTTTAATTATGCAGCCAATTATTGAAAATCTGATTTCTAGTAACAGTATTTCTGAGTAAGTATTATAATTAATGACATTACCCTATGTAGATATTAAAGTCTCAAAGTAATATTGTGAGTTCCAAATTTGGATGTTTTTTTAACAAAAATTAAACTGGAAATGCCTTTAAAAATATTGTACTTATAATTTTATGGGAATTGAAGATTCTGTAAGAACTCGAGAAAATTAAAATTACATTTTTTAATCTATCAAGTTATTAAAATTATAGTTTTTTAAATTATTTTATTATAAAATAATTTACAAATTTTCATGGTTTTTTGATATTTTGATATTGTTATAATTTTATTACAACTTATCAGGAATATTAATACTAATTATTATTCCTCGTTAATAATGTTTTATAAAAATTTATAAAGAAAAGAACTAAATTAAATTTCAAGTTTTTAATGTCTATCAAATATAAAAACTTTAAAATTAGTATAAATATTTAAAAAATGTCATTAATTATAAATAATAATAATTTGAATAATAGCATTACATATTTTAGTTTTTATATGTTGCTTATTTTTTTTAATAGTAATAAAATATTAAAAGTGACTGTTTATGATATTTATCTGATGTCAAAATGTGAGTTTTAATACAAAATTTATGTGGCTTTAAATTAAACTTTTTTTTTTTTTTTAATTTTTAATAATTTAAAATTTTTTGAATTTTCAATTATAAATTAATTTATGTATTTCTACAATTTTAACATATTATTTGTAAAAAATTGAACTTAATGTTTATAAACAATGTAGATTTTATGCCCTTTTAACTATTATTTAATTTTTTTTAATTGTTCATAAGTATATTGTTTTGAATTAAATTAGATATTAATTTATTTAATTTTTCAGGTTAACTAGGTATAATTTTGTGACTTATTTAATACCTCTAATGAAATCTAAACATATTGGTAGTTTATTGATGTTATATGAAAAAATGAACAGACAATCAAAACCAGATTTATATCTTCAAATATCTGTATTAAAAATGATTTATAACACTGAAGTAGAAAATTTTCATGAAATACTTGACTCGTCTTTGAATTCTGGTGATACTAAAATAAGATCTGTAGCATTCACCATTTTGTGTTCTTTAAAGTTATCAACTGATGTATTGAACTTAATTTACAATTTTATTGTTGATAATATAAACAGCGACTGTTCAACTTTAAGAACAAAGCTTATTTTTGGATTAGAAAATATGTTACGTAAATGTAAGAAACTAAGTTCAATTCTAACCACATTTTTGGATAGATTGCATGAATTTGTTTCATCAAATTTGTTGCCTGGTTCAAATTACCAAAGAAAAATTACATCATTAAAAATATATTTGGTCATATTAAAGTTTACAAACAATGATTATGTTTCATATTCATGTAGACATTTACTTTTTACAAATTTATTAGACTCTGAAGATGTTAGAAAAACATGTAGTGAAATACTAGTATCATATTTTAATGTTGTGAAAGAAGACAAAATATACTTAAATAATTGGATGAAACTTGGTTTAAATTTATGTTATGATCCTTTATTTTATAAAAATGAAAGTGGTTCAACTATAATATATACAATAACATCATTGGCTTATAAATCAGGACTTCAAATTGATATATTCAACTTAAGCCATTCATCTGTGTCTGCATATATATTAGATTTAGCAAAAAAACAAGAGAAACGACTAAAGGATAATTTTGTGAGTAATGTGACACATGGTACACTTTATGGTCTATTAGATGTACTTAACAATTTATCATTCGAAGAAAATTCACCAGAAAAAAATAAGTTAAATGAAACTCAAATCGAGGTCATGTTAAATTTGATTGAAGATAATTTAAATCTAATGCTGGACACGTTATCTTCTAGGATGGATGCAGAAGGTATTTTTTTTATTTAAAAAATCATAATATTGTTATTTTTATTATATTCAATTTACTTAGGTAAAACTGAGGCACCATCTTTTGCTCAGATGGATGATGCATTAAGTAGTTTACGTATATCAAATCAAGACAATGTTCAAATACCAACAAACCAATTTCTATTAAATTTCATTTGGATAAATATTAAAGTAAAATTTGTTATATATATATACAATAGCATTTTTTATTCATCAAATATTAATTAATTTTTACAGGTTTGTTGTGATGTTGCAAGCAAGTATGCAATTATGTTAGCAATTAGTGATATTTCAAATAAACAATATAAAAATACTCAAATAAAAAGATGTGCAGATATGATAGCAGATGTGTTAATTAGGTGTAGACATAAAGGTGCCATGGAAGCTACTTGCAAATCACTTGGAATAATAATAAAGCATTGGAAAGAATCTCTAAATTGGTGTCAGAATATGTTAACTGACCATATTAATTGTATGAAACCAGAAGATGAGATATCAAGAAGGTCAGCTGGAGTAAGATATCTTATTCATGCGATTGTGACAAATAATAAAGTGAGTTTATTTTGTAGTCATTAAATTGTAGACATTGATTACTAAGTGTTGTAATATGAGTATTGAGTATAAAAAGAATTCTTAATTGTTTTAAATATTTTGCTTTCAATATATACTACTTATGAGTAACCTCACGAATTGTGTTATATTTATATACTTTTTAACCACATTTTTTAATTACATTTATAGAAAAATAATCAAAATGTATTAAAAAATTGTTAATGTCTTAAATAGCAAAACAATTTATCATGTATATATAACATGTTAATATAAACATTTTGCGAACACTTCAAATATCTACAATTATTGATTTTTAAATTAGGTACACCCCCACCCATACACACTCACACACACAAACGAGTCAATTATGTTAAAACTGGTCTTTTCTACCAAAATTACACACAAATAGTTTATTTAAATAATTAAAGTAAACTTTATTATTTATTAATTTATGAAAAACATGTTTTATAAAATATTTGTAAAAATGTATTTAAAAAAAAGGTTGTTTAACAAAAAATGTATTATTAATTTAAATTATAAATAAATAACTTACATAAGATTATTTATTTTAAATGTAATAATTGTTTGTCTAAATTAAAAATAACAACATCATTTAAATTTTAATCCTAGCCGCTTAGAAATTTTTAGACTTAAAAATCAATTTTATAATTATAATTAATATTATATCTATTAATAATTTACATACATATATTTTTAAAATTTTAGATCACTGTTAAGGATTGTATTAAACAATTATACAATATAGCAAAAGAAAATGTGTGTACTGATATTGATACAATTGTTGATTTACCACAAGCTAGAGCTCAACATCTATTAACTGCAATTGTTGCAAATGCATCAATTTCTACAGGTAGTTTATACTGTTTCATGGAGGATATGATCATGCTTTGTATTGATAAATTAAATTCTCCATTTTGGACAATCAGGTAAATTTAAAGTTATTAAGTAAATAAAGAGGACTTTATATTTGCATGTTAAAGGCATTTTAAGATTATAATTTGTTTTGTTTATTTCAAAATGCTTATGTTACGTTTAAAAACTAAAATATAAAAAAAAAAAAATTTCAAAGTGCTTTAGATGATATTTTTAACTTTTAATTTAACAGCAGATCAATTCATTTTAGTATTAAAAATAACAATGTAAAATATTTTCTTTTGAACGTTAAATTTGTCATGTTATGTTTAAAACGCTGAAACATGTATATATACATCTTCTAAAGTGTTTGATAAAATTATTGCTTTTTGGTATTTGTCTGCAATTATTGATTATTGGTATAATTGTTTTAAGAAATGCTGCTCTTCAGTTCTTCAGTTCACTCCAAGTGAGATTGATTGGTCAAAATCGTTTAAACAATGATTGTTGGCTATCTCATTTACCACTAGAACCATTACTATATCATTTTCCACGATTAATGCAACGTTTACAACATTTATGGTCACAAACAAATTGTAAACTTTCAAGCCAGGCTCGTTTAATCCCTTTTATGTCTCTACTGAAGAGTTTAAAATTACAGTCATGGAGTTTGTTGTCATCAGATCATCAACAGTTTTTAAAAAGTCTTCGTTTTAATTTGTGGTCTACTGGTTTTGCTCTTGAAATATATACTATAAGAAATATGGCAGCTCAAGCTTATGCCAACACAATACAAGTTAATGAAATATCATCAACTCTGAATCAAATTAGTAATGAAATATTAAAATATGACGGAGTAATTAATTTTTCAGAATTTAAAGGTTTCAATCATTTACATGGATTAATGTCAGTGTATAAATATTTAAAAGATGTTTATTTTATGGAATTCAATCAAGAGTATCAAGTTTTTAAAATTGAACATAAAAATTTACCACCATTATGTAAATCAATGTACATTTCATTAAACTGCAAAGTATTAGATCCACTTCCTTTAAATTCATCAATTGACCATATTCTTGTTAAACAATTAATGATAAAAAATAACATATCACAATCATTAGACTTGTCAGGCTTAATAGAATTTTATATGAAAGCTGACAAACATACAACAATATGTTTTTTGAAATGTCTTAAAGATTTTAATAAAAACCCAAAAGATGTATTACTTTTAATTAATAAATTTGTTAATTTTCTTGATGTTGATGACAAAGACATACTAAAAGAAATTATTATGAATATTGATGTACTTTTAAACATGCATCTTGAAAATATTAAAATTGAAGTAGAACTAGAAGCTGATTATTTTTCTGCAATATTACAGAAATGTGCATTATGCTCAGAAAAAGATTTTATTGCCATGCTACCAGTTCTCAGCTGGTTATGTCCCAGTAAAGTTTATTTAACTTTATTACCAATTGTGTGTAAACACATTGATTGTGATTTGTATGATTCTAATGATAGATGTAGTTCTTCAAGATCTCTATATTATTTCAAAAATCTAAAGGATGATGTCAGAGTATGGAATGCAGTTGTTGAGTTATTGCAAGATGAAGATATTGATGTACGGATTGAGGTGACAAGGTTTGTGAATTACATTTGTTATAATTGTTCTTCCATACTAAATCCTTACATGTGTTTAAGGAAAATGTTTGAGATAGAAATAGTATCTTCTATAATAAATCCAAAGTTTGCATTTAACTGTTTTTGGAACCAGTTATCTGAGATTAAACTACGTACTGAATTTGATGAAACTATAAATCCATTTTTTAATGATCAGTCGAATGTGTACCAAGAACAATCAAATATCATGAAATTGGCTTTTGAAGGCCTCAAATCTTTGATTAAAGCAAATGATAATCTCGATTATTATAAAGAAGTAGTTGAAAAGTGTCTTAATACTATAAAAAGTGAATGTGAATTTAAACACACATTTATGGATGAAGATTTGATGATTTTAGATACATATTCAAGTATACATTACCAGAAATTATATTACAAAAGAGAAATTTTAGTTTTATTGAATTTTAATGATTATTTGAATATGTTTTTTCCAATACTGGATTTTATATATTTACCAATTAAATTCTAATGTTCACAATAATTTTAATTTAAGTATTTAGTTGGTTTTAAGTATAAGTTTGAAAATGTTTTGTACAAATTATTAATTAATAATATTGCAATTGTCAACTATTAAAATGTATTGATAAATACATTATAATAAATATTATGTTATAATTCTATTCTATCAATCTTTCATGCATAATATTAAGCCTGAAAGTAAAATGCTAAAGCCTGTCCTGTAAAAAAAACATATTTATGTATTTAATTTAAAAAGTGGTGAGTTTTTTTTTGATCCTGTCTTTATCTTGAATTAAACAATAATTAGATAATATTATATCATAAACCAGCAATCTTATGTGAAGATTTATTAATAAAAAAAAAAAAAAAATATCATTGTCTAACATAATATTTGCAAAATAATTATAAAAAATGAATGTAAGTTAATTATTCTGTACACTAATATCACATATTATTTTTTGTTAAAAATTAAGAAATAAACAAAATACAGCCAATAGATAATATATTTTAGATATAAATTACTTATCTACTTAATAATTGATAGATGATATATGTTTATTAAAGATAATAAAAATAAAAAACAAATATGTTAAGACAAGTATAATATATTCAATTTAACAGAAAAAAAATAATAATAATTTACTAAGTAATACAGAATATGAACGGAGAAGTCTTATTTATTTATAGATACCACAATTTTTAATGTACAATGTATATATTATACAAGTAGTACTAACTGTACTTTAAAGGTAACAGTATAAGTTAAATATAAATATATAAATAATAAATAAGTATAATTAATTTTTTTTAATTGTAATATTAAACATTTTAATTAAAAGTAAAAAAAAATATGACAACAATTTAAATAGATTAACAAATTGTGTTTTGTATATTTTTACTGTAGAATAAATATAATATAGATAGATACTGCTGTCTGTATGTTATATAATAAATCAAATTTTCTATTATGGTTATCAATGATAACATTTGGTAAATTATGCTTTGTTTATCTACAGTAATTAAAATTATGCTCGTAAAAAGTGAATAAAAAATAAAAGATTAATGATGTGCATTTAATCTGAAAAATTCAAACACTTGACTAGACTGTAAATTTTTATTTTCGTTTGAATACTAGTGGCACTTACATTTTAATTGATAATATTAACACAAAATATTTAAGTTTAACTTTTTAGTTCTAGAAAATTGATTAATAAATGTTATCCAATTAAATTTTACTTGACATTATTTAAGGTAATTATATTAATTATTTATTAAAAGAATTTATTTAAAAAAATTGAAATACCTTTAATAAAATATTATACCAAATCAAATTTCTAGTAGTTAGAAAAAATAAATGTATTCTCATTTATTTTTTCATTAAAACATTTATAAATAAAATAATAGTAATAAATATAATACAAAGATCAACATAACAAAAAAAAAATATTGAAAAACTATAATTATTATGGTTTTCTTTCATTGTTCAGTGCCAACTGAAATGGTAAATAATAATTATACATAAAGATTTTATAAATTATTCTGTCGATAAGTATTTATCAGAACAGAGTTATTCAATAGTACAATTTTTAATTTACAACTCTTTCTTGTTAAAAAAAAAAAAAATAATAATACATAGATTTGATAAAACTAATTAAGAATATAACAATAACTATTTATTTGTATAATACATTATATGTATGTAATGTGACATGTATATTTTTTTTGTTTATATATATATAATTTGTATGTTTTTGATATTGTATGTATTATACAAGCTTGAGAATATAAACAGTGCTAAAAGTTTAAAGGAAAAAGCAATGCGAGAACAAATTTTCAGTAACAAAGATTAATAAAATATCACAATGCTGGAAGATTACTAAAAAAATTAATTATTCGAGAAAGATGAGATAATATGTATAAATATATATATATATATATATATAAACGTGAATTGTTTTTTTACCGTTAAAATTAATTGGAGTTGAATAAAACTTACAATTTAAACATCAACAACCATCTTTTTGTGTATATCTGTATTGCCAACAACTGAACAAAACTCTTCAAAATTTATCTTGCCATCTTCATCTTTATCCGCAAACAAAATTGTTTTGTCAACAATTTGCTGAAGTTGAGTATCTTTCAAATTATTCCCAACCATCATTTTCAAAACCTTAAAATAAAATGTATACATAATATAAATAGGCAAGTATTAAGAGACTAAAAACTTTTAATTGCCTGATACGTACTTGAAATAATTCACCATTTGATATATATCCATCGTTATCCATATCATAGATTCGAAACGCAAACCGCAACTTTGATTCTTTGTCTCCCTTAACACTAAATTGAGACACCCCTTGAATAAATTCTATGGGGAAAAAAAAAAAATTAACCAGAATCCATGTAGATGTAGACATAACCATTACCTTTAAAGTCTACTTCACCATTGCCATCCTCATCAAATATGTCTATAACTCTTTGAACGAGGGGGTTTTGTTGAAGCTCAGGCAGTGATAGAAACTCATCCAGACTCAAAGCACCGGAGTTGTCCAGATCGAGTTTGCGGAACCGTTTGCCCAAACGTCTGATCTCATCAGCATCGACTAATAACATTAAAAATACAACACATTTTAGTCTCTAACATAATGGCGTGTGCATGTAAATGGTTGTGGGTACTTACAGTTTGAGCACAGCTCCATTGGCAGTGAGTTTTCGTTACCCTGGAAAATATTACAAGGCACAAATTTAGTTTATCATCTGGCAGCCAAGCACAACCGTTACATACCATGTTCGATAGTAAAACACTGCAGAGATATTAGGTTCTAGTAGAGCTGTAGTGGACTGCAGTAGCGTGTGTGTACGGCTGATCGTCGAAATACGAAACGATCACGGACTTGCGTGTGATTTGGTCCGTTTCGATCGGGTATAATTGTATAAACTATAAATGTCTTGATCGTAGTAGGTGAATATTTGTGTGTGTGTGTGTAAGGGAGCGCACGCGCGTAATACGGTAATATTAAATAGTATAAATGTACGTGTGTGTGTGTATGTGAGCGCGTGAAGAGGGGGAGAGAGCTTTTATTTTTCGTCGCACCGCTCTGGGTCGCGGGAGCCTAGGACCACCGACCTCGTCCTACCTTTGTAATAACGATAATACGATATATATACACGCAGAGATTGCATCAAGTAACAAAAATATCGATTTTGATAACATGTGAAAACCTGAAAACAGCTGAAACAACGTCGCGCCCGCTCGCTAACTTACCTCAGCGAACGGCGATCCGGCCGGCGACGATGATAACACATCAATAAGTATATCAAGCTCCTCCCACCAATCATTTTCTCTCTCGGACGCGTGTCTTGCACCGCCATCTATCGTTGGCCGTTGGCCACGTCCTCGTCTCTAAACATAGTGAATCAACTCCACGTTTCTACCCACTACAACTACTCCCCACCACTACTTCAACACCACTGAACCCACGGTAACTGCCGACCGAAATACGTTCCTTTTTTCTTTCTTTCTTTTATCACCGAACGGCCGCCTGTGAACGTAACGCTCACGTCATATATTTATACGGAGAGACACGTACAATCGCAAGCAGGAAAATGGCGTCAGGCGTAAGTGCACGTTCCGTATCCGGGCTTATCCCGGCCATCCCGTTGACTTCGTAGTCATCCTGTTGTTTTTCAGACCCTGTACACGTATTTGAACAACTTCCGAGCGTACAAAGTGCTCATAGCAGCCCAGTACAGCGGAGCTGATGTCAAAGTAGACCCGGCATTCGAATTCGGCGTCACCAACAAGCAGGAGGATTTCCTCAAGAAGTTCCCCCTAGGAAAGGTGACAAACAAATAAAATACACACCGTATGACGGCAATCGGTATTTTCCCATTTCACTCCTCTCAACCTTTTGGAATTTGATAAGTCCGACCGTCGTCGTCGGTGCGATCTATGTACTAACCGAAATTATAATATGTTTCTTGTTTTTTCAGGTACCAGCATTTGAGTCCAACAAGAAGGAATACTTAACTGAAAGCAATGCCATTGCCTATTTTGGTTAGTAAGTGACTGTGTCACTAATAACTAAATTCCTTTAAAAAAAAAAAAAACATTTGAATTGTAGCAAGTAGTGATAACATGTTTAATTAAAAAAAAATAAACATTTAATGTCTATACTTAATAGCTTAAGTATAAATCTTGACAACAAACAATTTTACATTCATATTATTTCTGATATCTACTTTGTTGTTCTAATTTTTAGTTGTCAAATCTTTTTAATATATTTCTATTACAACAACAGTTTAATCTATTGTTTGTGTGTTAATAATTCTAAGTGGAATATCTTATTAAATGCCCACTCAAAATAACATTAGTATTAGTATGTTACCATTGTGCTTGCATTTCTATGTATTTACTTTAATTAATGATCATATTTAATTATTAATATTGCACTAAATGAATTTGTTTATAATTTAGTATCCAGTGAGCAACTCAAAGGATCTACTCCGTATGAAAAAGCTCTAGTACAACAATTCATCAGTTATGCTGATAATGAAATTTTGCCAGCTTCTTATGCTTGGGTTTACCCCTCTCTTAGTATTGCCCAATTTAATAAATTGGTAATAATAAGTTATTTAATATATTGTCTAATTTTACTTACTAAAATATAATTATAATTTATTTTTAGACCGTTGATCGAGCTATTGAAGATGTCAAAGGAATTTTGGAGTACTTGAATAATTATCTTTTGACAAAAACCTACTTGGTTGGCGAACGTATTACATTGGCTGATATAGCTGTAGCTTGTTCATTATTACAATTGTATCAGCATGTTATAAATTCAGAATTCAAGTAAAGAAATGTTTATTTTTAATTATTTACATCCTCAATCAAAGGCGAATTTTTCAGTTTAAATTTGTTTAATTCGTAACAAAACGAGGTACATTAATGTATTGCGAAGTATTGATTTGATAATTTGTAATCATTTATCAGACGGGCCTATGTAATCAACATTTAGCTTTTAAATTTATGCAACTATACTTGTCAATATTTCTAAAATATTCATTATAGTTTGATTAACCATTTTAGTTTTTTTTATTTATTAACTTCTATGTTTTTAGACAGCCATACACCAATGTAAACAGATGGTTTGATACTATTATTAACCAACCTAAAGTAGTTAAAGTCATTGGGAAATTTGAGTACTGTAAAAAGACTGCTGAATTCAACCAAAAGACTTACTTAGATTTCCAAGGCGGATCAGGAGAAAAGAAGTCTCAGGCTAAAAAAGAAAAAGCACCTAAAAAAGCAGCTGAACCTAAAAAAGCAGCACCCAAAGAAGTGGTCCAAGAAGAACCTGATGCGGCTGACCTTATTTTAGCTGCTGAGCCCAAATCCAGCAATCCTTTTGACGCTTTACCTAAAGGGTAAATATATAAGTATATACTTATTTGCTTGATGTTAATGTGGTATATTTTAAATAGAGCATTCAATATGGATGAATTCAAACGAGTTTATAGTAATGAAGAAGAATCCAAGTCTATTGCCTACTTCTGGGATCACTTTGATAAGGAAAATTATTCCATTTGGTATGGTGAATATAAATACAATAGTGAACTACAGAAAGTATTCATGAGTTGTAATCTGATTTCTGGTAAGTTTGTATATTGTTATATTAATAGTTCACCACACCCACCTGTGTTGTCCCTGTTTATGAACATATAATATGAATAACTTTTGTTAAGTTACATCAATATCAAGAGTAAAATGCCCTATTATCAAACTTAAAAGTAAGAGCATTATCTGTATTATTGTTGGTTTGTACAATATTTTAATTTTAAGTGATGAATTATGATAGATTTTAATGAATATTCTACATACTTATAAATAAAAATAATCATCAACAGAGTATTGATCATATTCTTACCTTTTAGGTTGATAGTAGGTTATTTTGCTCTTGTAATTAAGTTAAATACACAAAATAAGTTCTACATGATAGTGACAACACATATTTGTATAGCTACTCTGGCCCATGAGAGAAGAGTTAACTATTTTGTATATGCAGACTAACATCTGTGAATATTTAATGGCATAATTTCCTTAGCTCTAATCCGGATGTTAATGGTAAATAGTATGTCATTGGCAAATGTAATATTGCGTTCATATATTTTGAATTTGTTATCTTCTTTCATAAGCCAAAGTATACAATTATTAAATTGTTTTACAGTTAAAAATTTAAAATTATTCTTAATCAGATTTTTTGTATTAAAAAATTAGTTATCTAATAGTTTACTAAAAATTGAAGTTCAAAGTAAATTATCCACTGAGAATCTGTGTTCAAAATCAAATTAATTTTAATCATAAAATAATATACAAATAATTTGTTATGTGTAAAAAATTTTAACAATGTAATATCAGTGATTTTGTCATCAACATTTATATTTATTAATGTATCTAAACCAAAGTAGATTTTATGTGTTTTTAAGTAATTACTAATCTAAAGTGTTATATAAAATATAATCAAATTAAATTAAATTTTTTGGTTTTTTAATTTTTTTTATCAATTGAAAATAAAATTTGACTAGTTTGGTTCAGAAACTTTTACTAATGATTATTTTAATTTAATATTTAAATGTAACAAGCAAATAATTTAAATTTTAGTGCAATTGTATTATATTTTTTTATTATAAAATGTTTCATTTAGATAAATTATTTTTCTAGGAATGTTCCAAAGATTGGATAAGATGAGAAAGCAAGCTTTTGCATCTGTATGTCTCTTTGGTTCAGAAGGAGATAGTACCATTTCTGGTGTTTGGGTTTGGAGAGGACATGATCTTGCATTTGAAGTAGATATAATTTTTGGTTTTTTTGTAACTTATTTTATAAAATAATTATTATTGTCTTTTAGTTGAGCAATGATTGGAAAGTTGATTATGATGTCTATACATGGAAGAAACTTGATGCCGACAGTGAAGAAACAAAGAAGTTGGTTAATGAGTACTTTGCATGGACAGCCAAAGATAAGGATGCTAGACCTTTCAATCAAGGAAAAATATTCAAATAAATACTCGTGAATTTATACATTATCATATTTAATAATATAAAAAACAAGAATTGTTCATTTCATATTTTTCTAAGTTTTATTTGAATTCTTTCTAATCCTTTCCTGAAAACATTAAAATAATTGTTATATTTAACGTTTTACAAGTTATCATGAGATTATCTATTAAAATTTATAATTAGGGCCTGGATTATTTGCATGTTTTTTTCTGAATAGTCCAAAAAATAACTAAATAAGCTACTACAAGTTTGATTGTAGTTAATAGATCTTAAATAGTTTTATTTTGCATATTTTGTCATTTTTTGATATGTGCTGCATATTTCTGTATTTTATGGTTTTTAAAAGCATAATAATATGTAATATTTTGTTTATTTTGATTAAAATATTCATAGTTATATAATTTGACAGTTGTTTTCTTATCTTATCTGAGATCTATTGGGACAAGTATTAATTTGTTATTGAGTAGATTTTTGTGAATCATACATTTGTTGTGAACAGTGTGAATAACTTTCATTTGATTTTATTTATTTATACTTGATGAAAATAAAAGACTTAAATTTGATATTATTTTACATAATAGAATGATAATTAGTGCATAAATGTATGCATATTTAGTAGTTTTTAGTGCATTTAATTCTGGGCCCTATTTATAATAATCTTTTAGACCTTGTGCTAAAGAATAAATGCATTCATATGAAATCTTTTTTATTACGATTTTTGTGTAATACTAAAAATAAAATTTAATTTGTTATTTGACTTTAAAAACAAAAAACTTGATTTGAATGGATATTAATTTTTATTAGATAAATTGATTATCTACCCTTAATATTATATCCATTAGTTTTTAAATGGGTGATCTTTTTTAAGATTATTCTAGCAAATAAAAAAATGATTTGAATGAATGCACTTTGCTGTATGAAGTAGGAAAGAAATCTAATTACTCAATAGTTACCTAAGGGTATAATCTGAGCCGATGCCTCTTTTCCATTCAACTTTTTCTATGTGTGTTATAAGTTTGGGTAGAAAACAAGTAACAAAATCTGGTGAAATAGTTATCAAATGGTCAAAAAATTCAAAGATAAGTTTTGAAGAAAACGCTAAATGTTCTTCACAAAGTGTATCCAGTGATGACATGACTTCATTTCTAACAAATTGATAATTAGACACCATAAGTAACAAAAATGAACAAGAAATAGTGCATACTTGATTTTTTCATTGTTTGATGATACACTTATATTAATAAATGTATTAATTATTTCATTGGTGATTCTTTTACAAATATTAGTTTCTTCACAGAATATTGATACTGAACAAATGCGCATTAATGAATGTTGAATAATTGATAAAATCACTAATTCATTATTACGACTAATTTTTATGACGTTATTTATATATTCTAAAACCTGAAAGTAAAAAAATATTAAAAAATATAGTTAAGACTTGTGGTATCTGCATATACTTGAGCAACACTACTGTCTGGTGTCCGTTGACGTTTACTTAAAAATGTTGATACAAGTAATTCTAAAAACAATGCACGTTCAGGAATTTCATTATCTGGTTTTTCTTCAAAGAATTTTAATAACGGCAACTCATCTGATGATTTGATTCCAACCAACATTTTTGGGAAATATAATGAAATTAACTCACGAAGACAACGGGCGATATACATATCTGTTTTTGGATCTACAAATAAATTAATGCAATAAATCATTAACAATTCTTAAAATACATAATTAAGCATTGATGCCTCAAAAACAAATTAGTTATAATAAATATACTAACTCAGGTGAAACAATCCTATAAAGTAGCGATGTAAACAAGATAGTAGGGCAGTTATAATACTTGGATGTGTTTTGGAATTGGGACTTCTCAAGCTTACACCTAGAAACATGGAATCTAATAGTTCTTGTAAAATAGTATTTGGTTTACCCTAAAAATAATAAGTTTTTTTTTAATAACGCAAATGAAAATTGTGAAACTGTTCTCACTTTAACATAAATTAATGGTGAAATTTTTTCAAACATGTAGCCAATAACCATGTATAACCTATATATCTCATCATTTTGTTTTTGTTGTTTTATTAAAATATTCACCCAAATTTTGATACTGTAAAAATAATCTGACACTTTTTCACTCATCTTCTGGCGTAATTTTATATCCTTGAAATTAAGAAATAATAAATTATATATTTCTATTTACAATTTTTATAAATATACTACATATTTGTTAATAAAATAACAGAAGCAATATTTAAATGTTAAACATAGTTTCAATAATAAATTTAAAAAATTAATTTGGGGATTTAACTAACAATAGTATATGAACAACAATTTTTATTTATATTTTTCCATGATAAAATAAAATTATTTTTTTAATTTACTTGATTATGATGATACTTTATGTTTAATGAATCTAAAAATGTGATAAAAGGATCCACACTTGTTTCTAAATCATTTCCAGAATTTGTTAATAGTTCTTTAATTTCGCTAATATTTGAAACAAATTGAGTAATGATCATTGTTTCATTGATTGTCCAGTTTGTGATCAGCATAGAACTATGTAACCATGCCTAAACAACATAAATACAAATCATATTAAAAAAAAAAATGCAAAAAACTTTTGTGACAGATAATATAGTATGAGTAATAACTACAAAAACACAAGTTAAAACGAATGCAAGCAATTTATACTAACTTTAATTAGAGCTAAACTGTTGAATCCATGAACATTAGCGATGACATTTTCTTTAATGATGGATGATAAATATCGATTAAGCAATCTGAAAATTTAGGGGAAAAAAATGTATATTGAAATAAAAATATAAAAAAGTATTTTTAAAAGCATTTACTTTATATTAATTCCTTGATTTACAACAAAAAAATTGAATAACATCACTTTTGTATCAGAAAATGCTGGCATAGATGAAATAATTGTAAATGTAACAGCAATATCAGCTACGATTGTATCACATTCAGCTGATAAACTTGACTTCTTTATGAACGGCAATAAGTAAGTATACAATGAGTTATAGAGTATAAATATTTCATTTTCTATAAAAAACAGTAAAAAATTGAAGATACTATTTTTGAAACTTAACATAAATTAAGTCATTGGTTTTTAGAATGATTTTTTTTTTTAATGTAATATTTACAATTAACACATAATTTATTTAAATTTGAAATAATTATTATCTTTTAAGTTATGGCTAAAAATTTCCAAGTTTTAATCATATTTAATTTGATTTAAATAATGGTAAAGTATTCAGTTTTAAATTATGAAATACAACATAAAACATATTGCCATTTAAAAATTAAAAGATATGTTGGATTTACAAATAAAAAAAAAATAAAGGCAGTATAAATTGTAGATGATACTGTTTAACATTATATTTCTATAAGTATTATTTTAAAAGTTTGAGCATTAAAAATTATTTATTATAGACTAGTATCATTGATAGTATACTATAAAATTATTTATTTACAAACTAAAAATTTAAAAATAATCAAAAAAAATGTGTTTTTATATATTTCTAACTAAAATATTTTGTATTACTTTTATATCATTAAAAAGAAATACACTTTTTTTATGATATATTATATACATATCTTATAAAATGTATTTAATAAAAAAAAAACAGATATTATATATTACTAGATAATAGTTTTATTTTAAATAATTATGATTATAATATTACCACGTGAGAAAGGCATGGTTTGATCACTTCCTGCTTTTTTTAGCTTCTCCAATATGAGTAAAACGGTTTGCAAAATGTTATTGCTATCCAATGGTTTTATTGTACTAAGATAATTTTCAAACCAAGAACCTTCAAAAATAATGTTAAATTAAGTGACATCAAAAGTCAATATGGTTAAATAATTACATTTTAAATTTACCAATAAGAGTATGTTGTCCATATGTTAAAGATTCACTGAATAAAAATAAGTCTTTAAGACCATCTAAATAAACAGTGATGTATTCTTGAGATGTGGTATTTAATGTATCTGAGAGTGCAGTTCCATATGCAGTCATTAAAATGTTTCGCTGTGAATGCAATATTAAAAATGCTACAGTGCCTTTCCAATATGTTAATCTAGTATTAGGGTCCAATTTTTGTTCAGAAATTAATTTTATAAGATGTTGATATTTAAGTGCCTAAAATATAAAAAAAATTAAAATTAAAAATATAATTTAATATATTTAAGATATTTATTTTCTTACTATTTGTGTTGTATCATCTGACATGATTGATAATGTCAAGAACAATGTTGTAAAATTATAAAATCCGACATCATTAAATGACATAAGTTTACTTGGTGAAAATTTTGAAAATATTCTACCTTTTATTTGATTCCAGTCTTTTGAGTTATATTTAATGTTTTGTAAGTGACGACCTGATTTTTTTTATTAATATTATTTAATCAAGAAATAATTTTAGTTTTTTTTTATAAATAAAGTTGATTTAAAACCATTAATTAGTTTTAAAAATACACATAACTTAATCTTAATGAGCTATTTATAAATTAAAAAAAAAGTTAGTTTTTACATTTTAAATCAATATTTGAGGAATAGCTTAATGAGGGCAAAATGAAAAAGTGAGAATCACAGAATAAAGGATGGACTACAAGTTAGCTGAAATATTTAAAGTATAGTTAAAGCAAGAAATCTTTTGCATTGGGAGAAAATAAATGGACAGTAGAAATAATGTTTAGAATGTTGCAGATAACTAAAGAATTAAGATGAGTAGTTAGAAAATTTTAGAGTAATAATATATTAATATTAATTTTCATTATAAAACATAGGTAATTAATTAAGTTCTATAAATTATAATATATTTATAAGACAATGCAAAAAAATAGAACTTATAAAACATTTTCACAATATCAATGCATACATATTTCTTTTGGAACGAATAAAGTGAATTAAATCTAATCTAGTAAGTTATCTATTTAAAAATATAAAAATAATATTTAATAATATAAATTTCAATTATAAAAAAGGGTAGTTACATACCAAGTAATCTTTGAAATAATTGAAAACTATTGTAATTAGATAATAATTCAGTTTGTTCAGCAGATAATAGATTGTTCATTTGAATAAGAAGTTCAGAACCATTTTTACTAAAATATAAGATACATATATGACAATAAATACTTATTCCTAGACATAATATATTATTTTATTACCTGATACAAGCAATATTCTGAATCTTCATATCTGACGAATAAAATGTGGAGTTCAGTCTTTTATGAAAATATTCCCATAACACAATTACTGGTTCAGTAATTAACGACGACATTATAATGTTTTCCAATAAACAAATTGATAATTTCAATTGCATTTCATTAGGCTCATTATTAAGAAGTTCTTTAAGAATGGACACCAAACCACTATCTTTTAAGTCCTAATTAAAAATAATAAAGAGTTCTATATTTATTTCCATAATCTGAATTTAATTAATTACAATAATCAAATGTTGAGTTATTATGTGTATAAATTCACATAATTTTTTTTTTAAAAAGTAAAATATTGGAAGTATCTAATAACAATGTACTGGAAAAATATAATTTTATAATGTTTTTAACCATATTGATAAACCTTTTTTGTCATATTTTTCACTTTCTCTTTGACTATCAGTTTTAAACTATTAATTTATGACATTTCTTAAGGTATGGTTTCCCTGCAGCAACTGGAAGCACATTTACCTTATTTTTCTCTGTAATGTCAGATACTGTAGATTTTATTATTTTATCCCACTTTTAAAGTTTAATTTTAAAAATTGAATCTTAACCAATACAAGCATTGTATTTTCTGTACTTAATTTCCAATTTCAAGTTCTAATTTTTTAAACTTTTAACGTGAATAAAAATTTAATGTTGAACTATGTTATTAATAATAATATTATTATTAATTGTGAATTGCTGCTTCATAACGAATACATTCAAAATAAGCTACTTATGAATTTATTTAAAAAGAAAAATCTTTCAAAAGTTTGTTTTTCATAAGGAACACTGAAGGATTTTTTTTTAAATTTGCTTTGACATGTTAATGCCGAGCGTTTGGAAGTAACTCTGGCACTGATCCAGAAGCTGTGTCTGGACGCTGCAGGGAAACTATACCTTAATACTTTCTTTCTCTGCTTTATTCTTTTAATATCTACTTTAACATTAAAAATACTTCATTCATCCAAAGGATCACTGTTATTCTTCTTACCTTAGCTTATTTTTTTAAATTATACTAACCATTTAAACTTAATTTTAGTACTTGTCTAATATATTTAAAAACAATAATTTTATTTAAAGTCAAATTTGATTTTATAAATGGCAAAACAAAAGAACATTTTATTTGTTCAGTTTTCAAATAATAAAAGGGTAATAACAATATGAAAACAACTAATTATTATAGCTTAAAAATTAAAACTGATAAAATACATATAATCAAGTATACAAAATTAATCAGGATTAAAATAATAAATAATAAATTGTACAGTATATTAATAAAATATTAATTTTTTTAAAGTTAGGTGAACTTAAAACTTTTTTTCAAGAAAAAACAAATACAGTAGAACCTTGTTTATCCGTGTTTGGGATTAACCGTGCCCACTCTTCCGAACATTTTTAAACATAATACTCGATATCGATAATCGTATTAATGACACTTTTGACGATAACTTCATATTTTAAGCCCTAATAACTTGTTGTAGGTATACAATATTATGGATGTATGACGTATGTATAACATTATTGTATGTATACGTCTTCTTATGTATATTTCTAATTACAATTGAATCAAAATTTTTAAAATTTCATTATTATAAAAAGTCTCGATTAACTGTGATTTTCATTTATCCGTGTGACCCTCCTCATCATTACCCCGGATAATCGAGGTTCTACTGTACTTGAAAAAAACTTATTTTTATCTTGATCTATTAATATTCTAAAATAATTATTTTTATTATCTTATATGAAAAGAAGAACCTTATTTCTAATTATTAATTATTAACTGATGATTACAACAAGTTTAATTTATATCATGAATCTTTACTATTGATTACTTTAAAATAGTATTAATGAAACTTACTATTGATGATGATTTGTCAGATCGTTGTAAACTATTTAAAAGCCATAAACGAAAAATAAGTTCTTCGCAATCAACTAAATTAACATTTGTGAAAACTGAGTTGAAATACTGCCAGAAGTTCTAATAACAAATAAATGCAAATTGTATTGCTTCTATACAAAATACTGTTTAATTAATAAACTTACATCAGAATTGTACAATAATTGTTGTTTATTAATTAAATACTGTATGAGTGTCAAAAAATCATAAGTGCAATCACAAAGTAATGCATCTTTGAAATGAAGATCTTTGAGTTTTAACTATAATAAAATATAATAAGCATAAAATAACAATGTAAATCAATTGTAAAATTATATAAAATAAAACAAGCTTACTTTTTTAAATCTAGTTCTGGCTAACTGAACTAAATCGTTCATAGCATTATGTAAAGAATGTTTTAAAGTATCTTTACTTTTAGGTAATTCTGAAAGCAAAGATAATTGAAACCACCTTACATCCAAATGACAATGATATAAATGATAATAAATGTTATTCTGTAAATACAAGAAAAAATATATACATTTTAATATTTATTAATAATTCCAAAACAAAAAAAAAACCAGAATAAATCAAAGTTGAATGCATAGAGACAATTTAAAATATCTACTTATTTAAAACCCCTTTATTTATATTAGACTCATTATAAATATAAATATAATTTAAGTGAATTTCTGAAAAGTTTTTTATTAGAATTGTTTGTAAGTACTTGTAATATCTTTGTAGTTCTTTATGCATATGACAAACTAATAGACAAAAGTTTTTACATTATGTACTCCAATAAGATTTCTGTGATAATACTACGTACAATTTGCTTATTATTTTATTTATGTACATTTCAATTAAAAAAAAAAAATTATATAGTATAATTTCGAAATAAATAAATTCTAAAAATATAGTAATAATTAATGGCTAGTATTTTAAAAATAATAATCGCTATTTAATAGTGATTAAATGTTAAATATTTTAGTTTTATTGACTATATTAAGCAAATAATTGTTTCTTTGACTACCTATTTATGAATAAAATGTTTTAAAAATATACTTATCTCTATTTAGGTATACAAGTACAATTTAAAAATAAAGTATTTACGCGGTTTTTATAATTTTAAAATGTTTTAGGTAATATGTAAAATATACTTTTAAAATTAATAATTACTGTGCAATCAGATGAAGATAGTGCGTGTTGTATAATGGTCTCGGATAAATTATGAAACTGTCCAAGAGCTGAATATAAATTATTTAGTTCTAATTCAATTTTTTTCCCATGAGATTCCATCAACCAATTATAACTTTCACATGCATTCATTCTGGAAAATAAAATAAGTTTTAACAATTATATTAATGTTTATAAAATAAATAAATTACCTTTGAAGACAATCTCTTAAAAATAAAAGAAATCCAGAAATTTGCTGTCTAATATCAGAGAAGTTAATTGTTTTACAATTACTTTGATCTTGAGATCTAAATGTTTTATATTGATCTCGTATAACAGAACTTAAGCTTAACAAATGTTTTCTAGTTATGAAAATAGTAATATTCATTAATTAAGCATTTAAAGTAACAATACATTAATTTTATACATACTTTGCTATTCTAAATAGTATAGGAATATCATTCACTAAACTATTACCCTTATGAAATGAATTACCAAACAATACATAACGGTCAGATTGATTATTATCATTATTTGTAATAGAAATATTGATATTCTGTTCACTCCTAACAAATTCTTTATTCGAAATATTTGGTCGTCCTTTGCAGTTAAAACAATTAAATGATATTGTTCCCATTGTGGATTGATCTATATGTAAGCAAATTAAATAGGTATAAACACATAATAATATGAAGTATGTTGTATATAGCATAATTATTATTAATATCAATCAAAAACACTAAATATAAATTTACACAAATATTTTTCATGTTTACTTACTGTCATTTTCTATATCACGTCCTACTGAGAACAAATGCATAATATGTATATTTATTGACGAAATTAGTTATGAGACTTAAATTAAGGAAAACTGGTTTGCCACCTTCGGAGACTGTCCTGCAAGTGATTGACACTACTTGCCATCTGGTATCTATGCACTTGATAGAAATTAAAAAATAGTTGAAACTTGAAAGGTATAAAAACAAAATATAATATTGTAACTATTGTCTATTGACTATTATAATAATATAATGTGGATAAAATACTATTATTGTTATCAATTCCTTTCAAATATCATCTTCATACGAATAACATTCTGGCGGGAAAATTTTAGTATATAACGTGACCACTTATCACTTACATAGTTGTAATTTGTAAATTGTAATCATACTAAGCTGTCAATTATATAAGTTACCTATTAAATAATTATTTAACAATTAACAAATTTATTATAATACTAGCAATGGTGAAACTCGCTGTATATGAATACCATAGGTAGCTGAAAATTGTTTGAAGTGAACTTCCTAGATAGGAGTCAGGACTTTAGTATACAGCAGTTAGAAAAGTCTAGTAGGCAAAACCAGTGATAACGACGTTTGAAATGTTGGTACCTCTGATTTGGTGGCTCTACACTTTGGCGGTGTTGTTTTAAACGCGTAAATAATAAAAGTCCAATTCAAGCGTCTAGCGGTCGGTCATTTCATTAAATTCAGAGGTGTAATACACCTTGTCCCTTAGCTTGTTACGAAAATAGCAATTGAGTGTCTAGGTATCAGTTATCACTTATCACCCGGAACGGTAAATTGGATGCATTTCCTGTGGCTTGCCCGGAGCTTTTGAGTATGAAAAATAAATAAATACACTCCAAAACGGTGATTAAGTATCTAGTTATCAGTCATCGCCCAGTGAATATCGATACCTGACAGGGCAATCCGCCTTTACGTAAAAAAGTTCAAGTCGAATAGAGTGCTCAATTTTCAAGTTATCACCATTGAAAATCCAGTTAAACGCTTTTAAACTTCCCAGGTAGGCGATCCGACTGCGTTGGATCGCTGACGATGTGGGCGCAAAGCAAAGGGAAGATTTTAAACGTATTAATGAAAATATATGTCAAACGTTAGCTAGTCATGGTAAATACTAAATAGTGAGTCGAAGATCAAAAACCTATATATATTTAATAATTTTTTTTTTAGATAATTAACAGTCGTGAATTGTTCCTCGTTCGTCACGCACGTATAATTTACACTCCGCTTAATATGCATATACAACATTAGATCATTTATAGATAAAAATTATATATTTTTTAATTTTCAAAGATACAACTTATGAAATGTATAACATGTCATGTTACTATCAAAAGAAAAACAAATATAATAATATATTATATTATACCTAACACATAAAATATTATTGATAATTTAAACCAAACGTGAAATAATACTTTTGTTATAATATAATACATATGTAGATTAATACTTTTGTTTGATTCCTTATTATTTAATAAAAAATATACTCTTAATTTCTTAACAAGAAATAATCTTATTTTATTTAATATAAAAGATGTATAAAAATTAAAAAAATAAACAGTTATAAAATATTGCTTTGTTCATTTAACTTGTCCAACTTGGTACGATTTGTTTAAATATCCACTGTTGATTAGCATTATTAGAGTCACACGGTGTTAATATTACTTGATCAGATGATGGATGAACACTAAGACACTTTCTGGTTATTGTATGTAGTAACAACTTGTTGGTCTAAAAATAAGAAAATAAATGTATCGCTTACTTATATATATATATATATATACAATATACATAAATTAATAACTTAATCTATTTTTAATTACTTTGTAGTATATTATAAGGTTTATTGCATCATAGTTTTTTGACTTTAATGGCACAATATAGATTTAAAATACAAATATTTTTATTAAAAACAAGAGTTGGCTCAATGTGTTTTTAGTAAAATATTTGAAATTATTTTTCAGGGACCATAAAAAATATTATCTTAGATTATGTTAAAGCATACAATACTTTATACTTGGCTGTATATAAACATATTATGTTAATATACTTTTAATTTATAATAACATTTTAAAATTAATTCATTTATGAAATAAGTTTATTAGAAATATATATTTTTGAAAATTAACAAAAAAATGAATAAATTTAAGTTGTTTTGCAATGTAATTTTTTTTCAATTATTTAAATATAAATGGCTATAAAAATATAACTTACAAAAATGAAGTATCTATAAATTTATATTTTTAACCTTCAGGGCACCTAATGAATTTATTATCATATATTAGTTTATAAATTATACTTACAGATTCATATTGCCATGGTCCATCAACAGTTCCTAATGGACACACGACTAATTTTACATTTTGTCTATCAGCAAAAACACAACGTTCACCAACACCAAGTTGTCCTTTTGTATTCAGTCTAAAAAGCTATGGTAAATAAAAAAAGTTGTATTAAATATTAATGCATAATTTATAAAATCATTTTTTATATTTGATTAAATTATATTTTTTAAATATAAATTATTTTATTTATTTTATCTGAACAATACTATATCAATTATAGGAATACATCAATTAATACAATAAAAGAAGCTAAACTTTAGTGCTATAATTTTGAACTAGAAAAAACTGAAAATGATTCTAAACAAAAATTGGAAAATTATTAAAGAAGCGACAAATTCTCCTAAAACTAATTCATCTATTAAAACTATTATTAATACATTTGATAGAAAGCTACATATAACAGATAAGTCGAAAAAATATCAAATATTTTTAATATTTCAATAATATAACACTAAACAAGTATCACCAAATAAAACATACAAAACAATAAATACACATCACAGAAAATACAGATACTAAACAATTAACCACTAACATTACAGATATTTCATTTATAATTTTTGTTTGATTGGCGAAGAAAAAATAATAAAATCAATAAAAGCTTTGAAAAGCAAACCTTCTCTTGGATTAGACGGAATTATAGTAAAAATGCTCAAATTAAATATAACTTTATTAATTGAACCTTTACCTCATATTTTTAATCAAGTTATAACAATGTCCATTATATTCTGGATAATTTTAAAGTTTTGTTAATAATACCAGTATTCATAAAAGATGATAAATTTAACATTAAAACTATCGTCTAATCTTACAAATATCAAATATTGCTAAAGCTTTTGAAAAAAATTATTAAAAAATAACTAGTTAGTTATCTTAAAAATAAAATAAAAATCACCTAATACATACTGGTTTTAAGACCATATAAAAGCACTGAATAAGCAATTGCTACAGTATCGAGATGCATTTATAATTCTTGTGAAAATAAAAATATGTGTTACTGTTTATTTGGATTTAGCAAAAGCATTTGATACTATAGATCATATAATATTGTTAAACAATTTCAATAAATTCGATAATAAAGGTATGACTTACAATTTTATTAAGTTTATATTTAAAAAATATAAAACACATTCAAATAGATAATGAAGTGAAAAAACTTTATTAATGCGTGGTGTACTCTAAGGGATTACGTCATTGCTTACACTATTTAATAAACATATTAGTACTTTTTCGGAATGTCTTGAGATAAGGTATTTGCAACTGAACATAGCAATTTGAAAAAAATTCAAAAATAGTTATGTGAGATATTGTTTCTTAGCTTAAAAAAAAAGTGAATATTTTATCTCATAATAAAATTAATTCTAATCAACCAAATAAAATAAATCTAAGTATACATGAGAATAATTATTTAAATCAAATTGTATATAACTGTCAAAATTTTGTTGAGATAATGAAAAACTGTAAATACTTAGGTATAGAATGTGTCTTAATCTTAAATGGCATAACTATACAAAACTAATTACAAATTAATTAAGAAAAATAATGTATGCTTTCAAAAATCTAACAGATATATTAGAACTTAAGAAAAGTAAAGTGGTATATAAAATATAAATAGAATACATAATTAATTATGATTTAAAGTTAGGTATGTATAAAATTACAATAGATTTCTTAATAGAAATACTAAAAACTATTCTAAAAAAAGACTCAAGATACCAAATAAATGACTTATATAATAATATGAATGTACTACCAATAAGAAAATTATTTTATAAAACTTTAGTTCTTTATATAATCAAAAATAACCTTACTTTTAAAATTAAACACAAATATAATATAAACAAATATTTAACATTCAAAGTACCAACCATGCACTAACAATTAAAACAATCCACATTCTTATATATTGATCCAACAATTAACAAAAAACTACCACAGTAAATTAAACACTGCAATTCATTCAAAATTCTTAATATATATATATATATTAAGGCTTCTACAGGAACAAAATATAATTAAATAACAGGTCTACAGCATTACTAAATTACTATAAAAAAAATTATTTTAGCAATTATTAATATTTTTATATTATATAGCTTTATATTGTTATTCTTTTACTGTATGGTTTACTGTAAATGATGTTACATTAAATAGGAATTATAATAAATAAGTATTTCATTTTATTAATTGTGTTATTTATTTATTCAATTTAGAGTTTAAAATGTGAACTAATTGGCCACACTGGTGAGTTTTGCTATTGAATAAATAAAGTATAAAGTGTTTAAGAACGTTTTACTAATAAATAATAATAAATCAATAAAAGGCATTATTACATTATTAATATTTGTAATTTATATTCTAAACACAAAAATTTAGCATGCTTAAACTAATATAAGAGTAGTGTTGTATACTATAGTAATAAGATTTAATTATTTTAATCTTTTACCTGATTATTTCCTTGTCCATGACATAATTCTAAACCTATTAATGATGGTGGTTGATGACCTCTAGTATCTAAGCAAGTAGTTTTGCCAATATTTCGTAACTAAATATAAAACTTATATTAAATTTAAATATTTAACACACAATCAAATAAATTACTTACTTCTCCCCAGTATAGATTTGGAGGAAGTTCAGGAAATTTTGTATATACATCATACGCAACATTTTCCATGAACCATGAAAAATCCTTACATTGCAGTTTATCTTTCAATTCCAATTGTTTGGATATATCACCCATATCTAAGTAGCGTGCTAATGGTTCACGAGTATAAAAGAATTCTTTATGTTTATTATCAAACCATGTCTCAATCACACGTTTATAATTCTAAAACATTAAATACAATAATGTTAAAATAATATTTTAAAATAAAAATAATTTGGTAATATCTAATTCATACATATGTTATCAAAGGTCCTTTGACCTTCTTGCCAAGTTCTCCAAAATTATATGGCATAAATCCACGGTAAACATGTCCAACTCGAGAACAAGGGACCCACTCAATGCTTCCACCACATTGCCAAATCTAATAATTAATAATAAAACATACTTAATACTTGCATTATAAGCTTTCAATAAATATAAAAAATTATATTTTAACTGTCAATTTTAAATTTGAAAATTTTTATTAGATAAAACTAAGTTTAAAAATATGTTAATAAATGAAATATAACGTAAATCTTACTTTAAATGACAGTTCAAAATTTTCTCCTCCCCAAACAAGTAGCCCAGGATCATATGCTCCTAGTTCTAGAAAATAATTTCTATCGATAGCAAAAAGACCACCTGCATGAGTTGGAGATCTTGAAATAATTTAATAGAATTAATCATTAGTTTAAAACTATATTGTTTACAAAAAAATGAAATATATATATAAATATTACTTATAAGGTTCACTTTTGTAAATTCGTTTTCGTTCTTCTTGAGCAGGTATTTCAATTTCTTTATATAGCATTCCCCATTCAAATATACCACGGAATAAATGATCTTTTTCATAAACTGGACGATACTCCCAAGTATTATGATCAATTCCATCAATTACAGGTACAGTCATAATTTTTCTGTAAGAAAAAAAAATTGTTTTAATAAAAATTAATCTTAAATCTTATACATGAATAAAAACTAAACAAGTTGTAAATACCTATCTCGGGCAATCGGTGCAATTAATGGTGGTAACCAATTGTATCCAACTTCACAATGAGCGTCTAAAAATAAAATTACTTCCCCTCTAGCATTTAAAGCACCTTTTGATCGTGTTCTTATCAGTCCTTCACGTTCAGAATTTCTTATTAATCTTACTTTACCATTAAACCTTTCAATATAATATTCTAGTTTTTTTTTTAAATTTTCTGAAAACAGTTAATTTAAAAATTAATTAGTTTTTATCATTTATTTTTTTGAATACTACAAATTAACAAATTACCTTTATTACTAAAATCATCAACCAAAAGAATTTCTTCTAAAAATTGAGGTGGAGTTCTATTAAGAATACTATGTACAGTTCTTAATAAAGATGACCAACCTTCATTATGAAATACTATTATTACACTAGTGCGTGGTAATTGTTCTGGATAAGTCCAATATTTACATCTGTGTAATTTAATTAATTAAGTAAAGTTACAAGACATGAATTATATATAATTTAGTATTACTCTTCCTCGCGGTGATCTGGAATTGATCTATTTAGAGAGATATCGTCTGAGCAAGCCATGTTCATGCCATATTCAGAAAGAGACTGCAATGCTTCATTTTCTCGGTCACTTGGTACATGATGAGCTTTACCTTTTTCTCCAGGACCAGGTTTATTAGTAGAAGTAGAATACTCAAAATTACCAAGAATTTGATCACGATAAATTGGTATCTAAAAAAGATACAATTTTAAGTAAACATACAAATCATAAGTATAAGTACTTGCCTGATTTGAAAATCTATTATGTCTAGGAAGTGTTGATTCATGTGAGTTTTGTATATTTTCTGAACGTTTATATAAAGCTAATAGTAATAGTAAGATAACAAAAGTTCCAATACTTATTTTAGCAAATTTATTGCGTTTCAGCTGAATAATTCTAAATCTTATAGACATTTTTGATGTTAGAAAATGAATACCTATAATAAAAAATATGATTAATTGTAAGAAATATTATATGAATTTAAATTTTAAACATCTATTTTGAGACATAAAATAGCCAATTAGAATTTTGAAGTTTTTATACTTATCATATATATTTCAAAAAATAATAATTAATATAAATATTAATTTTAAATTATAAATATTTTTACTTACATTAGCAATACCAAATTTACAAAAAGTATAAGAACGTTGTTAAGTATTCAAGTTCAGGTGTTATATAATCAATTTAAAATGGTATTAAAAAATGCAATAATAGGAAGATGGCATTATACGTGAACACATTTTTGCATGTTTATTGTTGACGTATTAAATTTTAAATTTTTTGTTTTTTGTATGCTTGATATTGCAATTAATGATAAGAAAAGTATTATCTTTTAAGATTTACGTACATAGATTCGATATTATCTATATGGTTGTAACCATTATTTTAACCATGGTCGTCATTAAAAGTTGATTACCGAAAGATCACAAGTAATGCCAATATTGTTCAACAATATTTATAGTCAATGGTACCACTTATGGTATTCATAATAATATTATATTATAGAATGCAGACAGTTTGGTCCTTATATTTTATAAAATTTAATATTAGGTTTTCGTCTAAAAATGTGGAGTACGTAAACCGACGCAACTTGTTGTTTAAAAGCTTTATAAAAATTGTTATAATTCAAACCAATTCGGAGTGTTAAAAAAAAGTAATATTTGTTTGGCTATTTAAATAGTTCAATATTTTAACCTATATTATTTTTTTCTATAAATTAAATCAAAAGTTAGACAATAATGGCCGATAGCGCTAATAATATAAATCTTCAAATTTGTAAGTAAAAATTGTCTTATATGTTATTATTAATTTAAAAGTATAATAGATTTAAAAGTATACTCAAATGATAAGTAACGTACAATTATACATTTATTGTGAACGGAGAGATAATTAAAATTAAAAAAAATAAATATAAAAGTATACTTTTTTAACTACAAGTTAATATCTTCATTTTTCAATTTAGTCGCTATTTACAGATATTTAAAAATTTCTCCCTATGAGCCACAAGTTTCTTCATATTCTCACTGAAATATGTGGCTAGTCTTTCTTTTATCTAAGACTTCAATATTGCCTGGACTTCTTCGTACGACATGAAATAGGTGCCTTTGATGTCTCTTTTAAGGTCTGAGAATAAAGTGAAAGTCACAAGGTACTAAATCTGATGAATACGGGGAGTGATGAATGGCATCGAATACTCAACTCAATTTTTCTTGTTTTCCTGCATCAACATTTTCATTACTCAATTTTTCGATAACAAAGTTGCTGAATAATGAATCCAATTCTTTCTTGTGATATCTCAACAATATCAGCGATACGGTTTTGGGTTATACGGTGGTAATTTTTAATAAGTTTATCCACTTGAATTCAATAATTTTTATTTGGAACAGTTACAGATTGTTTATCACGATGTTTACCTATCCAGAATATTCATTTTACCAGGCTCACATAATTTACGTTTTGATACCTAATGAGATATCGTGATTCGATCTATAGTTTCATTACCGTAAATAATTTGTAAACGATGATAAATGTCTGCGAATTAAAATTTTCTGTGGTTAAAGATTATATCACATCTTGTTATTTTAAAATCGTTAACACAACGTCTGTACTAGGTTTCATTATGACACGCATTGATTAAATACAAGTCGAATGATGTTTAAGCGCTATTTCCAGGTATATAAACCATAAATATAGCTATAATCTGACATTAATTTGAAGTTGTTATCTTAATATGATTTTGTATTACACCCCACATATTATTAAAAATGATTAGTTATTAGTTAAAAATTTACTAAAAGTGTCTAGTATATTTTGAAAGAATAATAAATATTTAAATTGTTAATGTATTCGATAATGTTTTATAATATTATATACTTTTATTTTAAAGACACTTTGAAACTTTTCAAGAATAATTGATGTAAGTTTTTAAATTCATTTAAATTATAATTCCTTGTCACTAGTGATAAAAACTAGTTTTAATCAGATTTTTAAAAAAATATTATAAGCTTACCACTCAAACTTAACAACAGCTTTATATTTCAAACAAATTTAATACTTAGATCTCATTTTCGATAAATGTCTAACTTGGAAAGATCACATATTCGAAAAAGAAAACAATTGAATACCAAACTTCACTTCGATCTTTCTCACGTTTCAAACTAAATATCAAATTCAAAAGCTTTGCTTTGTTCAATTTGGTGTCACAGTATCCTAATTTTGGGCAGTGTAGTTCTTTCTAAAATTCAAATAATCTAATCGTTTCAATTGATATGTCTACGCACATTAACAAAATTCCTCTGGAATATTATTCTTCACCCTGACCTAAAAGTTAAGCATGTGAATAAGACTATTAAAACAGTTTATCAAAAACTTTATTGTAAATTTAGCTCCTACACCAATTTAAATATTAAACATTTTACTTCAAATTATATCCCAGAAAATCCACCAAGAAGGTTAAAAAGAGAATGATGTGAAGACCTCCTTGAGTGAATTCTCATCCCCTCCCTAAAAAAAAAAAAAATTAATTAAAATTAAAGTAGGTAGCTTTGTTGGGTACTTATAATATACTTATATTATAACACTAAATGCTTTATTCTTAATACTTGTTGTGCATATTATTATTGTAAATTAATTTTTTTTAAATAAAAAACGTGTACAAGAATCACTAGTAAGAGATCTTGTATTAAATGTTAAACTTTTTTGATCTAACTTAACACTGTTTATCAACATTCATAAGATTTTTTTTTATTTGGCATTAAACAATTTCTAGTATGTCGTATGTGTTAATATACATTATTTTGTAGAAATTACAAATACCTATGGTTATTCATTTTGTTAAAGGTAAAAAATAAATTAGCAAAATGATTTTATTTTTGGAATAAAAAGTGTCACAATATAAATATTCACAATTCCGCTGAAATTTTAATAATAATAATACCTTACATGTCACAATCAATATAGGCAATAGGCATCCACCCATAAAATAATAATTATTCTATAACAGGTGTACCAGATTAGCCTATTTAAAACGCCGTGTGACCATAACGTTATTGATGCATATTAATCAAAAAATAAAACCATTCTGTCTCTTTATAAATGTGAGATATTACTTTGTTTTAACTTAAGGATATAACAAGCTTTTTATAAAAGTATAACAGCTTGAGTAAAAGAAATTCCTTACTTAAATAATATGATATTTTATTATAGATAATTTTCATTCTTGGGCTAGTGTAAATTTCCCTAAAAAATAAAACAGCGAATTTTCTTAATAGTAAATTCCCTTAAAAACATTTCGCTATCGTGTACACTTACGTTAATTCCCCTAAAAACATTTTACAAAAAATATTAGAACCATTTAGTGTAACTCAGAGCCCAGAGGACACAACGTGGGGGTGGTTCTAGTTATTAGAATTAAATTGCATTTCTGACATACCTTCTTATAAATTAATAAATAAATACGTTATGTTAAAATATCACATAAAACAACACAAACGATGTTATATATTTATTATAGGATAATATAGATCAGGTAACGACTATGGTATAGTTGACTAAGAAGGGAAAATAGTCAGAACCAGTTAACCATTATTACTAGTTATTATTATTATGAAGTAAACTAAATTATTTTTTCGAATAGATATGTATATATATTCAAAAGAAAATAACGATTAAATAAAAGAGTAGGATTAGAATAAATATATTTATAGTATAAGATAACCTTAAATTTCTATTTGATATAAAAAATAATAATATTTGTTAAATTTTTAATTGAGATGTGTATAGTTTAAATATTTAATAATCATGTAAAGTTAAATATATTTGTACAATGTTTGATGTACATTATGATAAAAATTTAATAAATTTGTTTATTATAATTTAGGAAATTAGATATAATGCATTTACTTTTTATATTATCCATATACTAATTAATAAAAGTTTTTTTTTAACATAATTTTTTTTTATTAGCCAATTTGTTGCAATAAGCTTAATTGATATTATAATACTGTGTATATCACGGGAAACACAGAATGAAGAGACCTCCCGATAGAGGTACTTCGTCAATAAAATAAATAGTTATTGGTAATATAATATACGCGTTTAAATATATATATGTATATATATTTTTTTTAATAACTGATGTATTATGTGTTTGACATTCATATCAGCAGGTCTCACGACATTACTGCTTTTTTAATCTTTTTTGAGGATTACCAGGTATAGTTATGGATACGAGTTGAAAAATAAGTGGATTGGAGTGTTGGTTATAATAATAGTTTAATCGATTATTGAAACCCTTTTAATGTAGTTTGACTAGTTCAGTGACTAGATATTTTTAAGTCGGAGTGGAGAAATTTATTTGATAAAATGGAGCTTTTGAAATGGTATAAGAAATGTTTGATTGGATTCTTTGGGTACGGTTAATATTAGAATTTTTTCTGCGCCCTAGACCTGGATACCATGTGTTTAGATGGGCCTGAGCAGTAATTTGTAAATTAATGACTTGTTTGGTAGTTTTATATTTTTGGAAGTTAGCAAGGGATGAAGAAGGTGTTGGTAATTATTTAAAGATTGGACTTTGTTTTTAATATTATGAGGTAGCCAAATAAGACAACGGTAGATGTGAATTAATAAAAGTAGATTAACTTTTTCAAACTGAGTTAAGATAATATTTTTTTTCTATATTAACTTTTAATTTCTAGTTAAATGTATGATTTGTTAACTTTAAACTTCTAACTTATCAATACTCTTAATTTAACTTGAGTTAATTATTTTCATTAACTTGTCCATTTTTGGAATCAACATAAATAGTATTACGGTAGAAAAATATTTTTAGGGGAATTCATGTAAGTGTAATAACGTAGCTAAATGTTTTTAAGGGAATCCACAAAATGTTAAGGGAGTTAACATATGCTACCAATTCCTATATCTAAAACATTTAATAGTTTTATAAAGAATTTTATTATTTAAAATTTACATTAAAAATTTTCAATTTTTCTAAAAAAAAAAATTGTCACTGTGAAGAAGATAAAACCTATAAACTAATTGAAAAAAAGTTTTTAAATACATTTTACTGGACACATTCTAAATTTAGAACTTAAATTAATGATGTATAATACATATTCAACAAGTATACAATAAAATTGTATGATTTTTCAATATTATAGAAATATCTTATTGTATAAAGTATAATATTATAATGGTAATTTTTTTTTTAAATGATTTATATTTTTATTAGTTTAAGCCATAAAATGTAATTATAAGATAGAAAACAAATACAATGTATGTAATGTAAAGGTATCTATTTATACTAAATAATGAGTTTAGGTTTTTATGTTTCTCGTTTCGTTTAAAGTTCATAATCAGAATATTCTTTCAATTAACATTGTCTGTGAACAACAAAGACCTTTCTTTCAATAAAAAGTCAATTTAATGATTTTTACTAATTATTGTTATATATTCATTGTTAAATAAGTATTATGAGGATTTATGCTATGAGCTTATTTTTTTTTTGAGCTTATAGAGTTTTGTTTATAGAAGGAAAGTTAAAACAGTTAAATAATATCTATTGTTATTTATATAAATATTTTGTAAAAATAAATACGAGAAAAACGTATCTTAATTATTCAACACCATTGTGTAATATAAATTTATAACACGTTTTATTGTACCTGGGTGTATCATTATTTCACTGTTATCAATAAGAAAATACTATTATACAAAATATAAAACAAGAGTGGATTTATATTTTTTAATATTTCATAAATATTTAATTTAAACTTTAATTCAGAATGTTTAATCCAAAATATTTTATTTTTATAAATATTCAATTAATATTTAATATTTATTCAATAGTATCACCAATATTATAAAATTAACTAAATGTATTTAAGTTAAATGTTTAAATTAGATATGCAATTAAGTTCTGATGGAATTATGGAATCACTAAAAATACTTATAATCCTAGTTTTATTTTTCATCGATTTTTCAGGTTTTTTAATAAAATATTGATGCTACTTCATTTTTATTGTAAATAATAAACATTTAATTTAATAGAGTATACAGATATAGAAATAGTAAATCGTTATTTATGTTTATGATAATTTATAAAGTTATTTTATCGGCATATATACCTTTTATTTGATTAAGTTTATCGAATTCGTTTCATACATTGTATTGTATATTATTTATTAATTTATGTTTTTTACGTTTATTGTTTTACGCCTATTTAACACACGGTCGAAGCTGAATAATTCATCAAGTATTTGATATAGATTAATATTGATTAGTTATCTATTAAGAATTATTAAAATCATATAAAATGTATAATATTACGAGGTGACTCAGACTAATTTATTTTTCAAATTTATAATCATTGATGAGTTTTATCAGGTTATTAATAATTAGTTATTACTAATTATATGTTATTATATTTTATTTACAAAAAAAGGTTGTTATATACTTGTATACTGTATAGGTATGATATAAAATTATATAATACATTAATTTCCATTTATTCTGGTTATTCTGATTTTTGGGTATTTTATTTAATTATTTATAGTTAAAACTATGTTATATTAGTTATTGCCAATTTTACCATTTAAATCTTATCAGCAATAAACTCATACTATCAAGTAACACATGCTAAACACCATTTGCAATTAAATGCATAAATATGTATGTCCTAAATTTTTGTGATTTTAATGAATTTTTTAAACATTTAAAATTTAAAATTCATAAATAAAATAAATTCGGTAACATATTTTCAATATTTTTTTTACATATTTTATACAGAGTTAAGAAATTTTGCTAGATTTTGTATAACATTTTTAAGAATTTTGATTTGGTAAATATGTTATCAACATTCATCAAAAATAAAATGAAAACAATTTAAAATGATATTAAAAAAATTATAATATGTGTAAGAACTGCCAACATAAAATTAGATAAAAATTTTAAGTACTGTATACTTAAAAAAAAAAAAAATAAAAAAAAAAATTGATTTTGTCAAATACTGGTTTTCCAAAAAACAATTCCTGTTTTTCTTAATTTTTTCTTTTTTGTTTTTTTTTTTCAATTATTTTGAATAGTACTTGAGATATTTTGCTTTTGACTCTTCAAACTACCAAATAGATCCACACACGAAAAATACACACATAATTTTAAAACTATTAAGTAAATATACTTATACTATTTTAATTATTTTCAGCATATTTTAGTATTTCATGGCACTTAATACAGTACTTAGATATATAATATAATATATAATATAGATATACGGGATATTATAATGTACAATAATTACACATTTTTTTTATGTATTTACACATTTTCACTTTAAATTCTTGCTTTAATTGATTAAATAAAATATCCAGTTATATAATAGATCAACGTACTGTGTGTTTTGTTTATATGAGACGCAGTGAAATTATTATTAAATATTATTATTTAAATTATCATAGTTAATTTTAGGTGATAAGTAAAGTGAAGATAATATTAAGATTTGAGGTCATTCACCAATGGAATTCTTGACCTTCAGATCAAATACTCTTTCCTATAATAATATACATCGTATAATAATTTAATACCAAACAATTTTACATTAATATCTTACTGTAAATACAAGTATATATTTTCTACTCAATAAATACCATGATTCGATTAATATAATTTAAAAAATACATTTTATAATAACAAAAATGAAAACAAATGTTTCACCCAATCAAGTCAATTTTGTCTAATATTTGTTTCTTTTATTAAAAAATTAAATCGTTTATTAAAGTATTTGAATTTATACATTTTATTAATACATAAATTTATTCCCAGCGTAACAATTTAAATTGTGACGATATTCAAACTAATTTGACACGAATAGTAATAGTAACCTTAGCAACACCACTTGCTTTGATTTATCGTTATTTTGCTTAAAATACTCAGCATTAGGTATATCAATTAATTTTTTTTTATTTCTATAATTTTTTATACCTACTTTGATAGAACTCCAGTTACATGCACTTAAAATATCTACTATACGTGGCTATAGAATTTAGATTTGTTTGTTTCATGTACAATACGTACATTATTTCGATCCAGCCTATTTTTTATATCTTCAATTTTTTAATTTTAAATTGCAATATTCTGTACATACAGTACAATAAAAAAAACCTAAAAATATCGTTTAAAGTTTGATTTGTTATATTTAAAGCAGTTTTTTCTATATTTATCACAACTTAGCTTCTACTAACTAATGGTATTTGGTATATAAATTATGTAACCTCTATTTCCACCACAGACCATAAATTCCTCAACATCAGTAGTATGAATAATTATATATCTATATTACTTACATATAGATGCTGGTTAAGTATGGTATAGCTTTTGGCCACGGACGTTTCTCTAAATATTCTTCCTTGTTTTGGCGTCGATCACTCAGCTGACAGCTGCTGTGTACTGTAGGTTGACCCTTGTCGAACCCAAATAACTACAACCCTCGAGCTACACAATTTTAGAATTTTTTTGTCCATTGTGATTCGTCTTAAAAATTACTTTTAGTGGTAGTCTATATTGTTATGACGAGATCGCTAATGAGCATGTAACACAGGTTTTCTATATACTATACCCTACCACACTTAAAATCAGACTAAGAGGAAGTAGGTTAGAAATACTATACCCTCTGGCGAAAGTGTTAAAAAAGCGAATTAAAAACATAAAAAACGAATTTTTATATAGATTTTGATGCAGTAGTTTTTTTTTATTTTCAAAATAAATGTTCACAAAAAGTACTAAATGAGCGTAAGAAATTATGGATTATGATATACGTATACTTGATTCTACTTTATATTTTTTATTCATATAATAAGTGCATAATATGTTATAATTATATTGTATTTTGAACTAAAATGTATATAATTTATAAGGACATTTGATTAACAGTAGTTAGTATAGTTGTAAGATAGTAATAACTCGTATACGATATAATATTACTATACGTTTGTCTAATATAGTGACTACCAGTGAGTAAGTACTAGGTAGTTACTGTTAGTGTAACTACTGTTATTTCAAAATTGAATGATAATTTGCATTCTAAATTTTATAAATTAATAATTAAGTGAGGATCGAATCTGTTTCTAGCTTTTTTAATCATCTCTTTTTTGATGAAAAATTACTTACTCAACTTTGAGTCCATTCTCTTTTATTTTTATATAAATTTTAATAGTCTAAAGTGTTGAAACAAAGACAATATTTACTTTATTTTTTAAATTTATTTGAAGTTATTTTTACGGTTTAAGAAATATTAAATTAATTACTCATTTAGCAATTTTAAAATTACTTATAGTAAAGTGCTATATAGCTAAGATTTTATCTAAGTTGTATATTATGTAATTGAAACTTCTCAATTTGGTAATAATTTGTTCAATTAAAAATAGCTGCATTTCAATCATAATAAAATCACTGTTTTTTCCCCCAAAATATATCAGATAACATTTGATATTTTATTTGAGTTAACTAGATTCCTTAGAGACTGTATGTCAATGACCGCATGATTGATTTGTTACCTACAGAAAATGTGTATTATATTTTTATTTCCTATTGGAATAGTTTCATTATGTTTCTACTATTCCTTAATTCTAGTAAATAAAGAGTTTTTTAATTTAATACTATCCATAAATTAGGTCAATTATTTGTTATTTTTTTATTTTTAATTTATATATCAACATATATTCATATATTTTACTTTAATATTTATTGATAATGTAACATTGTAGTCTCTATTACATCTCATATACATTAAAATTTTATCTTTATTGTTCTTATTCAATTGTTAAATAAAAATAAATTCCTAAAATTTAAAATAAATTATGATATTGTTATTTATTTTCTTTAATAGTAATAAAATATATTTTTGGATGCATTTATAATGTGTATCATTATATTATATTTTTTATCATGTAATTTGCTAATATTTAGTTATAATAGCAGATTTTTTAGTAAAATATTACAAAATAAATTAAGAATAAAACTTCTTTAACTTTTGATTTTATTCTGAACACAAAATCAAATATATGAGTAATAAATGTACCTACACATTTTTGGAGTGTGTTCATAGTTTATATAAACGTTTTATTTTAGATATTTATTAAATATTTTAACATTTTTTTAAAGTTCCAATATCAGTTTAATATTTGACATAGAAGGTATCATAGTATCGTGACTTTAGAAGTTTATAAAAGGTCGTATTTTTATTTTTTACCTGTATCCTGGAAAACTTCTGATACATCATTGACATATACAATATAGTCATTTTTAACAATTATTTTGAAGTAATTTAAAAAAAATAATAATAATCATACAGACCAAGTTTAAAAAAAAATCTTTTTCTAACATACTTTGACAAATGTGATAAAATGTTTACCTTTTTTTTTAAAGATCAAATATTTTCGAAGTTTATATTATTATTTTTTATAAATCGTTCAATTTAAAATTAATAAGGTTTATGTATTGATTACTATGTACATAGTCTGTATAGATTAAACAAATTTAACTTTTATTATTAACTCAATCCATAATAGCTTAATATTTTTACATTTTTTCTTAAAAATATCATTTAACACATTAAAACTGTATGAATTCTACTATACACTTAAGTACTATTTGATTCTAAACATTAAAAATATAAATACTATACTTAATGCTTATTAAATAAATATTTTATTCAAACCTTTTCTTGTGATCATTAAAAATTGAAAAAAAAAATATAACTGTACTAAAATATAGTAGAAAATAATTGTATTTATAATAGATTCATAGTTAATAATATTTTTTTCAAACTTATAAAAATCAAGTCATGGATAACACTTTGTGTTGCGTCGATGTTAATGAATTAAAACAAATTCCTTGTAACACCTTAGTGCACTGAGTCGTCTGAGTCATTATTTTCTATTGAAATATTTTAAAAATGTACATATTTTTATATTATAAGTATTATAAAATGGAAACTATTGAGTAGAATTATCATTACACATTAATATTAGTCTAAAAATATAAAATCAAGCTTTAGGTAGGAAAGATAAAATTTAGTGAATAACGTTTTTCGAGTTTTAATTAAATTATACTAGACATAGTTAATATTTATGGATTTTTAACTAGTTATGGTTATTTTCTAAGTAAAGTAATCTTATTAATTTAAATTGTATTTAATTACAAAAATTGTTTTAACTTAAATCTATGAATGATAGTTATTAAAAATAAAAAACTATGATAAATATCTTTACTGATTATGTTAACAAAATATAATTAAGATTATTGATAGCTTTGAATTTTAAATATTAACAAGTAATTATTTGTAATGAACTATATTCTCTACTGCATAATGTCTACTATGCTAATATTTTGATATAATTTACTGTATACACTTATTGTTAAAGATGAATCAAACATTTTTGTTTTTTAATACGTCTTAATTGTTAGTTTTTGTTTTTATTAGCTGTAACAATAATATAACTGAAGTGATTGTTAGATTTGAAAACATTAAGATTCAACTGTAATTATGTCAATTATATTTAACTGACTAAAATTTTTATTTTATGATTGTTTAATTTTGGATGGATGAAATAAATTGTTTACTAAAAAAATGTTAAATTTATAAATAGTCATAGGAATTAGTAATTACCATTTAAAACTTAAATACAATATTTGGAGCAGCTGGAATTAATATAACTAATTTTTGTGTATTTTTTTATTATACAATTTTAAATAATATATACTGTTTTAATTTAATTTTTTTTTTTAGATAATGGCTTGAATAATAAATTATTAACTTTAACTTTAATTACGTATATTAACCAGTTCACCGTAACTGCGCACGAAACGTGGCCATTTTATAATGTATTACCTTTACTCTGCATACAAGGTTTTTTTAACACCTTAACTCCACACGGAATATGTATATTAATTACACATAATAGATACTTTTATCATTGTATTAATTAATTTATTGTTTAAATACAATATATGTAATCAAAGTTAAATAAAAATAATATAACATAGGTAATATCGGAAACGGCCTGAATAGTCTAATCTAGACAATGTATCTTACTAAAATGTATTTAAATTATGATATAATATAAAAATACAATAAAAAAGACAATTTACCTCAACATCGTTATTATCGGTATAAAATTAAATGTAATAATTATATATAACGTAAATTCAAATTAAATTTTATTAAATGAAGTTAAATTTTTTACAAAATGTTATCAATCAATTTGGCTGGTCGTTATATAATTCTATTTTTTGATTTATAAATTGTATATTATTTTTTTTTTTTGTGTTCTAACTTCTAAATTCATCCATATGTAAGAACTCATCTGTATAACTAATACATTTTTAATGAAAAGTGCAATCTTTGAATATGCTGAAGTAAATAAATTACCAAATTTGGCATGATAAGACTCACAGTTGTTTTTTATTTTCTCCAATGATGCTTCGTTTTTGGTCCAAATACTGAGTGGAAATGTTGAATCATTTTTTAAGTATGTTTAAGATTATTTGTGTTATCTCGAATTGGTAATTTTTGAGGTAATTTTCAAAACATAGTTTAACTTCATTAGGATCTATAAATTTACCTAAATTTATATTTACCTAATAATTGTTTAAGCTTTTTTTCTCTTCTGAATTTGTTGTTTGTGTATTCTCGAATAAAACCAATTGCTTGTATTCGTCTCCACCTATTAATAAATTAAAAAAAAAAAAAATGATATTAATAAACTATACAAATATGTTATCTGTACGTACCATGATTGACTAAGATGAAAACAACATCCAATTATATCTATGTTAGGAAATATATCTTTCACACTTAAATAAATTGTCGTTTTGAAATCGATCACTGGTGTTTTCAGCTGCAAATATTGGTTTGACGATTAAAATGTTTTTTGAAGTATATTAATTCCAAAAGAATTATTTTTATTTGGAAGCAAACAGAACATAACTGGTGCAAATATTTCATTACAATATGCGTTAATATTAAATAACTGGTGAAAATATTTCGTATAAAATTAAATGTATCGTCAACATATTATAAGATCTGAGAATTAATTATGAAATTTTTATTTTAATCACATAAAAACATAATTATATGATCTAATTGATTATTTGTTATAGTAAAATAATCGTAATTAACTGTTACCTATCAGTTTAGATTTATTAATATATTCATGTACTTTAGAAATTTATTTTGAAAGCTTCGGTAAATTTTGAATACGTTCACGAGAAATATTATTTTGAATTAATATTGTGTCTTTACATGTTAAAGTCAACGTTGCCTCTAAATAAGGAGCTATTTAAAGCTTTTTTTTTTTAACTCGGAGAGATGATTAGTAATATAACAAATCTCTTTCAATTTATTTCGTTACTGATCGTTTGTCGAATATTTATGTCGATATTTTCATATGAATGTGTACCTGATTTTCGCGAAAAATTATTATCAATTGTGTATAATTTTGCTTTACGTGTTTTTGTATGTATTTTTATCTAATTTCCTTTGGATTTTATATTCTGTATATTTGAAATATTTATAATTAATTTTTATTAAGATGTGTAGGTAATAAGTTAATAATTTTAAAGAATGATATTTTAAGCAACTAATAGTTAAGAATGTTCAGAGAACTAAATTCATCCCTTAAACGTTATTCACAGGGTAAAATAAATAAATTGGTTATAATGTTATCAATTAATCAGTTTTATGATATACGGACTTTTGGTATTTAAAATGTTCTTAAAATGTGGAGCTACAGTAGCAACATAGCTATATATGTTATAGTTATCCATATTAACTACTATATTTAATTATTAAAATAATTAATAGGTAAACTATTTATTATTTTGTTATTATTCATTAATATTAACTTAAAATATCTACCTTCAATCTATGTCACTTAATTGGTATTTTTATTTTTGAATTAAGAAGAGTAAAAAATTTGTTTAAAAAATTAAAAGTTAAAATTATTCCAAATTTTTTTTAAATAATTCTCTGTATAAGAAGTGAACTAATATTTATGCACAAGTTTAGCATAATATCTTAATTTGTAATCGTTTTTCTTCAATATGATCAAGTAATATTTATTTATTCAAATTTATACGATACGCAAGTTTTGTACGGCTTTAGTTTATATTGAGCATTTTCTACATTTTATCATTTCATTTCAATTTAAACAATCTATTATATACTAAGTTGTTTTAAATATTTTCAAATAAGCAAAAATACATAGATTTACTTAATAATCTATCACAATATTCTTAAAGATATTTTAATTTTAAATGTTTTTAATAAAAATAAAGAAAAATTGAAATTTAAAATATGTATAGTATTATCACAAGCGCATTAAAACACTTTTTTTTTTAAATATTAAGTTGTTAATGTTAACAAAATTTAGATTAAAATATGTATGTATTTACAGAGACAAATAGAGATAAAAAGCGAGTAAGTAAGTAAAGATAGAAAGAGTTAAACTTTGCGTTATATAGTATTCAAGAATAAATTACATTTAAAAGTTTTTGAAAATATTTATATAGAAGACACAATATGTTTTGAAATTGTGTTTCCATAAAGATTTGATAACAAGTTTTATTTATTTATAATTATCTTAGAACTTACATATATAGTTGTTAAACAACTATTAGCATGAAGATACAGTATTAAGCTCATAGTAAACTTAAATAATATATATGAGAGTACCTATCAAAAGTAAATTATTGTTATGATAATCCACATTATGATCACAAAATTTGATAGTTGCTATCATAAAAGCTGATATTATGACAGTATATCATTGTATGAATCGTATGTAGGTATCGTATCGATATAGAAAAAATCAAGCTACTGTGAAAGCGGCTATTGTACTGTTATAAATTCATAGAAATTTGATAATAGCTATCGTAAAAATCATAGCGTGGACCCCTTCATTAAGTCTTATAGTTAATATTATTTTATTTTTTTTGTTGAAATATGTTCTTATTTGATATGCAAATACCATTTAGTATTAATTTAGTTAACTTAGTTTTCTAAACTTTCTTGATACTCATTATTACAAATCTAATTATTAATAACTTACATGTTATTTTAAAATTAAAACATTGATAAAACATTAAACTTTATTCTTAAAATGCTTATATTCGTTTTATACTATCTATGTACATAACGTATAATATAGACAGATATTAGATATACAGATTTCAATCCCTTGAGTAAATGTTTTATGAAAATGTTCAAGTATGTAGAATAAAGCTTAAAAGTATTTAAGCATAAATGCTGTTAGTTTTATGTATTAAGTATAACAGCATAAATGTATAATAGACTAGAATATTGTAGGTATAATGTGTTGGGAGCGAAGGCACTATTGAATTTCCAAGGAAAGCTTTTAGGGACTATGAATGCTTCAGATATTCAAATGTAATAAAAAAATACTTTAATATCATACATTTTATAAAGTTGATAATTGTTTCGTGATCGTTCATTTCATATAAAAATGGACACTCAACAAAAAAATTTTAAAAATTGCAATTATTAATTTAGTTATTACAAGTATATGGTTGTCTTTTATTTATTTTTAAGAAAATTGAAATTATGATAAAAACGGTGGGCAAGTATTGAATGGGTAATTGTAATTGATGTGTTAAATTTAAATTTGAATTCAATCATATATCATATATGAAAAAAGATTTTGAGTGGAGATAGTCTGTCACCTTATAACTTAGTTTATTTTATGAAATTATGTTTTTTTTTTTTTTTTTTTTTTTTTTTTGATAATGCTATTAAAGTAATTTATTTTATTATCAGTAATTTGGTTTGGTAGGTATATTTAATTGTTGACGTTTACTCCGCAATTATTATATTATTAATATTTAGTTATTTTAATAGTAGAATAAATCTATATTATATTATATTATTGTTATTAACTTTTGAGTAAATATCATCTTATCTCGAAACAAAGTGAATAGGTTTCTGGTATAAATAAGTCATAGCTTAATATTAATTAAAATATTTTAAAAATATGTATTAAATTTAATGATGTATGTGAAAATTTCAAATCTTTAAAACTTGTAATAAAAATAAATAAAAAATTATTATTCGACGTTTAAAAATGTCATTCACATTTTAAGTTTAAATGTTTAGAAAAAATAATTATATCTATACATTTTTTAGTTTTTTTGATTTAGTTTATGAATTACTTATGAGAAACATCGTACTATCTTAACTAAAAAATTAAGATATAATTAGTATTTTATTACAAAATAGTTTATACATTTTCTTGATTTTAACAAATTTTCTGAAATATACGTTAATTTTTAAAATTTGATTTTCAAAAGCATAAAAAAAAAATTTTATTCATGTAATTTTAATATTGTTATAAAACTATAAGAAAAACTGATATGGTATCTTGTGATAAAATTTAAAGTTTTTTGATTCAGTAAAAATTTAAAAACTAAAAAAAAAAATTAAAAGTGCCTTATAAATAGTTAAAAAAAGGATCAAAATATTTTAAAAATGTTATAATAATTATAAAATCCTATTTTAACAACTTTTAAGTATTGAACGGTTGTTCATTTTCATATTAGGTTCACCAAAAATACAAAATCGATTTTGTCCAAAACTAATCTTCCATAAAAATTCCCGTTTTCCTTATTTATTGTTTGTTTTTTTTAATTATTTTTAATAATACTGTAAATTTTTTAATTTGGCCCCATAACAATATAAACTAGTAATAAGTTTTAAATAATATATTAGATTTAAAAATAAAAGGTAATAAAAAATGTTTAATGATTTAAAATATGTATTAGGTATGTATGTATTATTAATACAATTTGTACAATAATCCTGTTACGAGTTATATTTTTAATTTATAATTTTGGGTAGCACGTAGTTTTTAAGAAATACTCAACGTATATTAATAATCATTTTATTAAGTTATTTTATCAATAAACTTAAGTGATTTCATATAAAGGTACCGTATGTATGATTTCTATCATAGGTTATAACAATTGTTATATCTTACCACTTTATTCTTATAGTTTCGTTAAATAATATATTATAGAATTTATAAATTTTTTCACTTTTAGAAGCCATAAAATCTTTAGACTAATAATTGATTGTTATAAAAATAGTATACCATTTATTATATATTAATTGTTCATGAATAATGAGCTTAAAACATAATGTACGATTATTAATTATGATATTTAAAATGTATAATGTTTAATATAATAAATAGGTACCAATGAATAAAATTCACTAAATACACATTGAGGTATGTAACTTATTGATATAAAAAGTATTCAATAGTGTAAAACATGCGTTATTCATTTAGAATACTGGAACACACTATGGTTTTCACACAATTTACAATTATATGCTTAACCTACTTATAGGGAGTAGGATTATGCAGATTACATTAATACCTATGTAAAGGGTGTTTTGTATACACCTTATTACTATTTATTGACACAAATACAATTATTATAGTTCCTAATCGTATTGAATAGTCATGAATGACTGTATACTAGGCCATTCATTACTCTCATTTAATTTATGTAATTATATTTGTTTAATTTTTAATATTCAATTGAAATTACGAAGAAGTTAAAATATTTTACATTGTCATTTTTACATTTAATATTTAATTAAGTCCACATGTTATAATAATGTTTAATAATGTATTGATTATATTTTTGTTTATTAATTTAAATAAAATAATAATTAAGAAAGAAATATTTTAATTTTTAATTAATTGAAACTGTGTTATGATGTTTTTTATTGTTTTTAAACAAATATTATATTTTCTACCTCGTAGCTGATATAACAATGCGTTAATGCATACATTTAATTTAGGTTACAATGAAATATGGTTTAAGTTGATTTATATTAATTGAGAAAGTTATACTAGTCACATACACTTATTTAAACTATCTTATTAATTGATTATAATGTAAGTTTTAAATCGGGCGGTATAGAGTCCACTCAGTTTTAGATTTATTATTTATATACTTATATGTTATAATGGATCAAACCTATCCTTATTATTATTTATTAAAACAGTTTATGATCATTAATTATTCAGTAACTAAGTATATAGTATTATATATATTCAAGTTTAGATTTTATTGTGCATTGAATTTTTGAAATGTTTAACAAAATTTTAGTGAAGATTGTAAAAATACTAAAAACATTATTATCTTACAGATGAAAAAATAGGATAAATTATTTTTTGGGCTTGGTCTACTATTTAGCCGGGAGTATTCGCTGTATAAAATAGCTCCGAAATGGTTCAGATGACCCTTGTTGAATTAATATAAAATTTAGTTAAATATATGATTAAGAATGTTGAAATAAAATGATTTAAACAACTAAATTTATCATTTTTAAAAACAATATTATAAATTATAAAATGAATATGTTTTTAAATATAAAGTAGACCACACGAAAAACTAGTGTTGTGTATTTGATATTAAATATATATATTTATTATTAAAGCAGTTGAAACTACTCATGGATTAATTTTTAATTATTGTTAATAATTATTGATCTAATAATATGCAATAATTTTTAGAGACAACTTCTATTATTTGAAAATATCATGAATAAATACAATAGAAAAACATGTTATATATTTACTTATTAATATGAGTTTTATTAAAAGCTAATAGATAAAAATATTAAAACATATTTTTAATTTAAATATATTTTCACAAAACTATTTTTACATTATACTGTTTACCATAGTATGTATTTTTTATAATTCTGGAATCTCCATTTAATAATAATGTAGGCACTTAAAAATGTTTATTAAATTAAATCGATATTTTCAAATTTATTTTATATTTTGAATATTGGTTATTTATGTTAATGTATTATTAAGGTTTTAACGACACTCAACGTAAGTTAACAACAACCCTTTTAACATAATTTGAATAATGAGGTACTCTGATCCTTCAAAAAATGCTTAATATAAACTATTATTTAACTATTTATTAGTTATCTAGCAGGTACTAGATACGTTATACTAAATATTTATGTATTTTTGTTTAATTACTGGAATATTATATAATAATATATTTATATAGTTAATTATTATAAATTAAAATCAAAGAAAAATGAAAATTTTAAAACAACATTATAATCATTTCATACGAAATGAATAAGTTATAGACACCTATATAATTATTATAACGTTTTTTATTGAATTGAATAAAAATATACTATATTTCATTACACATTTTCATATTTTAGCATTATTACAATTTATACTTACAGTATATTAATACGAAAGTGAGTTTGTACTAATATTTTTGTAAATAATTGATTCATATTTTCTGAATTAATATTTAATGAGATATTATAATTGTACCAGTAAATTAAGAGGAAATTTAAAGAAATTTAAATTTTAGTAAAACAATAGGACATTAAGGACAATAAGATGATAACAAGAAAAGTTAAAATATATTATAAATTACAATCTATATCTCATGTACAAATATACCTATAATAGTCTTATGCTTCTGTATAACTATTGGTTGTATAAATACGAAATTTATAGTAAAATGTGTTATGTATGAGAATGGGATTAGGAAAGAAAAAGTTGTTGATAATGTAAAATGCTTATCTTCTTTTAGATCTTGTTGAGATTTTAAACGAGGTAAAATTATAGATTCATGTAACTAGAATCTGATCTCCATGCTTGATGAAATAATGACGAACGGACGTAAATTATCACAATAATAAATATAGAGATAAATTATGAAGTGAGAAAACGAGATCATTTATTGCTGTCATTAGGGAACAAAAATAACTTGAAACATTAAAGTAGAGCTTTGGTTGGACATTTAGACAATGGCTACCTATATATTAAGGAAAAAGAACAATTTTTAGAATAAATTGTCTGAAATACGAATTTAGGCCAAGTCCTACAAATATAGTTTTAATTACCTACTATATTTTTTTGTGTTAACTATATAAGAAAATATTACAAAATATTATATTGACAATTGAGTATTTAATTTATTTTTATTTTTAAAACTTTTCAAATAGCTTTAGCACACACTTTTTTAAACAAATGGGTGAATATAAAATACTAATTAAGCTAAATGTATTGAGTTATATAATAGTGTAAAATATTTCAATTTTAAAATTTTTATAATTCACTTTAAAATAATTTTTTACTTCAAATTTGATAATAGGTTAATTTACTTAAATATTATTTCTAATAACTCAAAATTTGTTTTAATTAATTCAAATTTATTATATTTTACATTTTTAAAATATAGACAATAAATTTAATGTGGGCGTGGTGTCTTATTAAAAATATCGGCCACACATATCTGCATATATACACATTACACATGTATTAAGTTATAAAAAAATGCATAATATTATATTATGTAAAACATCTTAAAAGTACCTTCAAAATCGTGTACCAAACTATAGCAATAATTTATAAATTAAAAATTACTTTCAGTTTTGAAATTAAAGAGGATTTACTAGAATAATATCTACATGCATAAATACATTACTTACTTTTTTTTTTATTATTTAAAAATAAATGCAAGCAATTAAAAAATTTTTAATTATATATTTTTAATTTTGTGATGAATTAATTGTATTTATATAAGTATTTCATGACATAGGTAAATAAATACATATAAACCAGCGCAAACATATATATTATGAATTATTATTGCAGTCGAAAATTATGTTTTTTAATTTTCCGTTTCATTTTACTGTTAGTGTTATTTCTTCTTGAAAAATATCAAAGCAGTAAAAATTTAAAGTTTTTATAACGTAAATACCTAATATGGTTGATTTAAAGGTAACTGATTCTTTTATATCTTTCATGCAACTAGAAATATAGCATTTGAAATTTTCTAAGTAATTAAATTTAAAATAATAATTCAGATTTTATTGTAACTTTAAATTTTGAACAACTGATATTTTTAATTTATATCCCATGTCACGGTTACAAATTAAAATTTTATAAAAAATATTTTTACTAAGATTTTATTTCAGTATTATTTTTGTTTTTATTATATTTTTTTAAAACTGTAAGTGAAATGGTATAATAATAATATATACATTTTTTTAAATGTATATAGAAAATTTAAATATGTAAATAATGTATTACCTGTACACTGTAAGCATTAACTTATTAATATTATCATTTAAAAAGTCAAGTGTGATGATGTATCAATATAATTTGTTGGTAAATACTAATAATTTATTAAAATAATGTACTATTGTAATGTATTTATTATTTACAGTTTTATGTAATATTACTTATTAATTTATTGCTATTTTTTTTTTTTAATGAAAGCGAATAATAAATTATTAAGTATATTATGAATTTATTATTTATAAATAATATTGAATAGAACTAAAAATTGCATTTGTGGTGATATAATTATTATTAGAAAGATTAACAATGTTTTCATTACAAATTTACATGCAATGGTGTATTATTTGTGATTAATTATTTACTGATTTGTGCATTATACAATGTCTACGTTATTTTTATTTAAATTAAGTAATTTAATCGTAATCATTATTTAAATTTATCAGTAAAATAATACATTTCATCCGATAATTTAAACTTTAAAATACTTTTAATTTATTCATATATAAACTATAAATAAATAGCATTTAAAATGACGAAAAAAATATATTGAAAGAAAAATAATATTTGTATAATAAAATATACCATGGAAGCAAGTAAATGGATTTCACTAAAATGTTAATTATACAACTTAAGGACTTAAGGTTTAATGAAGCTTTTAAAAGAATGAATTTTCTTACTAAGTGTTTTTTAAATACTTCAATATTTTTTCTCTTAAACTATATTAAATATTTGAAATATATAATTATCGGGAAAAATTACTTGTAGAGTGAAATCAATTATTGAGATTATACAGATTAAAAAACTTTTAAGATGTAGAAGTTTTAAATTTAACAAAAATATCATTTAAACTTAAATGTTAAAATTAAATTTCTATTAAGGTAAATATTTTTAAATCAAAAAATTATTTTTGTAGTTCTAGATGGCTCGAGAATCAATCTTTAAAAATTAACTGTGACTATTATGAAAAGCTAACTTTTAAATGTGATATACACATTTTGTTGACGTAATTGATTACATAGATGCAGTCATTTAGTATGTATATTTTGTTATCCACTACTATTTAATATTTATAGTTGTGTTATTATTTAATTGTTATTTTAAGTCATGATTATACTTTCATTGGTTTTTTTATTAACTAAATTGCGCGAGCTATTATTAAATTATAATAATCATTAATTATTTACAATTTACTATTGAATGTATAAATATTTGGTATCATAATTTGTATTATGAGTTATGACTCAACCCTGTGCACATGACGTATCTATATGTTTTAATGTTGCTGTCAAAATATTAACAGCACATATTATCAGACATTAGTTACGTAACATTTATTTTTTTTCATACTGACTATATAGGTACATACATGCTCACTGTCTAGCATTATTGTCAGTAATATAACTGATCTAGAATACGGAAGACTTTTGTTATTTAATATTAATTTACTTTATCGACCGTTTTAATAATTATTTACAAAACAAAAGTAAAAGTTTGTGCATCCATAATATTCTGAAATCCTCAATTAAATTCAAATGAATGACGTAAATATATCATAAAATTCCACATTTTTTTAGTGACCACTATCCAGTTAATATTATATTTTTATAAAAACTATGATACCTATAGTTTATTTTAAAATGAATAATACATTTTCGGCTTTTATTCGTGATGCTATTGTGAATTAATCAATAAAATATTACATTTGTTCTATGATAAATTAATTTAGATATTCCCAAAAAAATTGTTAGCTTTTGTTTATATATTCCTATCTGTTTGTGAGATTGTAAAATTTAATGCCTTCATAACATGTGTATAAAATAAAAAAAAAACATACACGTATATTATATGTAATTTAATAAAATATTATTTATTTATTATTTTTATGTATTAGGTATAAAAGTATTAAATTAATTAATTGATTATATTATTCAATGATAAAAACTGTCTATAATATAATATAATAGTGTTCATTATATTATTGGTTAATATTATTATTTTTATTTTACCAGACTTTTCATTGTGGTTTTTTTTAATATTCTTTATTTACAAAAGGTATTTTATTGTTTCGTGAATTGGTTTATTTATAAGATGTAGGTATTTGGTAGATTAAAAAAAAAAAAAAAAAAAAAAATGCATATTGATAAAATGTTTGTTCTTTATTATTGTACTAATATTATTGTTAACATTTTTTTTCGAGTTTAAAGGACAATCATGATTTTGAGTTCTTTTAATTAGTAATTTTTGTGTTTAAGTCGTGGGTTGTGAATGTGTCAGGGAGAGGGAATCTAACCTAACCTAAACTTACTCTTTTTGTTAATTTGAATTACTTAATCAACAAACCGATTGAATTATTATATTGGTGGGACGTATAAATAATGTTCATTCTTACAATCCTCAAATGCGTGGTAGTAGTAGGTGTAAAATACGCAGAGACGAATAAGTTACCTACTCAACTAGTTGTAATTGGTTATAAGTTATCTATTCAACTAGATGTAACTGGTTATAAGTTACAAGCTACTTTAAAATGGTAAATTTAATTACAAGATACAAGTACTTTGGAATTAATAATTGGTTGCAAGTTAAAACTTAGTAACAAGTAATAGTAACTTAGTATGTATAGGTACTTAATAATTATTTATACATATTTCTTTAAGAAAATAATGACATTACTAAATATTTATTTATATGGTAGGTTTATGAGAAAATATGCATCATAATAATATGCAATAAAGTTAGATTATATAACAAAAATAAAATACATAAACATAAAATGGCTGACTACAATATAATAATATAATGTTGACAGAAAATATAAATAGTATTCGTACACGTACACACGGTCACATGGAAACTTATACACCATTATCACAATTATTTTTATTGTAAAGTAATACATTTATCATTCATAAGTTAGAATAAAAATAACTAATTATATATTTTGTCAATTTGTGATAATATTACCACTATAAAAAGCAAAGAACAAAAATAAAAAATAAAATAATTATCTAGTTAATTGTATTCTATACGGTCTATGATCAAAATATGATTCTTATCAAACTTAAAATCAATAAGCAATAATTAAACTGTTATTTAAAAAAAAAAATAAACTAATTTTAATATTGATAAATATATATTATACAAAAATGTTTAAAAAAAAATTAAAATATAAACAATATTGATATTGTCTAATTATTATTTAAATATTAAATTTAGATAGATGCATATTTTATTTAAAATTGCAATAAAATATTAACAAAATACATTTTTAAATTATTCAAAGTTTTTTAAAAAAAGTATGTAACTGTTTACAAATTCAAAGTTACTAATGCAACTGATTATCGCCCAACTCTGTCAATACGCAATGATATTGTACACGACTCATATTTTGGACCATAATAATTCATAATATGATATATGTACCTACATATGTAGGTATAGTGTTTTATTAACGCACAGAAAAAATACCCGAGAAAAACCGATCTTTCATCCGCATTGTCGGCGGTCGCCCTTTCGTTTTATCCGTTTTCGCCCTTATTATATTATTGTGGAAGACTTTGTGGAGCAAGTCTCTCTTCCTCCTTCATTCTGATTGCGATGAGTTCCCCTGGACTGTGCTGCTGCGGTGGTTATAAGAAATACCGCTGGGATATTTTATTAAAACTTTTTTTCCGTCCACTGCATCGTCATCCTCCAACCCACAGTTTTTAATTGCCCTTAAAATTAATTTCAAAACATTCCCCTGGTGTTTTTAAAACTATTTGTAATAATTCATGGTTGTTTGCAAAAAGGCGATCGCGGCGGCAGTTCGTGTCGGGAGGGTGTGCGCGTTACAGCGCAAGAAGGGGCTCCCCGAAGTATTAACTCCCGAGTCCGAACGGCTGTCAGTCGGACGCGCGTCTTGGTCCGTGTTTGGCGTTCCCTTTTCTCGTCCGCTTCGCGTAGTTCCGTACGATATACTTTTTATTTTTTACTATTACGATCGTAAACGGGAAAATAACGTTTTTTTCAAATTATTATTATTACTTTTACAATCTTTTTTCGCCTACTTGTTGCACAAAAGTACGAACAACTGAAACTAAATAGTAAGTAATTTTTTTATGTATAATATTGTTAATGATACATTTTTTATTTTTTTACTTTTAATTTAAAAAAAAAAAAACACTATATTATAATTTTATTGATATTGACTTTTATGTATAAAATATTATATTGTATTAGAATTAAAAAAAAAAAAAAAAATTCAAACAATATAATATATCCATAAACATTAAAGGCTTTGACTAGTTTATGCAGTCTAATAGTTAAGAACTATTATTTAATTTATGAACTTTAAAAAAATATTTTTTTACGTTAATTATAATTCTGTACATATCGATTCTATATTATAGTGTTTTATTACTATTCAATAATCAAGTGATAATATTATAAATATCCAGAACAATTTTAAAATTATTATTAATTAAGCTACTTTTTATTTTTATTTTTAATAAATATAAGTAGTTTACTATAGAGTAGTATTAATCATAAAATTTATAACTATAAATAAAAATAAAATAGTATAATTAAATCTTCAAATTTATAAATTATAATAAATATAATATTACAATTTTATATTTATAACTTGATAGTTAATTTTAATATGTCGATAAAAAATAATAATCGAATACAATTATGAATAGTTTATGTTGTAACATTTGATAATAATTACTAGATGCGTTTAATTAAAAAAATATATTTATAATAATTATGATATATAAATTTATTATTTTCTGAGTAGGTATTAATTTGAACTATTAACTTTACAATTCTGGCTATTATTAAAATTGAGAAATATTTTTAAAATATTACATAGTTTATGTTTAAGTTTTTTTAAAGCTTTAGTATAATAATTCTAAAGCCAAAATCAATAACAAAATAAATCGAGTACACTTATCTAATTTGTAATTTAAAACATATTTTTTATTAACTTGATTTTAATTTGGTCTGAAAAATCACGTGTATAATATTTGTAGATATTATCGTTCATATAATTAACGGTTTATTATCCAAGGTACCACATTTTTTTTTTATTATTAGCTTCTAGTAACTGGTACTACACTATTAAGTTTATATGTTTACTATGCATAAAATATTGTAGTTTTTTTTTAGTAAATAATTTTATTAGTTACATAATATTTTCATCTTAATTACTAAACGATCTTTTTGATATCATGCTGAACAATCAAGCATGCAGTTTTCATGTTACAGATGATTAGTCAAGTGAAATAGTACAAATATTTTTACGAAATCTTAGACCTAGACCTAATGAAATTAAAGTCTTAAGCTATTATTTTGATACGCTCCAAAAATTGTACGTTAAAAAATAAAATGTGATTAGTTATATCACAACTGTGTGTTGTTTAAATTTTTATATTTTCCAATTATTTTATTATATTATTCAATGGTCTTTGAGAAAATAATATGCGAAACGTTCGTAATCACACATTGATTGTGTTAGCTTAAAACAAATAATTTAAAATATAAATTCTTTCTATTGAAAGTTACTTTATTTATATCCCTTTCAAAAAGTTCTGACCTCGTAAATTGAATACTTACGTGTCGTTTAATTGAAGAGAAATGAAATGAAACCGGATCTATTATCAACATCCAAGAACAAAATAATGCTTTTGTTTTTGTAGGTAATCCTTTTTTGTTTAGTAGCGAACCGAACTGTCGCGAACTTAAATAGGCCGATAGCGGTATATTGGTAGGAGTGGCTCCCCAACATTCCGGCGTATGTTATACATAGAAGTGAAAAAAAACCTTAACACATAGGATGAATCCATTTAAAGTGTCACACAGTCGGTGGTGTTATCACGTTCTATTGCTACTTCACAGCAATATAGGTACCACAGACGCGGCCTCTTCAAGTCGAGGACAAGGCCTCAACCTTCAGTCCGAGAAACGTGACCAGAAGCTCCATGTTTTATACATAATAAAAATAATAACGATTATTATAATACATAATCATTTATTATAAATAATGCAAACGTTACAAAATATTCGTTGTGATTTGTATGATATGTATATTGTATACATGAAAAAAAAAATAAAAATAAATAGCATGCATAAAACAGTCTCGTAAAAATTGTACCTACTTGCGTCGTGGATTTTGGACAATAGTGCAATAATTAAGGTGGCTGCGGTACATTTGCATGAGAACGGAATACTGCCGAGGTCAATGTTTTGGATGGATTGCTGAACAACCGGAAAAAAAAAATGAAAAAGATTACGGAGAGCTATATACTTTTTAGATACATGTATGACGACCTACGGACACCTTGCGCATTCCGGTTTTTCGCGCTTCAGGTTATGCACGAATTAATCATAATACGGGACCATTAAAACGTTGGATCAATAGCCTTTCTGTATATTGGATAAGATCATGATTTTTGTTAAGAATTGGCGGACCTAACTATCAAAGTATTTATTTGACTGGTTGTAAATAGACAAAGAACAGTTTATTTAAAATTTATCAAATGTAATTGGAGTAAATAAAACACCGTATTATCTATTCATAAATATTATATTTATAAAATAAAGTTAGTTGTTAAACAATTTTTATTTCAATAATCAGAGTAGTATAATAATTAAATTACGAATACACTTTTTGAAAATTATGTTTCAATAACACATTATAATATGAATATAATATGAAAATTACAAATTAATCATATTTATTAAAATGCAACTTGACATTTAAATATTTATTGTTATTTAAAACTATGAATAATTTTATTAATTTAACGATCAATCTTCGAGTAGGTATTTAAAAATTAAGAAAATTAAAATATTAATTTTCATAACAAAATTAAATGTAACGCACCTTAATTTAAACATTATATGGCCAAATTATAGCATTTAATTTTATATTATTTTGTAATGTTTCGAATACAATTGTCGTTCTTATCGATCCGACTAATCATATCTTTCGCATCTGATTATTACTATATGACGAATTACGATTCAATTATTAGTGAGTAGTATTAAATTTTGTCTGTGTCCGATCGGCGATCACAAATCGAATGGGAAGATAGTTGTGATGTATGAAAAATATAATAAGACGTTAATATTTTCTGAATACCGTAATGTTTAGTTTATTTATTTTTTTAATTATTTAGCCATCCTTTCTGAAATAACCTAAAAAATAATTTCTTTTTTTAAATTTGTGTTATACAATAGTTTTATTTTTCTAATATTTTTTTGTAATGACAATAAATAGTTCACATAAATTATAATTAGGGTTTAAATTTGAAGGAAAAAGCCTTTTTTTAATAATTATAATAGAAAAATATTGTTTATGTAAAAATATGTTTCGTTTAATATGATGGTGGATGTATTTTTTTTGTTGCCTTTTTCTACATATAAATGAAATTTTGCTTTTTTTTTGCCTATGGAACAAATCGATGAGCTGTGAAAACAGCGCATTGTCGATGTTATGTTAAAAATTATTTAGAATGAGTTAATAATTAGAACGGAGAAACAACAAGTGATGATGATTTAATAAGTAGTAATTTTAATTTAAATAATTATTTATGTATAAAATACACTCCCATAACTTTTATGTATGTAGAAAGATCATTTTTTATGTACAAAAATTATTTGAGCCCAAACGTCAAAGTTTTACTGAAGATAGCTTTTCTAAGTACACGGTAGTGAATTTTTTTTAATACCAACTAGTTAGTATATTGAATTTTGTTGTATATTTTTGAATTGCTTTTTATATAAATTAAATGATTTTTTTTTTTGCCTTTTTTCACATTTTAAATGCTTTTTTTATTGATTATATTGCCTTCAAATTCAAACCCTGCTTATAATATATTTTAGATGGGAAAAACTTATAGTTTCAACTCAAATATTAATATTTTACTATCGTGTTTGTGTTACTAATTTATTTAAAAATAACAAATTAATGATTTTGTTCATTTTATTAAAGATTATTTATAATTAAAATAATTGTTGATATTTGTATAATTTGAGGTGAAAACATAATTTAATTAGATGTACTTCAGAGTTTAAATTATACTTAATAAATTTTTAGAATTTTAAAACATGTCCTAGTTAAACGTTAGTTATGTTATAGCTTAATAAAAATTGATAGGTGCTTTAAATAGTTTTTAATAAATAATACATAAAACAATTATATATGTATGCCATTAGGTATCTACCTTGAATAAATTTAAACTAGAATTTACTATAAATAACTATGTTTTTAATAAAAAATAATTAAGAAGTAGCAAAATAATTTTAATTTTAAAAACAATTTATAATTTATTCTTTATATCATTATACATATTTACTAATTTAATATGTTATTGTTGTATGTTTGGCCGTTTAGATAGAAACTTACAAAATATACAAGCAGTTAATTTAATATACAATAGATTAAAGCAATTCGATATTATTAAAAAATTGTACGTTAGATTTATTTCAAGATTATATGATAATCTATAAATTATTTGAAAAAAAAATTTCTTTAGTATAGTATAGCATAAGGATTAAATATACTTTACATAAATGGCGAGTGATCTTTAATTGATTTCAAATTGAATAAAATTATGAAATTGTAGAATATTGAATAAGAAAAAGATTATTTGTATTGCTATTACTTTTTTCACAACTTTCAAGTTCTCTCATTTATTACTACGCAGTATAGAAAAAATTAATAATTGCCTATTTGTCTATTTACTAATAATTAAGAAATAGGCAAACTTCATTCAAGGTTAACGATGTAGTGTACCTATAGGTTATTTTGCAATCCATATTTTGTGTAGGTGCCACGGAAATTTGAAAAGTGCATAAACACGATCGTAATTTATTGCCGGTTTATAGAACCAACGCCAATTATGCAAAACAATGTTTTGTGGTTATAAGGGTCATTACACGCTAAATTAACCCTTGGGAACCTTTTCGTGTAACTTTCAAAATGTATCTACAATATTTAGTTGGTGAGCTTCCGACAACACCCTAATGAGAAACGTTATTCGAGTATATACTATTTATTAGACTAAAACTTTCGTTTTAATATTTTTATACACGTAACACTGAATTAAGAAATAAAATTGAGGCAATTTCATATCATAAACCATAGTACTTGTGTTGTTTATTCTTATTAAAGAATGTATGTTTGTATTATTAAATTGAAGAAATTTAACAAAATAATATTTGCAAATAAATTTGAATTGTGTATTTTAGTATATTGGAACTTGACTTGGTAATGTGTTCAATTTAAAACATAATCAAAAAATAAAATATTTATTAAGTTAATTGTAAGCCTCGATTCGAATGATTTAACATTAGGTATTTTATTGCGTGTTATAAAGCACCATAACAAAACATATTAATAGCAGGTGAGTTGTATAATAATATAAATATCATAAAATTGTATTTATATATTATCCTTTTCTTATAAATTATAATAGGTATTAACTTATGTATCAATAATATTAAGTTAAACTTTACAATATATATATACACTTTGATCTTCTCTGGATATGAATCAAATAAGAGGCTTAATAATTTAATAATATAATTAAATAACATGCATAGGTACACACAATACATATATATAATTATGAGCGTGCGATATATTGTCTGTTAACATTTATTTTAATCCTCAAATATTAACAATTGATTCTATAGGACAAAGTATATATAAATGGGATTATTATATTTTTATAACTATTTAAAATTGAACAGATTTACAAACAAGAAAAATAAGTACACATACAATTCAAAAAGCTGACCAAAATCAAATTTGTTCATTTTAAAATATAAACTAATGGAATTTATTAAAAGGATATTTAAATATTTAATTTTATTATTATCGTAATCACTGCATTATTTAAAATGAAAAAATATAATACAAATGCATGTTGTCAATTTAACATTAAATATTTATGTTTAATTTCGTTTCTTTGAAAATATCTATAACTGTATAGTATACAACTGTATAAAATAAATTTAATATTAACATCTAAATTTAATATTTTATAATTTTATTGAGAATTTACAGAATTTTAACATTTTTATTTACATTTATAAGAAACATTAAAATTGTATCAACAATTTGTGTTAAACTATAGATAAATGCTAATTATTAACAAAATATGCCATGTGCATTCAATATATTTTATTTCCAAAAAAAGTGTTTGCTGAAAAACAATAATAAAATCATTAGATATTACATATATTTACTCTTGCTCAAAATTTGAAGTTTGATAAATATTAATAAGTGAATAAATTAGGTAAGACAAATTATTGAAAATGTGCATTTTTTAATATTTGTTAATATTTAAATATTCTTACAATATATATTTTAAATCACATATTCATACGTCAAATTAAAGTGACTAATTTTTCAAAATACTCTGAACTTTCCATAATACTTATTAAAAGATTAATCTTTTTGGGTGTACTCCTTTTCCTAATTTATATTTGTGTTATTTCTATTTAATCGCATTTGCAATCTTTAGTTATGTTATTCAAAATTTATTAAGTAATCGATTGAATTGAATTTATTTTTTAAGCCACCAAAAAACATGCTTATCTAGTAAATTAAGTTTAAATTTAAAGTTATGTAATGTATATATATATTAATTTTACATTCGAAATCGATCAATGCTCGGCTTTTAATAAAGATGTGCATTCAATAAAGTTGCAGGGCAGGTTTACTGGTATAATTGTTTTGTCAGAAACGTCTAAGTAAATATTGAACCTTATGTTTTTCCCATCTACTGGTTGTGGGATCTCACACTACGGTATCGAACTTTGCACAAAGTTCTTTTCAATCCGTAAAGTTATATAATTCACGCGTGGCAAACGTTAAAGCTTTTAGTATTTTAACCACATCCGAGTCGACGATAAAAAAAATAAAACACAAAGTTTTTGAATTTAATTTTTTTTTTTTACTGCACTTTCCGGACGTATAAAATAACTTTGTCCGGTTTCTTATTTTTTCGTTGAAAACGACACAATTGAACTTTTATTTAAATGTATTGCTCCTCGTGGAGATGAAATAGTGAAAACAAACAAAAAAGTAGTATACCAAATTTATTTATTTAAAAACTTGGTAGAGACAACTTTTCAAAAAACAAAATATGCATTTAAAATATAACTACGTCCACACAATTAATTTTATTCACTCATCTTACAAGATGCACCTATTACCCACTTCAAATTATGCATGAAAAATTGAACAGTAGGTAATTTCACAATAGTATAAAATAATAACAATCAATATAAAATTATTTTATTTTAATTCCGCAGGTAATATTATACATCCTTGAATTTATGTATCAGTAAATTGTATGCATTTTTAATTTGTATTACGTGATCTTCTAAAATGGTTACCTAATGATTTATAATCAACAAGTTCTTAGACCAATATATGGTATGAAATAAACTAGAAAACTTTTAAGGTAGATAGTAGGTACATATCATATTTTATTCTTTACTTTATTATATAACATAGAACACATAGTAAATACATATACTGTATCTACTGTAAATGACGAGCTTTCATTATTTTTTTTATATGCAAATATAAAATTGTATTTTATTATTTTGAAATGTTGTTTTGCTGTATAAATATGAAAATTTAAATCAAATAAGCGAAACTTCCGACCCTAACGCAGCTTGTTATAAAATTATTACAAAAAATAAATAATGAAACCCGCTTTTAGTTGTATTCGCTAATGAATAACACGCTATTACTTGCATCTCTCGTAGTCCATTAAAGCTCGATGGAAACACATTGCATTAATAAATAGGTGATATTTCACAATTTACCCAAAGAAAATATTTCTTAAGCAATTGTTGAAAAACTTAGAGGATTTTGGAGAAATTTTATTAAATCATAAATCATTTATACGATTAATTACTAGTTGTATGATTTCTATTTCTGCTATAAAATATCTAAAAAGTTCTAATAATTTTGCTTTACAATAATTCATTGTCAAACGATAAGTTAGTTAAATAACACTTATACTTAGGTGCATAATAATATTAATTTTTACATGTATTTATATTTATTGGCAAATAATTAATAAACAATGAAATGTGTGTTTTAAATTATTGGTTCACATACTATACAGTATGGTTTATAATAGCATATACATGTACTGGGATAAAACATTTCCTTGTGCATAATATCGTTCTTCCGATGTATGTTTGTAAAAGACAGGTATCACAAATTGCTATTAAGTTTTATAAAAGAAATGCACTGAAACTCCCAACAGTAAACAAGTACGCTTTAAAATAATTGACTATCAAGCGGAATGGTGTTAAGATATTATATTCGCATATATAAATATATTATATGTGTGTGCGTGTGTGTGTGTGTGTGTGGTAAGGAAATAGAGAAGACTATAATATATTATCGTCAATTCGTCATGTTACAATAAATTATATTATATAGTTGTTAGTCACATAATATAAATATTATTCATTATTTTATGACGACACGAAAAAATAAAAACAATAATTTTATATTTATGGATACCTTACATATCTATTATTGTAGTAAGTTGTATTATATTTTGGAGGAAGTCGTAATTAAAACTTATATTGGCATTAGGCCATGTGGTTTTATTGATTTCTTCCATGTTTTCACGCATCACCGGTTTCCAGAGAAATAGAACAGTATTAAACCCGTTTTATTGCCAAAAAATAAAATACAAAAGCTCATGTTCGTGTGGTATAACACGCGCCAATAAAAGAAATATAGAAGACATTTTTTTGATTGTTCAAGTATATGTGTCCACAGACATAACAAAAACATAATAATGTGCGTAAATCGTATTTTTTTCCATGCAGTCACGGTACAACGAAATATTCGGTTACATGATATGAAACAAAAAAATAAAAAAAAACATGGCCAAGGTTGAATTAAATAATCTGCTATTTTTTCGCAATTAAAACATAATCATAATTGGTAATTAGAGTCATAATTGGTTTTTTTTTTGTGTACAATTATTATTTATTATAACTATAACAAGCGTTGCAGTTTAAATACAGTAATAAACTTAATGGTCAGCTCTTCTGCCGGTGCTTAAGGTCAACATAGTGTAAATCTATCATTAACAGAATTTTATAAAGCTTCGAATCATAACATTATTCGACTTCTTTTTAAGCGACAGGTAAATTTAGTTTACAGGATTCAATAAATCAGTGTCAGGCTATAAAGTATGCTAGCTATACTAGCTATATTTATTCGTAAATCGTAATCTTGCAAGCTATTTCAACGAGCACTCGCGTATAAATGTATAATTACACGTTGCAATAATACATCATCAGTTTCGATAATATCGAATAGAAATATACTTACATTATATATCCATGCATATAATATAAGATTTGAAAAATAGCATTTTTTTAATATTATTCTACTTGTGACAAACAACCTTGAGATAATATCTCCGGGGTTTTGTGTATAACAACGCTCGTTAAAAACCTGAAAAAGTTCATGTATGTTTTACGTTTAAAAATAATAATAATAATACAATACAAATATTCATGATATGATTTTTTTACACTTTTATTCATATGCCTATTCGACATGAAAAGTTTTCATAATAAGATACTACTTTCAGATTATTATGAAAACATTTGATAATTTTCTTATTAAATTTTTTTAAGAAGAAGTCCAACAAACATTTGAGAATTTCATTTATACGTAGGTAATAACATTATCACACAATGATATTATATTTAAATATTGTAAATGGCTTGTAATATTTAAAATTCTTTCAAAAGTAAAATATTCAAAAATACTACGTGGTGTCTTTATAAAGTTATAACTTAACCTAACTTTAAAATTTGATGATATGTGAATTTACTTTGATGCTATATTAACAGAATAAATGTAAAATGTGTCGTGTTCTGTGTTAGTAAGACGGAACAATGGATATAACTTTTTTATGCTAAGAAGCAGCCGATAATCATTAAAGTATTTACTAATGTTAAACTCACTATCGTGGTGATCATATTATATTACAATCATAAATAGAAATTAATAAAATGATTAGTAATATTATTTCATACTAATGCTGTTAAGTTTGATTGTTTTGATTTAATACAAAGAATGATAAAAAAAAAAATTGTCTATAAATTGATTTAATGATTTGTATAATATATAACTTATCAACATTGTTCAATTCATATAATGGCTTTATCAAAATAATAAGATTTTTATGAACCTACTGAGAAAGAAAAAAAAGAAGTGACATTTTTAAATTGAAATACGAGTATAATTGGTGATATTAGAAAATTTTAAAATAAAATAGAAATTTTCCATCCGTCTAATAAAATTAGATGTAGGTAATCTGCAGTATTGTGATAAAAATAAAATAATAAATAGTAAGATTTTGTATAATAGTAGTATTGATGATGCTGTAAATAATACTAAAAATGCGATACATCCGTTTTTACGCTTTCATTTGGTTCGTTAAAAAATAGTAATTATACTTGAAGATTATCAACTGCTATAAGAGGATGTTTAAAGTCTAAACATTATAAACATTAGTCCATAATCAATATTATAGCGTGTCCTCCGGATATCCATTTAGTCGTGGCGTCCTTGAATGAATAATTTGTGGGTCAATGGTTGAACTTTTGTTCTTAAGATCTTCAGACTGGCCTTTTAAATTTTTCAAGGTGGGCATAATATAATACGATCGCAAATCTCGAGTATAACACGTACGTTCGGGTTTCAACGAACGGAATTTGCTTAGCTAAATGAACCTATTTTGAATTTAGTTGGTAACTATCATTGAACATTGGCTATTATACTCGCGTACTCGTAAATATTCGGTTTTAAAAACATTTGCCATTGCAAAGAAGAATCAACGTAATGAAAAATAATGGCATATAAATCAAATGGCGTTGTAATGTTCACTACTATGGCTACTAGCTAAGATCTCGACGAAAATTCATGTCACGTTTGTTACAGCTTCGGTAAAACACGCATTGCCGATAAAAAGCATTCACTGTTATTTCCTTTGGTTTAACTTAAGTCAATGTACGATATATATTAATAGACGGTTTTACATCTCAATAATTGTTAATGTGATAATATTACTCCTATTGTGTTCTATATATTTATTTTTATTCTCCTCAACTCATCACTAAATTAATTTCGTGTCATACCCACTGATATAATTTATGTGCGTAGTACTTTGTAGCATATAAATGTGTTATGTGTATATGTTCATTGAACATATTAAAACCACTTTTTGAATAGAGCACCAATACCTACTTGTATTACAACGATGATTAAACAGGAAGGTACCGACTTTCTTGTATAAACATTGCTAATTTGATTTTAAGCATAATTATACCAGATTGTTATCGTTAAAAATTAAGATTATGGATGTTTAACGTTACCATTTTAACATCACATTACTTTAATATTACGTATATTAAGTACATACCTATCCGTGTTATATAACGAATTAATTAAAATTGTGATGTACATAACATCATAATAGTTGAATTTTATTAAAATCTGAAAAGGTGAAGTGTGGTCGCATTAAAATTTATATTGTTGTAATGCTGTACGTAACTAAAAGACAACGGTTAGTTATATTGAAAAAAATGTACTTTCAAATAAACGTAGAAATACAAAAATGCTTTTGTTTTTCATTAAATGGTATAATATATATAATGTAAAGTATAAACCTTGGATTTGGATTAATGTGTTTCCCATGTCTACCATTTGCACAATGACGTTTTATTGCGCATCTTATTAAAGAAATTATATACCTACAATACTACTATAATTATTTAAGTTGTTTTTCACTTATTTTGTTGTATTTACTTGTACACTAAAGTGAATATTTTCTTTATTAATAAAATGAGAAATTTAGCTTAATTAATTATTCCTTGTCAATGGCTTACTATATGTTTTATACATACTCAAATTTAGCTGGAAATTTACTAGCTTATCATTTATTTTTTTAATTTGTAAAATATTATTACATAAGTGTGTGTATATATATAATATTTATATTCATATTTTATATTTATCTTATCATTATTTTTAGAAAAGGAATTAATTAATATACAGTAAAAGCCGCTTATTAGAAACACTTTGGGACCAAGGTAAATTGTGTCAATTAACCGATTGTTTCTAATAAGCGATTGAAAAAAAAAATGAATAATAGGTACGCGAAAAAAATATGTATGTATGTATGTACCTATATTGTATAATTTAAAAAAGTATGCACAATTGTGTATATTTTACGATATTATGTAAAATATTTATCATTCGTAATTTGTTTTTTTACGTCGAGTAACTCCATGACCATATTTTCATACGAGTAATATTGCCCCTTTAGCTTTGTCACTTATTTTGAGTGCGTGTGTGTGTTCAGGTAGAGCTCCAAAATAAAGCCCAGTCTCGTCCGCATTGAAAATATCAGAGCGTGTGTATTGGGCTAGCAAATCGGTCAAATGAGTTTCAAACCATGAATGGTCGCATGAAAATTGGCTAAAATCTTAGCGTTTAGACATTTTTAGATTTTTAGAAAAAGGAAACACTAATAATCTTTACATACGCACGCTGAAGCTAAACTACAAACGGTACGACCAGTACGTATAGAAAGAGCATTCTCGCGATAAATTACAGTAAAAATAAACGTAACGACAGCAAAGATAAAATTGAAATACATTGGTTATCGCTAGATAATCGGTGTATATGTCAACTGACCTTCTCCCAATTGTTTCAAATAACCGATGTGATGTTTCAATAATCCGATTTATTTTCAATGTTCTAATATACGGCCGATCCGTCCCGAGACATTTTGTTTCAATAACACGATTGTATCAATTATCCGTGTTTCTAATAAGCGGCTTCTACTGTATTTAAAAAAATTGAGCTATTTATATTTTAAATGCTTAATTAAATGAAAATTTGTTGATTTGTTAATATTTAATTAGTAAGTTGTTCAGTATATATGGAAATAAAATAAATAAAAATATTTTGAATGTCAACATCGGCAGGCATTTAAAAATCAACTGTTAATTATATCTTTTGCTATTATAAAGCAAGTTTATTTTTAAGTATCGCTATTAAACAAATGGGATGGTTTTTTTTTTTTAAATAATTCATCATGTCGGAATTGTAACTACGTTATTTTATAACAAAGAAAAATTTTCGTTTTTTACAATAATATTTGTTGAATCATGATAATCAACAAGTCTTTAGGAGGAACTAGGTGCATTATGATAAAATTAAAACCTATTACTTTCCATACTGCTAATGGAACGTTTAATTACCATTATTGAAAAATCACGGTAGAAAATAAAACAAAGTATGAATCCTCTCATCAGGTCTTCTAGCTAGACCTATAGTGGTCGTCACCTGTTTATGTTTACGAGAAGTGTTGTACACCAGTACGTGTCGGTGTAACAACATTACGACATTTCGATAATCTACGCAGATGAACCGTTACGAACCGGTTATTAAATGTTAGACAAGGCCACAATTATAACAACACTGCATCTACATGACTAGGGTCATCATAAAATACCGCTAAACCGGTTCGGATTAACTTCCTGTGCCAATGGAGCTTTGTTCCAATGGACTCGATGGAGTGCCGTCAGCATCTGCAACATTCGCAAATAACCTCAACTTTGAACATCTCAATAATTCTTTCCATTACGCAGTAATTGAGTTAATATTATGTTTTTAATAGGCATAATATTGTATTTTATATCATCACAAATAGATTTATTATTCTTTTTATATACGTTTATGTGTACGTATATCATGCAATATAATAAGTACTTACTTGTATTTTTGCAAATATTATTAATTTGTTCAACTCACTTATAATGTTTTGTATCGTATATATTTATTTTTCGAATAATTTCCAAAGAAAAAAAAATGTATTAAAAGTTGTTTTTTATCAAAGAATTCAGAAATTGTAATATAGTACTGTAAATATGTTTTTTTTTTGAATTTATTATCGGCTAAGGTCATACCTGAACTATTGTTTAATTTAGTGTAATTTATGCGTGCTCATAAAATGAGGTGTTCATATAATCATGACTTAATGATGACAAGTAGGTACAAGTTTGGTTATTATTTTTTTATTCCAAAAACTTTTTAATGAATTCGAAATGTATGTTTAATGGAAATCATAAAGTACGAAGTGTGAAAAAAATATTTTGATTTTCATTCAAAACATGTTATTATTTTTAGAATACAAAATTCATACTTAAATTTTATTACTTTAAATTGTATTGTTAACTATAATGCATATAATTAATTATTAACAGTAAATCTAAAATTAGCAAAAAACTGGTTATTTAGAACACTATTTATGGCATCTAGTTATGCAACTAACGAGTCTAAAAAAACATTTGGAAGTCGTCATAATATGGATTGTACGAATACGGATACGTTAATACCATTCGGGTCAAGGCTAATTAATTGTTTGTACTCTTTTGAGTGACGATCGCCTACAACACGAGTTTATAATAGGTATAATAGATTATTAAAATGTTCAAACATTGTTGTATTTACTTCGCATAATAATATAGGTGTTTGAAAACGTATTTAAATCCTTGAGGTCTTTATGTTAAATGAAAAATAAAATAATTATTTTGATTATTTCAAAATTAAAATAATAATAATATTATCAAACGTGTGACCTCAGAGAAAGATCAAATTGTTTAGGTTTTAGTTTGTAGACTCGTTTACGGTATCTCAGTAATATATTAATATTCATGGCTGAAATGCACAGAAATGACCAGAAGGTTGGATTGTATCCAGAACTGTTGTCATCATAAACATATAACCATAGATAGAAAAAAAGGTTGTTTGTACTGGCTTTGTAATCGCTTAAGCTCGTTTGCTTTATTGTATAAATATTTTAAATTTAATACGTTTTGATTACACTCAAATGCGCATTTTATAAAACATTCAATTCATCATTTATCTTATTTATTGTGAGTAGATATTCTATATGTATAGATAATTGTTTTTATAGTTTATACTACGACAAAATAAAAATAAAAAAATACTCGTATACTAGCATAGGTACTATATTATTTAATTTTATTATTTTTTTTTGTTGAAATAATATTTATTAATCTTAGATTATTTAAATTATGTGGATATTAAGATACACTTAGAATGTTTAATAATTTTAAAATATTACCAAAATAATTTTTGATTATTATTTTTTTTATATAAATACAAATGAAAGACGAAGTTTAGTGTACTGTGTTCTAGTGTTTATAAGCTTTAAATCATATGTTTTAAATTGTATTTAGTATTTACTAATATCATTAGTTTGTTGTATCAAGTAAAATAAGTACATTTAGTAGATACTTACATTTTAGTTTATTAATTATAAAAAATTTAAATATTTAACGCATATTGTTTTTAATTTGAGGATCAGTTTTTAAATTTGACAAGTATAATATTATATCTACCTATAAGTAATCATTTTATTTGTACCTAGATGTTTATACATAATTTATTGTACTATTATATTTAAAATATTTTTGCTATAGAACTCGTTGAAAATCAAATAATTTTACCGACATAAATAATCAAGTAAGCTAAAGTTTTAATCGATTTTTTCCATAAAAAAATAAATTTTTGTTTTGTAAAATAAGAATTTAATACAAATTATAAATACATTTTAACTTTTAACTTATACAAAATATATTAAGCAACATGAACCGATCTAAATAAAAATGTTGTTGACATTATAAATTAGAAAAAATACAGTTTTAGCGCTTATACAATTTTAAAGAAATGTTGTATTTATTCCAAGATAAAATAGATGTGAAATTTTTGTATGTTGCTGAATCTAGCTATATTTTGAATTTCTATTAAATGTTTTACTTTGTTCATATAAGAACTTTTAAAATCAAGTACCGAAGAGAAAGATATGATAATAAAATGTTAAAAGCACAAATTGCTCGTGGGTAATTTTGGGTATGTTTGTAGTGAAACGAGAGCTACACAAAACTATCGTGAAATTTGCTTGCGGAATACGTATATATATATATATATATATACATTGCGAACCCTCGTTTTGATTAATCGGTTGAAAACGATAACGTCAGCACGAAGTTTAAACCACTCAAACCGTGTAATGATAAAGAGGGATGGTTGGATAAAGAGTATTGGACTGGGTAGACAATGTCGGTGGGAGGAGGGTCGCTATGTAGGTAGATATAGGCTTTTACTCCTTTCTCCTTTTATTCATCTTTTAGTATAAATGCCATTTAAGAATATTCGTCCACCCCGCAAATTATACGTAAATGTTGACCATTAATTATGGTCGCGTATTAATTAATAATAACGCTTTCTGTTATAAATCTGACACTGTCAGTGTTTAGAAGTTTCCTTCCGTCAACAGAGAATATATAATATTATTCTCTGCTCTACATCTAATTGTCACTATATTACAATGCTGACGTTCGGCAAATAGCTATAGTATAACAGCTCTTCATTTCGATAAATAATTAATTACGTCTGATTGTATTTAATATCTACCAGGTTCTTTGTTAACGTTTGATTCTGTAGGATATTAGTAGATACAATTAAAAAAATAGTATGTCATACATTATGTAAAACAATGCATAGATTATATGATGTATCTATATAATCATTAATAATAATAATAATAATAAAAAAATGATTTGTTAACTTTAAAAAAATAAATTGAAAAAACGACTATTGATTAGATTAATTAGATTAATTAATAGATGTAGTGTAGTATCTTATTGATTTTTTTTATTATTCACGATTATTTTAATTTATTAAGATTTGAGAAGAATTGTATGTAAAAGGTTCCAACTTCAATTACCCGGATTGGGAAGGCAATTTGAGTGAACTTATTTTTAAATGATAATCGATTTATTTTACTATACTAAGACTATGTGTTTATTTTAACAGTGAGTAATTATTGTTTTTATAAATGTTTGTGTTAAAAAAAAAAAAAAAAAAATTCAACATATTTAGTACTTACTTAAATCACTAAATATTTGGAAAAATATAATTTTGTAAATTTCATATTGGTGTTTTTTCAACGTTTTTTTTTTATATTTTAAAGAAAACCTTTTATTTTAATTTTAAATACTTTTAAATGGAAAACATATTTTTACATTCACACAGTGAGTACTTTAGTTTGAATAAAATTATTTAATACATTTTGATGATAAACTTATTTTTAAAATGTAACATGATATATTTAGATTATAGGTAGCAGAAGGACATGCGAGTCACCGATTGAATAAGTTTTAGACTTTATTGCAAACTGATGTTGACCATATGACGCGGCACATAATGCATATTTTATAATATAATATTTGTAATGTGTATAGGTATATAATCACGTTCTTGTATGGAGTTTACAAACTTTTTCCTATCAATTTTATTTTCCCTTGTTCTTGTTGGATTAGTCATAGTGGAAATTTATCTTGCGAATAAATGTATTAAGTGCTTATTCAAAACTTCTCACAAAATTTAGAATATTTTGGATAGAAAATAAGTGTAAATGGTAATACTTAAAGATTTTGTTAACGTACCTATTTGTTATCTGAATAGCTTTTTATGGCTATTAGTTCATCGGTGTGTTCCATCGTTCTGATAAAATACTTGTATATAAATGTTCCTAAAATAAGTGTGATTATAAGCCTTGAGGTTTGCTTATCAATACTTTTTTTAACATTTGCTTGAATAGTTTTACTTGTTAAAAATATTATGTACGGTATACATTTTTTTCAAATAGTAAAAAAATAAAAAAATGAATAAAGGGCAGTATAACTAACCTGCGGTGCTACGGGCTATAGATTTCATGAGTTTTGCCCTGGTTATTACTATTTGATATTTAGATTTTACAACCAAATGTTACAATATTTTATACTTGCGTTTTTACACTAAACACGCTACATTTATAATATATTATGGAATACAACCTTATGGTTTATATAGCCTTTGTATCTATCTGTGCGCAGCGATTTCCGTAACCATGGTTTCGGATATCACTGTTGATTTTATTAAAGAATTATTCAACGATGGTGTTTGGTCTACAATTATAATGATTGACTTTTTTATTTTGTAGTACTAATATTAAACTAAATAATTCTTTTATTATTTTTATACTACAATTAATATTAATTATAATTAAGTAATATCCATTGACTGCTTTTTATAGATATTTTACCATAATTTACTAGTTCACATTTTAACTAGTGTTTATACGACTAATTTAATTAGTCAATTTAAAAGATAATATTACACTATTAATTAAGTTTTATAATTTTTGACAAATAACTTTCATAGTTATATATTATGTAAAACAAAAACAAGGAATGTTTATAATGCCTGCTTTTAATTTTTTGTTTATTTTTAGAGTAAAAATTTTAATTCATTTAAAACATTCTAAGGTTAAGTTTTCAAAACTATTGTTGAATATTATAATTTCAAACAAATTTTATAAAAACAACAAATTATTTCTGTATTAAACAAACTAATTAACTAAATAATACCATACCTATATAAAATATTAAAATAAATAATTGGCGAGAATGTTAAATGTTTGAAGTTTTCTGAAATAATACAAAATAATTAAATAGATTAATTTTATATGGTTGTATTGCAAATTTCTGAATTTCATTTTAATTTTTTGCTAGTATTTTACTTTATGATCAGGGGAAATCAAAAAATATAATTTTTAAAGGATAACATTTTTTTCATAGTTTTTACTTTACAAATTACAAAAATGTATGACCCTTGTATTTGATTGCAAATTGTGTATGGCTCAGGATGTAAAGCAAGACAGGTCATATATTATAGTAACAATATATTGTTGAGAAAACCTTTATATTAATATTTAATTGTTATTAAAATATTCTTCAAAATGATGAAAAGTTTACAAAAAGTAAATAATGTAAGGTTTTTTTAGACTTTTCATTCTATTCGATTTATTTACTGTACCAGATCCTATCTATCATCAAATTGACCTGAAAATAAATTATTGTTACGGTAGTATTCATACTATGAAATATTTGAAAGGTTTAACCAACCTTTAACCTATAATGCAAGGAATGTAATATGATGAGTAGTTTTGTTATTCATTTATTTTCTAGATCGTTGGGTATTCAATTCGTTTTTTTGCGTTGAGAATGAATTGAAAATAAATGACGAAAAATATATTTATGTTATTACTATTAGAAACGACTGAGGTTTCGTCAGTGCGTTTGTTTGATATTGAATAGAGGCGGCGCAAAGCTTTCGTCTTTTATGAGCATTTATCAAAATGGAGAATTAAATTTTATATTATGTGTGTGGATTTTCGATTTTAATGTAGTTCTGCAAACACTTTATATCACATTTGAAAATGTTTAAAAATAAAAAAAAAATTTAAAAAGAATATACATTTTTATATAAAACATGTTGTTTGTAACTAATTTAATTAAATAAAAAATTATAAATATTTGTGATTGAATATTTTAATTAGCTGCACATTTTTTTTGTGTTCTCGATTCGTTTTCTTTATATTCTTAATTCATTTTCGTATAGGTACTACATGAAGATACACTAGAATAAGTAGTCTACTCTAGTCTTTTATTTTGGGTTAATGGAAAATATATTTTATTTTTGCAATAAAAGTAATAATTCTACTTTGAGCACAGTGGCGGGTTTAATAGGGTGGCTGAGGGAGCAGTATTCTCCCTCCCCCCTTGGGACTAAGCTAGTTATTTTTCTAAGGAAATGATATATATATATATATATATTATGGTATATCAATAATTATTATAAAACATCTTCATTAAAGAATATGGTTATTTATTTATATATAGCTATTGAAGCTTCAATCTCTTTTTAGATTGTTTTTTTGTTCAACGACTGAGGAGAATCAACGTTGTGGTTGATAGTAGTATTATTATTTCATATTATTATTTCATATTATTATAATATACAATATTATAATTAATAATACTTTTTGATATCGACTATTATTTATGTCATGAACACTGATATCTACAGAATTGTAACTATACTAAGTTGTACACAGCAATAGAATATACTCAATTTTTATGTGTGCGAGTTATAAGTTAAATTTATTTATTCGTTAAGTGTTTTACCGATTTTTGATTGTTAACGACACGTGTCCCAACAATGAGCAATGCCGGCAAAGATCATGAAAAATAACTTAAAAATACAACTAGCTAAGTTTGTAAACCTAATTAGCTTTACCCCCTTAGTGAGTGATAAAACTCGTCTCTGCTTGAGCGTATTAAAATTCAAAAAAACTACTTTTTGTATAATTTTTATAAAACAGATTTTATAATTTTTAGAACGGTCTCTATGAAATAATTTAAAACTTTATCTATTAAAAATTGGTAATTCTAGTAATAACAGCAATAAATAATAGTTGAAACTTATAAAAATTAAGTATTTCTAGTTCCTACATTAAGTTCAACAAAAAACTTGTTTACGAAAAAATCATACTAACGAACGTGTTTATGTAATACATAGTATTTTCTAATTGGACAAATAAAAACAATAGTAGAAAATTTGGGAGTCATTATACCACGATATTTTTGTAGTATTATAGTAGAGCTTATATATATCGTTTTGGTTTCTATTGAAACGACGTTTTTCCAAATCGACAAACACGACAACATTATTATATAATGTAGCGAATGAGTATACAGCGAATAAATATATATTGTATAGTAGAATAATATACTATGCCAATACATGGGGAAAGTATTCGATTAGCTTTTATACAACGATTTTAGTACCTATTTTACCACAAATACCCTCTTCTGACGATCCATAGTTTGTACGGAAACCATCGCCTATACAGCATAATGACTGATAATCGTCAACATTTGATAAATAATTACTGTGATTGAAAATCAAGTGTTCATGTCAATACAATATTACCGAGTATGTCGTTAATGGTATTAATGATAAAATACGAGGAAATATAATGCTTTTTTTTTTGTTGTTTAAATTTAAATGAAAGCATGTTATGTATCTCTAATATAGGTATGTGTTTAATTAATATCAGTTAGATATGATTATATATTTTTGCGAAAATATGGACTGTCTAAACGTATTATACGACAAGCATTGTATTGTTCTTGAAAACAGTTAGAAATTTGTTTCGAGGCTTGTCGCCAATATACGGTACCAATTTTCTGGCAATGTGAATAATAATCAACAAGTATAAAACGTTGTATTATTGTACGCCGATATTCTGGATTTATGAGCTAAAAGTTATTTACGATGGACTACATCAATAATAATAATATGAATATGAATATGAATAACGAGCATACATACATTACAATAATACATACCATCATACCAATAAATAGGTACGTTTATTATACGTACTTTTTATTCGAAACTTTGAATAACCCGGAGTAATACTTAGGAATCGACACAAGGTTATAGGTTCCTATTGATTTCATTATTTTATAAGTATCTATATTTTAATAATATTACTATGAATCATGATTTGTACATTTTTTTACCTTACAATAGTTTAATAATAATTCAATTTTTAATTGTAAATAGGTTGTATGATTTTACGTTTTTTTTTTTCAGAATAGCATGATACAATAACATAATAAATGTTAATTATATATATAGTATAATGAAACAAGAATAGTAAACATCGTCTAAGTTTAGTAATGAGCTTATATAAACATATATTACTGCAGATGGTATATACGGTATTAAAACAGAAAACTACGTGTATTGTTATTTTCAACTCGATTTTTTTTTTTTAGTTCAACACGTTCTGAGAGCGGGTGATAATAAAACAACCCTGTAATACCCTTCTAGTCTCGTTCGCGGGATTATTAACATTGGCCGGGTATATAGAATACCTATAGACATACTAAAACGCATATTACATTATAATATATATATTACATGTATTTATGTCGTTTGATGAACGAATTCCGATCGTCCTTCTAGGTGGGGTTGAGCTTTATATGTGTGTATATACGTGTATTATAATAGCAAGTCCAAACAACGAAATGTGCTAAATTATTCAAATGACACGTGCAATTACCGAGGTCACGGGCCTCAGAAAGTCGGTGGTATATATACCTGTATAATATTAATAATAATAATAATAATAATAATAGTAATAATAATATAAATGCAGGTGTGGTTGGAGTGGTATACTAGCTGTATATTATATACTATATAGTATATTATTGTGGATCGCGGATCTCAATCGGACAGAATTCAATATGTATTTTTATTTTTTATTTTGACAGGTTCGAACCCGCCGGGTGAGAGATGCCTATAAAATAATAAATAATATTATATTATATATACGTACGTTGTACGGGTTGCCGCACCACTGCTGTTTGAACATTTTTCCTTTTGATGCGATAGCGTATTCTCTCCGCGGTCTCTTTTTCACAACAGCTTTGTGGTCTTCTAACCCACTCGTTCAAATGTCTTCTGATTGCGGTGAGCTCCCAAAACCTTTTGCTTTGTGATGCACCTAAATACTTTTATTTTTCCTTCATATATTTTCCACCTTTCCGCATTTCTTTACTCATATTCGTATAATATATCTATATGCGTGTGTGTATATATACCTAGATATAGATATATTTATCGATTACCTCGATAGACTAGTCAATAGTCATATCGGTCCTTTTGTGTTTGTGAATGGTGCACAACAGTCATTTTACAAAAGTTTCACCATGAGACTCTTCTTTATATTTATTTTTCACATTTTTATTTTTATTTATTTTTTATTATACATAATAAATAGTTTTAATTCAATATTTTTTATTCTGTTTTTGGAATATTTTGTTATTTACTCGAGTGCACGAGTCAGTTATATTATTTTATCAGGTACACGCGATGGTGCGCTCATGAAAACCGGCGGTTGTCTGTGTCACGACTTTGTATACACGTACCTTCCAACCTACTATCTAAATCGTATTGTTGCTATGAAGTACCAGCCACAGAATTTTGTCGTTTATCAACCGTGATAAATACTTAAATAAAACAATCGCATTGTTTAAAAATAATATACTTTGTCGTGCTTTAAAAATTTGAAGGTTTTGTATTCTATGGGGTAAAAAAATGTGAAAACTACAATCGTGGGAGTGTGCGAAATAGTTTCTGGTGTTCGTCATAAATACAATTTTATCCATTTGGATTAGGATAGGCTTTAAAGTAGGCACTAATTCATTCCTTCGTTGACGTAGCAAATTATTTTCACTAATACGTTTAGATACTCATCTTTGTATGGGGCATATTTTAAATCTGACTTTACTAGAGTTTATATATTAAACAATAAAATCCTAATTTATTGTTAATAGTCTTAATTCACTTTTTAGGTAAGAATCATACTTTTAATATAAATACCTTTACATGTAGTGTTGGGCAGTGGCGTAAATTGGGCTAAATTGTTAGGGTTGCAATCAGTTTCTAGGTTAGACAGACTTGTGGGGGGGCTTTGCCCCCCACACCCCCCTAAAATATTTTATTTTATTCTAGATTTAACATTACAAGTACATAAATTCAACAAAACTATTTTAACCTTAAACACATATTGTATCTATTGGCAATTAGTATTATGAATATACGCTATAAATAGGGTATATAATTACTTACTGTCAATAAAATATTTATAATTTTCTTAAACAATATATGAGTACATTAAAAAAAAACAATTTTTTTATTTTATAAAATTTATATTTTAATAACAGCTGCCATTTATATTTTTTGTGTAATATAATACCTAATACAATATAATATATATATATACATAATACATTATAGGTAGATTTAAAATATTAGTTGGTTTTTTACTGAGGGAATAATATCATTTACTGCAGTAGTAATCGGCGGCCTCTACATTCTGCGGCAGCACTGAATTTTTCTATTACTAAATCTTTATCTATAAGAGATGATCTTTCACGTTCAATTTGCAAGATTCCAAGACTGTTTAATCTTGATTGTCCCATTGTGGTTCTTAAATATGTTTTTAACCTACGTAAACAAGAAAAACTTCTTTCGCATGATGCGGAGTTAGTTGGTATAGTAATAAATAATTGTATCAAACTTGTTAATGTTGGAAATCCAGCTTTATAATTTTCTGATGCAATGAAATTGATTTTTGATTGCACATTACTTTGATTATGTACAGCTTTATACATCCTATTTAAAATTTTTGTTTCTGCTTTAAGATTATCCTCATCAAAACCATACATTTTATTTATTTCTTTAAAAGAATTATTATTTGGAGTATCATTTAAGAGTATGTCTTGCATACAGTTTAAAATATATAAATTATTTTCTTCAAACCTTTCACTCATGTCATTTATAATATTATCCAGAACAGCAAAATATATATTTATTTTATAATGTTTATTTATGGTAGTATTTTCAACCTCCTTCAATCCACCGCCAAGTTTAGCTGGTATTTTTTGCTTTCTGGGAAGTATAGGAGAAGAAACATTATATTGTTTTCTTAAAATGTCTACTTCATTCCAAGTGTTATTAAAACTTTCTTCACACCGCATATTGCATAATTCTTGTATTGTTTCTTTTGCCATTGACTGTACATTACTATAAATTATTGAACTTGATTGTAAATACTTTGATAAAATATTAGTTAACAACAGTATCTTTTTAAGAAAGTATATACAAAATAAAAATTCAAAAGTATTTATTGACTTTAGTAATGCATTAGCATCAGATCCATAAACAGCATCATTTTCCGAAATATCTTCTAATGTACTAACCACAGTTTGAAAATTGAATAAAACCGCCTTGAGGGCATCTAGTCGGCAACTCCACCTAGTATCACTGAGACTTTTTAAAGTTTTAGGTCCTTCACATGTACTTATATTTAAAACTGAATACATTTTTTCAAAAATTGCATGCCTCTTGGATGATGCACCAATAAAATTATGTAATGTATTTAATGTTCCAAATACATTTCTTACATAAGATACTTGTTTAGCCAAATCTATAAGGCATAAATTTAAAATATGTGCATTACAGTGAATGTACATTGCTAAATGATTTTCTTCTTTAATTCTTGCTTGTACCCCTTTATACGACCCTCTCATTGACGCTGCACCGTCGTAACACTGCCCTCTCAAGTTTTCTATTTTTAAACCATGAGATACAAGAGTTGATTTTATTAACATTGAAAGTGTTTCTCCATCTGTATTTTCTGTTTTATAAAAACCAAGAAAAACTTCTGCTGGAGATAAATCTTTTGTTGCGTATCTTATAATAATTGCGACTTGTTCATGTCGAGACAAATCTTGAGTTTCGTCAACTATTATACTGAAAATACCCGCAGCTATTACATTATCAATTATATTTTCAATAACAATATTAGCTAAATACTCAAGAAATGTATTGGTGTAATCACCACTGACATAACGAAATGTCTTTTCTTTTTCAATAAAATATCGTTGAATAATATCATTATCTTTAGCACGAAGTGTTAATAGTTCTAGAAAGTTTCCTTTGTTTGAAGAGTCTTCGTCTTCTCTATGACCTCTGATAGCTATTCCTTGACGAGCACAAAAAAGTAAACTGTCTAAAATACATTTTAAATAGGCTCGATTATCAGCTACTATCTGCTGATGGTGTGTATTAATTTTGCTAATTATACTCCCAGATTTCTTAGAATTTTTATAACCAGCTAATTTGGCACTAGCTTCTTTGTGTCCAAATGATTTTTCATGCTGAGGAAAAGACTTGAAACTAGCTTTTGACCATTGCTTGAATCCAACACTAACAAAAGTTGGATCTGATGTTTTAGATGGAAAAACACGACAGTAAAAACAATATGCAGAGTTACTGCTAGGACTATATTCTATCCAAGGAAAAGAAGTATACCACTCTGTTCGAAATTTTCTTCCTAAATGCTGTGGAAATATAATGTTATTTGGTTGATACGGTCCAAACCCACTTGAAAATAAAATTAAAGCATTTGTATTCTTATGACCAGGATCTCGATTAAGATTGTCACTTATCTAGATAAATATATATACTTGAAATTAAAATAAATTTTAACAAATACCATATACAATTATTCAATTTATTAAAGAGTATAAAAATGAGTGAATATTGACTATTTTGTACAACATTTAAAATTCTACAAATTGAAATTATAATTATTTCAATACTTGTTTTATGTTTTGTGATTGCATGTACATACTATTTAAAATTCAAAACTTTTATCATTGGTTTAAAGATTAAAATTGAATGCAATATTTTATATTTACCAATAGTGTATTTGTAGTTTGATCTGACTTTGATGTACCTACATGGCTAGATATAGCATTCTGAATTTGATTTATGTCCTTGGTATTTGGTAGAATATCCTAAAATGATCAATGAAATTAATACAAACATGATTTATATACATATTTATCACTTTTATACTACACAAAATAACCAATACATTTACTATTATTTATTTAACGTAGGTAACTAGTTACAGAATTTTCACTTTAAATTTATTAAGGTAAAGTGTTTACTGTTAACCAAAATATCCTTAAATATTAAATGATATTAAATTAATATAAATTTAATTTTAATAAATTGTAAATGAATACTAAAGATATGATATGAAATTAAGTATTAACTGTATTTACCATTTTTGATCTTTTTTCTGGGGAAAGGTGGTTTTCTTCAGGTAAGTTAACATTTTTCTCAGCATTAGTATTTTTCTAATAAGCAGGTACAACAATTTATTAGAATCAAAATAATAAAAAAATATATAGCAAAATAAATTTAATTTTCCCAATAATATAATATTACCTTAATAATTAATATAAAAATTAAATTACAGATCAAAAATAAACTGTTTTATTCATCAAAATTGTAGTTTTAATATAATATAAATCAGTAATATATTTTAATGGCTACTCTTAACTTAATGTATACTAAATATGTGTACTAAAGACTAAACAATTATATGAATTTAAAGTAAAAATAGACACTTACTTTTGACTTCGATACTTTTATAAGAAATTTGTCCATTGTAGTAAGTACTTAATTTTAAGTCGATCACGAATAAGAAATAACAAGTGTAAAAATTAAATTCATGAATAAAACAAACAAATAGTAATTTTAAACTATGAAACACGTTTTCATTATCAGCTACCATTGAGACTCGAGTCGGCCGATCACAATAAATATACATATTGGTATAATAATAGAAAATTATTAATAACAAAACTATAAATAAATGTGGAAAGGATATAGTATAATAATAATTCCAGTGCTTCAAGACAACGTTAAACATTGGTTCTCAAAATATAAATTAGTTAGTTTATTATTATATTGATATTTCAATTTTTTGATAATTGAAATCGTAATTTTTTGGAGTCGCAAAAAGATACTCTTGCGACCCTATGATATTTTCAGGGGTTGCAAGTGCGACCCCGTGCGACCCCCAGTTTACGCCACTGGTGTTGGGAATAGATAATTATTAATTTATCTAGATAAAGATAAAAATAAATACGTTTTTATCTAGATAAATATCAGATAACTTCTTTAATTTTGCAAATATTCAGTGATATAGGTACAGGCATTAGGTACAAAAATATATTATTTAAAATATTTTAAAATATAAACATAAAATAAAATAGTTTATTCATTAGAACATAATATAAAAAGCCATTCTCTGATTTAATAATACAAAAAAGCTTAAATTTGAAAAAATTAAAAAAAAGTTAATTCTTGAATAAACTTCATTAGAAGATAACAAGTCAATCTCTGAGATAATAAACAAAAAATTTATATTTAAAAAAATAATATTTTTAATTTTAATTTTTTTTTTTGCCCATAAAAATAAATTATCTAGATAGTTACTCATAGATAACCAGAATTTTATATAAATGAAGATAAATATAAATGAGTTGTGAATTATTTACGAGTAGATAAGATAAAAGATAAATCAATTCTATCTAGATATTTCCTAACATTGTTTACATGTCAATAGTTTGATGAAACATTTATTATTTGAACTCTGAAAAATATGCTTTACAATATTTTTAAATATTTATAATTTATATGCCTATACCCAACATTTATATAATATATCATCATTAAATATGTTATTAGTGTAGGCTTATTAAAACATTTATTTTTTTCCTAAACTTCACATATTAAAATGTATCTGAGTGTTGTAAAAATATATACCACATAAATATATAATACGTACCATGATTTAAAATATAAATTAGGAAAGTGCTAATTTTAGTTTATGTTAGTAGGTTTATTTTTATCAATTTTTCTAATATTTTTTTTCTATTTTGATGTGACGAAATTAGGTAAATACTGACAAAAAATTATTGGTTTTTGTAGTAATGGTAAAATATTTTCAATTAATACTCACAAATACTAAGTATTTCATAACAGAATAACGAAAAACATTGTGAAAGTTTTTTATTTGACGGTAAAGAGTAACCGATTTTTAAATTGATTTTTTAGGTTATTTTAACTTTTTTTAAGTACATATTTTGGCAATTATTTAGTATTTAAGTTTCAAAAATTGGACTCATCATATTAACTTGTATTGGGTATACATCTTAAGTCTATATCTATATATATATTTACTTTTATTTTCATAATAATTTTTAAAAATTACACAATTAAAATGTAAAGCATTAATCTACAATATTATAATATACAAATATAATATTGTATTTCCTTATTAAGAATAAATACTGCGTTAGTATAACATACATCAATATATATGTGCTAATTACATATTAGCTCGTTAAAACGAACAGTAAAGATTTAATAAATTTGGTTTTGGGTGTATTTGTATAACTTATATACTTGGCAACAGCTTTTTTAAACACCCAAGGGGTTAGTTCATATAGGATTGGATTATTTTCTTGTGACCATGTTTATAAAACTTGAAATCCGATCTACATTTCGCTTTATTTATTCAAATTTGTTACGATTTTGTAAACTATTTCATTTGTTTTTCAATTCCATTTGCAATTTAAATAAAATCTCCATTGTGTTATAGTTCAAATAAAAATTTAGGTATAGTAGAAAAATTTAAAGATAATTAGTTTTGCATTTCCAAGAGGCTTAATCAGAAATAAAAATATTATTTAGTTAAAAATAATATAATTTTAATTATATTTGCCTGGTAAAATTGTAAAAATTAATTAAATAATTATTATTTAATATAATGTTTTATTGACCACCTAATTTAACAGTTATTAAAACTTCTAAGCATTCAACAATAATTAATTATAAATATTATCGATTTATGTAAGTGCAGTTTGCACAATATGCATATTGCCTATATATACTAGAGATTATTATTTTTGGGACATAGGTACTTTTCTTGTAAGTTAATGTAATAAAAAATTAAATAATTGCTAAAATAACTGAAACATTTTGAAATTTGTTAGATTTATTTCAATGCTATTTTTACTATGCTGTATTATTATAATTGATTCATTGATTAGAAATAACGAATAATACCATGATATTGAATACAACAAATTAAATTTAAATTTGCAGATTATTCATTTAGATTTTTGGAATTGTATGAATTATATTCAAGACAATATTTTAAGTGTAAAAATTATAACTATTTAGAGTACAATATTCAGAATATTTTTAGGATATTGTTTCCTGAAAGTATTTAATGTTGTATTTTGGATTACTTTTGAAAGTATTTCGGATACTTTTATAATACCTAAGCATTAAAATTAAATTTTTTTATTAAAATATTTGATATAATTTAGTATTGATTATTATGCTGTAAATAATAAATGATCATCGTTATAATTTACTTTTATAGGTACTAAGTGATATATTTTAGTATCGGCTAAAATTTTAAACTTCTTTAAAGACGATTACCATTTTTTTTTTTTTTGTGAAATATCTATAATAAGACATTTTAAAAGTTTTTGGAATAATTTAATAGTACCATATTGGTATAACTATTTTGATGAAAATATACTCGGAATACTTACTATTTTCATAAATATTTAAGTATTTATTTCAAATAATTTTTAAAGTATTTCATACAAGTTTTTTTTAAGTATTGTTACTCAATAATGATGAATTAGTTAAAAATATGCAAGTAGGTATTTTTTGAATTATTATTTATCAATTTATACTTTCTTCCTACAATTTTTAAAATAAGCTAGATAAACCCAAACACTCTTCATATTTTCAAGTTCACTAGGTTTTATTGGTTGGAATTTTTGGACAATTCTATACGAAATAGAAAATATTTGAAAGATATAATACAAGGAGAAGTGTACTGAGATAAAACTTTGTACTAGATATTTTTTCCCGTACTATTTTCACAGCCCTAGGGACTGAAAACGCTCGTTTACTTGTTTACTAGAAAATATCGAAAATATCTTTCGTCGATTTTTTATAAAATCTTATGTCGAATAGTCAGTATTCGATTCTTATAAATATAAGCTCTCAACATTTCAAATGTTTCTACTAATAATAATTTTAATAACTTATAGAGTAACAACGTTTATTTGAAAATTATTTGATTTTTCCTGAGCTTATTATTTCATAAAATGTTCATTTTTCAACAGAGAAATCAGCTTATATAATAAGTTATGTTTGTTTTCAGTGTTGTAAAAATTATTATACGATACTTTTTTCATTGTATTTCTAATCTTATATTTTCCCCCATGTAAAATTTCAAGAAATAAAATTCAATGTAAACTACAATTTTGTTTGTAAAAAAAAAATTGTATTTAATATTACCTTTAATAGTTTTATTCTTGTGTTTATTATTTATGACGTCCCTTTACGTCACACTACATCAGACTTGTAACACTAAATTTTCCTGCACTTGTCGTTTTATGCGTTTTGTTCTTGGCGTCTAACGATATTTTATAGAAACGCGTACTTTGAGTTTGACACGAAAACACAATACTATCACGTGCAAGGTAGTTATTTAGTATTGACACTGTCACATAGATCCTGATCACGGTACTATTTATACATTGTCAGTATACACTAAGCAATAACTACATGTTACTCTTTTAATATAATCTGGGTGGCTACTCGTGTTAATGAAATAATTCAATTGGGCTGAGGGAAAGTCTAATTATTTGTTTTAAAATAACTAGAAATAGATGTTATAGTATTAATGTTTCAAGTGATAATTTTCAGAGGAACGTTAGTTCGTTTTTTAGATTTTAGCGAAATGATGAATGTATTGATTTTACAATGATGTATTTTTTTTTATATATGTAGACACTTTTATAAAAAAACACTTCAATCTTCAACCTTGAGGTCGATTTTTGGTAGAAAATTGGATCTAGTTTGTATCATGATGAGGAGGGTTAAAATCCTCGGTTATAAGGTTATAACGTATATAAGTTAAGTACTTATTTATAATCATTGTATAGTTCAAAATGTTAGTATTTTTTTGGTTATATATTTTTTCTTGATTGTAAGTTTATTGTTTTATACAAAATGCTTATTATACACCATCGTGTGAATTATAAAACTTAAAAGTTTATTTTTTAAATTAATTTTTAAATTTTATGAGCAGAACGATATTTATATAACTCGTTCATATACTTAATGTTCTTTAGAAATTACTCCGAACGATGTGTTTTTTATTACTTAAATAAACTCTCTTAATTTTTTTTTTTTTGTCATAATCAAATTAAATTGTTATTTTGTCTCGTTAAAATCCAGTATACAGAAAAATATGGTATATTAGAATTTTTATGTTAAGAAATTGAAAATATTACATTACATTTTGCATTTAATGAATAATATTATGTATATATTGAATACCATTTTCAATTATTTTATACTGAACATTAATGATGATTCTAGATTCTATTATTTAGAATCTAAATACACAGCTTATTAGTTATTAAATATTACGAAATAGTATTAAATCTTTTATAAACTTTAGTGTTATAATTGATATACCTTTTTTTTTCATTTTAAAGTTTATTTTTTTTTATTAGATTAAATTCTAACTTATATCAGATTTAGAAAATGCATTTAATATATAATTGAATGTGATTTTAATGTGATATAATGTGAGATTTAAAATATAATAGGAAATATTGCGAATTATACATTTAAATATTATATACTTAAGTAAAAAGAGAAAATATTTTTAGAAAATTCCAACTTATTGTTTATTTTTATCCCTTTTTATTTTTAATTAAATATATATATATATATATATGCTTTCTGTGAATTTTTACTGATAATTACGTTTACTTAAGTACTATAAAATAAAAATAAAAGGTCAGCAAAAACAATTTTTAGTTTAAGCCCAAGGTAGGTAGTTTACAAAAAAACATAAAATGTATAATATGTGTTATATTATGACACCTTAATATCCAAAATTCAACTCACGTAACATATTTAAATTGCTTTCATTATCGACCGAAATGCAAATATATGATGATTTATTTAATCTTTTAGTTAAGTTAAGACATTTTTTTTTTAACTTTTTATTATACTTAACAATATGTTTTTCACAATATCGTAAAACGTTCTCATTATGTAGATATATAAACCATAAGAAATTATTATTTAAAGTATTTTTAGTTCTTAGTTTAGTATTATAAATTGTTTGGTATAGTTTTATAGTATTAAGTATATTTTATTATTTTGAAATACATAATGTTATAGGTAATATTAAAAGTACTTGTGGTGTTACCTAATTTTACTTACTTGACCGTAATTTTTATATGCATGCCAATTCACAATTTCATACTACTTAGTACATAATTATATTAATATAGTTACACGATTATTTTAAAAACATTTTTATTTAGACATTAAAATACAAGTATATAATTACTATAGAATATACATTTTATTCTTTCCGATGTTTAATAAAGTATTCAACAAAAATCTGATATAATATTTGATTAAATTAATTTAGCTTTTTAGATTTCTATATCATCATAGTGTATTAGCGTAGATACCAACATTGATAACATATAATAAAATATTAAATAATTATGGTATCAATGATGGCAATGGTGCTATAACGAATATTTATACTGTAATAGAATAACAAATATTGCTATTGTGTCGTTCATCTGTTATTATATTCGTTACCATGGTTACTAAAACCATAGTTGATTTTATAAAAAAGTATTAGATGATAATATTGGATAACCTTCTCGGAAACTAGACATTAAAATTTAGCAGTATCATTGTATTTTCTATTTTTATCGACTTTAAATATTTAATCAACTATTTTATTTTTTAGATGTATTATATGTATTTTGATATAGAAACATGTTCTAAAATATTTTAATAATTGAAACGATAAATTCATTTTGTCAATTTAATTATAAAATTGGTTAATACTTTATTGTTATTATTTTATAGTTTATTTTAAATACATGACACATTTTCTTAAAATATAAAAAAATACTTAACATTTTTTTAACCTATTTCTTAATGATACTTATTTTGAATTTTAATATTGTATTGTATGTTTATAATATTTGTCTTTTTCTACTTTGTATGTTTATTTTTTAATAAATCTTTGAACTTTTACAAATGCCATATGCAATGTTAAATGCCATATCAATACAACTTTTAATTCTTTAGATTTTAACTTTTAGTCGTGTAATCAAGCCTGGATTAAGATAATTTTTTAGGTGTTCATACACATAATACAAATATTGTTAACCTACAAATAAATATATTTTAGAAATAAAAAAAAAATTATATTTATTTGATACATTTTAAATATTGAAATAAAAATGTTATTTGTATAAATAATTTTTTCTCGCTTTTTTGGGAAGTAAATTCTTTAATTACACCATCAGTATTTATTACTTCCAAAACATCACTTTCTGAACACTAAACCATAAAGTTATTTAAATTTTCTTAAGTGTTTGTTCTATACTTGTTTTTTATACGAGCTAGTTTGGAGAAAGCTCTTTCAGCCGAACAATTTCCTATAGGTGTAGTTAGATATATTTTAATTGTAGTTGTACAAATTAGGAAAAGTGAATAATATATTTTTTTCATTGAAATGTTTCTAAATATAAAGGATATAAATCTGTTTGGCTAAAGAATATTATAACTAGCTTTATTATAAAAAACAGATTTTTAGCTTAATCTTTAATATCGCCTAGTGGTTAGTAATAACTAATAAATAATGTGTCAATCGTCATAACTCCGTAATCAATGATATTCACCGTATAAATACCATATCATCCTGCTAAAAATATGCGATATTGTTGATATTACGATGGCATAATAATAATAATAATATATATATATATTATAGTCATAGTCAATTTTAATGTATTTCATTAAAATATTTCTTATTTAATAAAAAAAAACGTGCGAACCGTCATGGGCTCACTATTGTTTGATAACCGTTGTGGGCTCGGCACTATTCTTAGCCCGGGCTTGGGTGTAACTATTATATTCACAGTTTTATGTACGTATATTATATATTATTATTATTATACATTACAATATTATGTGCGTGTACCTACAATATTAAGTCCCACAGTTTGATTTTGATTTGTTTGTTATAAACTAAACCATTTATATATATACGTACTTTACGTACTTACATATTATATACCTAGCAGTATAATAAGTATTCTCATTATGTGGTGTATTATACGGAAAAAAATACTCAACTTGATATTAATAATAATAATAATTTGGTTGTAGTTATAATATATTATAATAACATTATCATAACAAAGATGCTGTTTATAGTAATATCAATAAAATAAAATAAAATAAAATATACACATTACACATACATATATATAATTGCTTGCGATAGTTTTACACAGTATACATGATTGTAAAATAAAAATCTAGTGCTATGATTTCGGATGTGTAATAAAACATAATATTATAACAATACACTACCAGCTCCTCGATACAATAATAACAACAATGATGATGATATTAAAATATAATATTACATTATTATTAGTGTCGCAACTACATGTTGGGGGCCTGTATGTAAGAGTTTAACAAGAGGTCTTTAACTAACTACTAACAAGTCAATATAAATATGAATTAACTTCTTAACTATACGTATATTCATAGATATAATTTTATATCATTATATATACTATTTTTTTACTTAAAAAGCGAAAAAAATGATTTTTATTTTTTTTATCTGGGAATAAAAAGATCATACAATTTATAAAGCCATCTTAAACTCTAATAATCTTAAAATTACTAAGTGGAACCCTTTAAGTCTAGTAGTCATAAGACTATATTTCACTAAATAAATTATAGATAATTTAAATATCTTAAAAATCTTGTATACTAGTATTCCGTGAAGATTAAACTATTATTCGTAGTGGAGAAGTATCAACAGGATAAAAAATTATTTTATTACAATTTTTTTAGAAAATGAAAAAAATATTAAATAATTTGAGGTTAATAAAATTAAAATTACTCTAATATTAATAATTACAAATTAAATCTGTTAGGTTTCTGTTTTACTTTTTTCAATTATCATGTTACCTATAATGATAATTAAATAATAATCAATTTAATGATAACAAGGAGTTAATATTTAATAGATCAATGGATAAATAGTTGTAACAACTATAATATTAAAAATAATAGTGGCTTGTGGTTAAACGTATATAACCATGGTTCATGATAATGCAATTTTATCATTTAAATACTTTTGCTTTCTAGAAAAACTCAGTTGTCAACAATGTCATCTACTACTGTCTACAACTATTATTACGGATAATAATATCCCTTTCTCTGATTAATAAATACATTGTAAACTGACAATAAAGTAAGCTAAAATTGAGCTATAAAATTATTAAATTTAAAAGACTGGAGGTCCCCTCAAAACTTGGGGATCCGTGTGCGATGCACGTCTCGGGTAGTCGCGGCACTGAATTTAATATTTTTATGCGCCCAGAGGTAACAATATAATATATTTTATATTATAATATTGTTTGTACTATTTCAAGCGAACCACGGCATCAGATAATATGGAAACTACAAACTCGGTGGCTTTTATTTCCGATTTCGAGTACACGGCGGCGAGTAGGTTCCTCCGCCGTGAACAACATAAACATTAAACATAAAAAGTAAACACAATAATAATATCGTATCAGCTATTGCCCATTACATTATTATGGAGTATAGACACCGAGGCACAAGTGCACAACCGTCGTGTATTTATTTTTATTCCAATATTACAGCGAACGCGTGCGGGCGGCACCACTCGCCGCCAACGGTGTAGCCCGTCGAACGTCGGTCTGTCGTCGTCGCTGTCGCCGCCGCCGACGTTATCGCGGTTTACCTTTCCGAAACTCGTCCAAGGTCAATATCGTAGTAGTCGCAGTGGTCGTCGTAGTCGTCGTAGTGGTCGTCCGGCGTGACCGCGCCTAGCGCGCCCGCACAGGTTGCGACACGCGAAACCGGCGGCAGTCAGCTGTGCGTTAAATTAGCATAAACGCGCCGTGACGGTTAACCGCATTGTGTTAGCGGCCGCCGTTATTGTTGGATTGACCCAAAGACAATATTACGCCGTTCATAATAATAATAATAATAATAATAACAACAATAATAACGTATTCTTTGTGCGTGTGTCGATGCAAATGCACATTTTTCCTCCTCGTGATAATATTTTCCTCGTCACCTCCACTGCACCGCGGTCGTCTCGCTTCCACGACGAAGCACTAATATTTACACGTTTATGCGCGCGACGTCACTGGCAACCATAGTAATAATACATAATAAACCCATTACCGCTATATTATTATAACTCTATATTATATACCTACGCTGTACACATATCATATTGTTGTATAGCTATCTATAACGTCGTCGTTGTACACGACGTTGTCGTCCTTAAATTGTCTGTACCTATTATTGTTATAAAGTACCAATAAATACAACACATAAGACGTATTATCGTGCTTATGGTCATGAGTCATGACTTTTTTAATTGATTATTTTAAGCAATTTATTAAATGTAAATCGTACAGTAATTTTTAAGAAAAAGATCACGGGTTTGATTGCAAAAACACTACTACGCGAGTATAGAACTACTATATTTGGGTTAAAAATAACAATTTCTTAAAGTAAATAGTATCATAGATAGCTATAGTTGGGATTTCGTAAAATATTATATAAGAGGTATATATCTATATAATACAGCTTAATTAACTTGGCGTGCAAAATAGTTGCTTACAAACGAGATAGTATACTAAGAAAAATAGGAATTTGATAAAATTAACTTCCTATCCAATTTCTTCTAAATCTCGGTGAAATATTTTAAAAACAGAGTGGATATTTTTAATCGTCTTTAATATGTATACTAAAATTTATGATTATAAAATAGGTTAAATAGGTATCAGTATTATAATACAAATCTGAAAGATATTTAACTATGGATTTAAAATGTTCTTGATCGAGACCTGAATATTAAATAGTAATGTAGTAAAGATACCATATTTTTAATACCTATTGTAAATTAATAAGATGTTGTTAATAAATTAAACCTGCTAGGTTCCTATATAATTTTATCTATAACAAATTTTTAAATATTTATTTATGTTTCTATTATTATATAAAATAACATAATATGAAGATTGTGTTTCAATATTTCATTATTCTCAAAAAAGTACGGCATTAAACAAATTATAATATGTAAAAGTATACAATATCATTATTATATCAGTTATAATATTGGAATTCTGCGTTAAAGAGTTCTTTCAAGAAATCTTTTAAGAAGAGTGTAATGGAATTTTAGTGCTTTTATAAAAATGTCCTTTCAAAGTAATTGTTGATACATCTAAAACACTTATTAAAAAAAACTATTAATTGTGTTATCAAGTTATACATTTTGTTAGCCAAGTGCTTGTTTTTGTTTCAGGTATAATATTTTTTATGTCTGTAGTAAATATTTATGAAAATATTTTTATTGCTTAATAATCTTTGTAAATAATATACATACTTGAAAATTAAACTTGGTTCTTTAATTGTTTTATTTAGGTCAAGACTTACCTATAACAAAAAATTCGAAACCATATTAAAGTCATTCAATTAGATTGTTTTGTTGTAAATAATACTCGTATAGGGGAAATAAAGATAAATACTTTAAGCCAAACATTTAGCATTGTTGAACTTAAACGTTGAGCATTTTAAAGTTTTTTTTTAAGATGTTAGTTAATTATGTTTATTAATTAATAAATTACATTATATTTGTTTGGTATGAACTATAACAATTGTAAAAGAATCATTGAATATATGTCATATACTATCATACATAATATATAAAAATATGTATTTCATGTATTTTTAGTTTAGATCTAGATATATTTTAATATAAGCAAAGTACCTACCAACAAACTCAAACTATAGTTATTTTAATATTAGCTGAAAATGTATTGAACTCAACTTTAAATTTCTGCTATATTGTACACCTAATTTAAACATTTTATAAGCCATAGTAATATTGAAAGTAAAAAAAAATGATTTGAGTTAAAAATAAATAAATAAATAAATACGATATAAGTAATATACGAGTAGGTAGTTCATTGTGATTCTATGTTAAATATCTTTTAGGCTTTTTAAAGTATAATTTTATGTATCGTTCGTTAAAATAATTATATTTTTATTTAAAATAAAAATTATGATAAAAGATAAAAAGAACTAAGTAATATTGGAAATTCGTATGTAAACTAACGAAATATACTATTAACAAAAATTTGGTGTTTGTTTTAATATAGGTATGCTTTTAATCAATTAATTATTAAATTATTAAAATAAAACACAATTTTTTATTCTTGATAATATTATATTCATCATTGTCAAATTCGATTGTAACTTCTATTCCTTTAATACTTACAAATACATATTTTTTTTTATTTTTTATGCCATTCCATAAAACTTCCAATATATTTTCTTTTCGTTTATAAACTAACAGCCAACATTTATATTAAATTAAATTAAACTTATTTGTTGCGTCATGTTTTTATTCAATAAATAATGAATATAATATTTTTTATAAGACTATAAACATTCAATGCCTTGATTCTATGTACCCGTATATTTTATTTAGTCATTAGTCTTATACATAAGTATAAAATACTTAACTACAATATTGGTATAAGTAGTTCTATTTAGTATCCTTACGTGTATGTACGCCGTATGGTGATATTTTGATGATATTTATGTTACTAACTGATGATTACCTAATTACTTAAGTTTTGAAAACAAAGATAGAGTTTTGCATTGTTAGAAATATAATTTACTAGTGGGTATCATACAAGACGACTATCCTAAGTTTCTAACAACTAGTAAATATAAAGTAATATTAAGTATGTTAAAATAAAACACATTTTTTGAAAATACCCAATCAAATGTCACGTAGCAAATAAAATGTTTTTATAATGTTTGGTGGCTGAGGTGCCTTCTCTGGGTGACTTATCTACTCACGTCTACTGATTCTTTACCTCCATCAAATTTACTTATTATACAAATTGTGAATTGTCATATTTTAAATAGGTAAGTAAAAAAAAAAAAAAAAATGTAAGAAAAAAATATATGTTGCAAATTAATTTTAATATAACATACATTCACTAATATTAAAAAACTGTATTAAATATTATAATTCATTTTTTTTTTTTAATATTAAGATTTTAAGATCTTAATTTATTTTCAATTATAATATTAATTTAATAAATAATAGTTGTATTTTTTTATACCTACAAATTATATTGTATTTAAAAGTAATGAATATACTGTCTATTATGTTTTTAATATAATTTATGTGCATTTACCCGTACATTTTATTTGATCTAACGATTACACTAATGTGGGCAGTTCTTTGTCTTTAATAATATACATGAATGTAGGTATCTATAGTATATCACCATATATTACATGTTCGTGGTCATGTATATTATATTAAAATTTAAAACATCTAGGCCATGGGTATTGTGCATAAGCAATTATTTATTTTTTAAAAATTAATTTAATAATTATTTATTTTTATAAATTATATAATTTTACCGGAGTCCATAGGTATATTGTAATTTATATTAATTTATTTTATGGTAATTTTTGATGTTCCATTGTTAAATACCAGTTCCAAATATATAAAGCTAATGATGATTTAGTTATACAATGTAGTAAATTTAAGTTTCAATTATATACAACTCTGAAATATGTTATTTATTGCCAAAATAATATTTAAATTTAATATAATACTTATAATTGTTAAAAAATAAATAAGTATTTATTTAAATTAAAAAATTAAAAATAGAAGCTTTTACAAGGAAAAAAATTATGAAGTTATTTTTGTGTTCATTTTTTTTATATATTTTTATAATTTTTATGTTTATTACAAAGTCATAAAAATTCAATTATTATTTTTGGTCTATAAAAAATATTTATTATCTGAAACTGCATTAAATATATTATTTTTTTTTACTAAAAAGTATAGTTATTATCAGCTTTAAAAGAATTATAGCTGAAGCAGAAAAAAATATGTATTTGTTTTGAATTCTGATTTCCAATGTTATAATTCATTACTTACAAAAGTATAACAATAATTATTATAATTTTGGTCTAATATAGTAATCGTACATTTCTCCCCTTTTCTACGCTTCAATTAACAGCAACAAAGATTAAATTAAGATCTTCAGAGTGATTACTTTTATGCGATTTAGTTGTTGGCTATATGTCATATTCTCTGTTCCTTCTGATGGGATTTATTGGCTACATCCGCAATCCTCGTGCACAGCAGTAGTATATTTACAATAACAAGAAACTAACATTATTTTTACTGACAATATAATATGAACATTATTCGAGTACGTTATGCAATGGGTTTACGTTTGCAAACACATTTAGTTTATCCTATTTTTCTAAAATAACATTATTATGCTCTTACGTTAGATTATATTTTAAATTATTCATGCATTTATTTTTACCTTTAAAAAAAATTATCATATTTTTAATACTTGATAATAATCTCTCTCTAAATCATAATTTTATTGTAGTGTAATAATATACGTATGTATTATACAGAACTGAACAAATTATTACTGTAAGCACACAAATTGATTATAAAATAAAGCTTTATTTCACAGTAAATTTTTAATTTGATAGGTCTTATAAGTAATATACTTACATAATAAATGTATAAATGTATATATAAACATATATATTATGCATTAGATTTTAACAGTATTTATAGAATGAACAATTATTAGGAAATCTAAAGTTTACAGATAAATTACATTATTCTGTAAAGGATTATGTTATAATTAAAAATATTATTTACGTTTGTAAAATATATTTTAAAATAGTCTTAAAGCCCTTTAAAGTTTTAAATGTGACTGAAAAAAAAATTAAATATTTTGATACCACTTAAATTTATAACCAGTTAACTTTTTGAGCAGTTTGAATTTTAAAAACGTATAGTTTTATGACTTAGGTATATGAACCACACTATTATTTGCAGTTTTGGATAAATAAAACGTTATAGTGCACTAGTATATAATTTAACCGTATTTGGTATCAACAATAATTAAACTCTTATGGTAGGTATTTAGAATAATATGTTTTCAATATTTTAAACAAAGATATAAGATATACCCAAAAATATTAATTGACATGCGCGTTTCGTTGTTTCTACGATAGAAGCATTAGTGAAAAATGATCGGTTGATAAATGACTTTGATTTTTAACCGTCGTCATCATTACCATTGGTGTTGCGCTGCTGCTAAATACATTTTACTATTGTATTCAAGGTCGTATCCATATCAACTTGTCGAAACAACATATCATACCAGTATATTATGCAGTTCATTAACCCGAATGCGAAACTCTTCGAACCACTTCTTCGCTAATTGCATATTATAATATTTTTCCAGTCAAATTGGAGTTATTATATCTTCCTGTAACCCACCATATTAAACTTAATTCGTATTTGCATTATTCCCGCTGTAGCGTTATTTGTATTTGCATGCTCACTATATATCGCGTTATTCGTATTCGCATGACTATTATTTTTTCTACGGATACATTATTATAGGAATCGAGTTTCATCATAACCGAATCATGTTCGCAGTGCCAATTATTGCTGTCTACGAGTATGAACACGTGTAGGATTTACACAATAGTTGACATGAATACACGTAAAAATAATACATAATATATCTAGCATGTAGATATGTATTGTTGTACAATGTCCTAGTGAATAAACTATGTTTTTAATTTCCCCATCATACTGCTACTAAAAAAGTAAAATTATGTCAACAAAAATTTCGTTGTGCACGTCTCGCATCACATCTTCACAAAACTGTAACGAATTAAATAAATAATAGCAATACGATCTTACGATCTTATTGAACATACTAATATTTCATTGTAAACAACTAAAATGTTATATAATAGTCGTTAAATTTATATTCTAGTAAAAAATATTATATAATTATATTCAAGAGCTCTTGAAAAGTTGGTGTTTATACTTCCATATTATATTTCATCTTTAAATTGTATAACCACTTTATAAGTCTAGTGATGAATTATATAGAAAACAAATATCTTTGTATAATCCATATACAATGCGTAATGAAAAAGTTTTGAATAAAAAACAGACTACTCAATTTATAAAACGAAATGAAATATTTTATTTTATTATTGTATTTTTTCAGGAATTTCTTTGTAAGCTGCTGGACCAAGAATCTATGCCATAAATAAATGTAAGTTATGTATATTTTACAAATAACTTAAAATGATTATAAATTATAATCAAAAATTTATTGTTAAGTAAGGCTAAAATATATTTACAAAATTATGATGGAACAATTTAAATTGAATAATAGCAAGAATTTTGAGATTTTACAAAGAACTGAAAAAAATAATCATTAAAACTTCTTTAGTGAAAAAATCTCCAGATGAGTTTTTTAAAAGTTTCGTCCATAAATCACAATTTTTTGTGTGGTGAAAAATCTAATAGATTATGTGAACAGTTGTAGACTGTAGTATAAACTGTAGAGAAGTCTTCTTATCTTCGGAAGTTAATTATGTCTGTATTGAGTTTGACTGTTAGTTACGTCTGGATAATAAAACTAATTTTATTATTTTTTATTTTTTTAAATATATATAAATAAATAATTTATTAATTCAACAAGTAATTATACACAAGTATATAATGATTAACGTGCTTATAATAATATGAATATAATTATTAATTTATAGGATAATTTTTTTATTGGAATTGATTTTATTATATTATATTTTTTTATATTGATTTTAAAAGTTATCACGAAATCACAGAAATGGATCGTCGAATTCATGTTGAATTTTATTATATTTTAAGCTGGCTGTAGTATTTCGTAATATATCACAGGTATAATACTTCGCTGATCGTAAAATACAGCAATAATTTTTAAAATGTTTAATACTATTATTTTTGATTTTAAAACTTATAGTAGGGACTAATGGATTATAAATTGGTTATAATTTTTTACAAAAGTAGTAGTGTGTGAAAACTAAAATTTAACGGAAACCCTACCGAGTAGGTAGTTATTAGTTTATTAAAGCTCGCTATATTATTATATGAGAAATTGAGAAATAAATTTTGATAAAGGTGAAGTTATTTTTACGTTAGGTAAAAATTAATATAATATATTTTTATTCAAAGTATAGTTCATAGTGGTTTAAGGATACAAACACTTCGATAAAAGACTAAATTAAATCAAATTTTGATTAGAGTGCATAAAAGTTTTCAAAAAAATAAATAACCAACTAGAAAATTATTAAAGTTGTAATTTAAAAAAAGAAGTTTGTATCTCCTTGGTTACTGCTTTAAATGGAAAAAAAAATTCTAAGTATTTGAAAATATGGTTATAAAGTAGCCATACTTGAAAATAATATAGTAATTAATAATACTCTAAAGGATAAAGTGGGGTGAGCGCGCTTGGTGAATCACTCTGTGTATATACTATTTCATAATTTTATAATATCTCCATTAATCCTGTATTTAAACTTAACAAATATAAACTAAATAAAAACATTCTATTTTAATTTAAAATTTTAATTAAATTTATTTTGGCATCAATCTGATTTATATTTAAGTGTTTGTTTTTTTTTTTATGTGTATATCTTTAATATTTCTAAAATGTATATAATGTTTTTTTTAATTACATCATTAAAAATACGAAAATTGTTTACGAAATAGCACAAGTAATACGTTGTATGCATAGAATAATTATTTTACTAAAAATTATACTTCTTTTACAAATGCTAAGATTTTAGTAGTATTCACATACACATAATTAAAGTAGTACATCTCATTAATTTTTAAATTTTACATTTGATAATTGTATAACCAGTATCGGTTAACAATTTTGTAATTACATAATCGTATGTGAATGTAACTATGTATGTACCTCATATACATTTAATTGAAAAGTTTTATCGAACAATACATGATAATCGATAAAAAAGAAATAAAAGAATAATAATATAATTTATTCTTTTGACTTTTTAGAAATTATAAATTGGTACTGGAAATTTTCTTTACATAATGAGGATAATTAAAATGTGATTGTTTCAGTGGATAAGTTGAATTTTTTTTTGTAGTTAAAGGTAACTTTATAGTTCCTGGAAAAAAAAATAATCAACAAGGATATTAAAAATAGATTTACATGAAAATAAATTATCAACAATTAATTTTTTTCAATAAAAAAATATAAAATATAAAATGATTATTGATTAACCATTGTTTTATAACAGTATCATAATATAATCATAATATATTAATAAAAAATTAATACTCTTAGATTCTGATTTTTGGTAGAATATTGAATTTAGTTTATACACATAAAGTTAAAAATGTTCAGTAATTATTTCAATTAAAAGAAAAACGAAAAAAATAAATTGGAAACAAGAATATTTACACAATACCGCAGATTTTTATGGACATTGTGTAATTTTGAAAATATTTTAGGGGTTTTTGAGCTTAAAGACACTTAAGATTTTTGACAATTTTTAGTTTATTATGTATAGATAATATTGTAAATAGATTTTATGCTGGCTTAAAAAGCTTAGTAATTAAATACAAGGTTACTCATAAAATGTTCTTTCTAAAAAAAAAAAAAGTTGTGTATATATCTATATCAATTCAAATTTTTGTAAAATTCACTATAGTTTTTTTATTTTAATTTAAAAAATATTATTCATAGGTGTTTGAAATTTTTCACTACATTATTATTATTATTATTATATTAGTTATACACAATAATAATATTTAAAAAAATATTAGAGTAATTTATATTCTAATCCGTATAACTAATTTAAATATATTACAATATAAAAACAATCTTTAAAAATATAAACCGCATCCGCTTCAATCTTTTTTTGAATACAATGATGTATAATTACCGAATTTATTTTCAATATATCTATATTTATTTATTAAAAAAAAAATTACATTCAATACCTAATATACGTATAATATCAGGGTGATTTTCTTAGTTTGTTTAAAGCTGAAACTATTAGCGATCTGAATTTTTGCATTATTTTTTGTATAATTGTTATTTATATTTTATAAAATAGTTGTGTTAGTACTTAATATTTAATAATTTAATTTTTTAAGACATTAAATCATGATTATAATCTATTACTATCAAATTCCATTAAAAGTAATTAATAAAGATTTTATAATTAATTTTTTTTTAATAAAGCCAAAATAAATGATTTTATTATGTTAAGTTGTAGACGTTAAGGATTGGTTGTTTGACGGGATGGTCCTAGTGGCCGATAATACCCAAGAAGAAGAAAGAAGAAAAGACGTTATTCTGTCATATTATAAATTCCAAGTCAAAAAATTAAAATATTTATATAAACAACTACTGACAGAATATAAGGACTGAGTATTGTGTACTCATTTTGCCTCACTTAGTTCATTGTTTTGTCATAAAATTTTAACATTTAAAAAAATAATAAATTATTACACTCGTGGTGTTCACATAAAAAATTGTGATTTAGAATTTTTTAAATTGATGAAAAATTTGTTTGTTCTATATAATGTCAAATCTAATACTAAAAATTATACATTTTACCAAATTAAATTTATAAATAAATAAAAGTTTATAAATTATCATTATTTGTGAAATAAAAATTATTTTTTAATTTTGTAATATTATTTCTTAAATCACAGTTTTATTTTGTCTATACTAACAAACCTTTGTGTACTCAAATTGCTTGGCCATAACTAATTTTAATAAAAATTGTATTCATATCGTTTATTACTTATTAAACACAATATTATATACAGTAAAATCTATTCAAATATTTCAAATAAAAATAAATTCTCTAGATCACTCTTGTCCACACTTCGATATTTAAACCAATTGTAAATTTCAGTTATGAGATTATTTGAATATTTTGGGACGTTTTAAATTGAAAATGCGTTTAGCAGATGACTATAAAAAAAATACATCTTTATGAAATAAGTTTGAATTCAAAATAGTTCCAGTTAGGTTAAAATGTTATGAAATATTATTTTATGTTGTGCAACAATATGCATAAGGTAACTTCTTTTATTACTACGCTTATTTAAAGTTGCAATCTGATAGTTACATTAAATCTCAAAATATTAAATAATATCTTCATTAAGTAAGAAAACTCTTAATTTTTTTTTTAACTCGCATATAGTAACTTAATATCATTAAAAATTTTATTTCATAAATAACTTTTTGTTTTTATAGTTATATCACTATACTATGTCTTGTTGGAGTTCACATGTTGTTTTGTGTGATTAACATTAAAAGTCACGTGTATTCGCTTTTATCCTTTAGTCGGAAGTTTAAAAGCAGAAATGCATCCGGTTAAAATACGTCATAGAAGCGTCTTTCATTTAACTTTAAATCGTAACACAAGGTTCTATGCCTTTGCTCATTATACTCTAAAAAACTTTCTTGTTTGAGCAACTTTTCAATATTATGAATTTATCCATGAATAGTATTAGATTTTTTAAAGGAATTATCACGATTGTGTACTTATGTCAATTATAAATGTATTTGTTATCATTGACCAATCTAATTTTGAACTACAGGAAACTGTAGAATAGGTTTTAATCAAAACTTTTTACGACTATCTTATCTGTTCTTAGAGATGCACACTTTTTTCAAACAAATGAAATTAAATTCACTTTTATTGTGTAACTACTAGTTTATAGTATAGGTAGGTAGTATTAAAACAATATTTATTGTACGTGTCGTAGTAGTTTTGAACGAATGAATGAAAAAAGTTTTAAATGAATCGGCGTTTTTTCGAAAACTTAAAAATTGCATAACATTGTACAAATATTAATACATTTTCATAACTAAATTTTGTAATTTATTCTAAAGCATATTTACCAAATATTATTTCGTTTTCTCATGATGGATTTATGCACGCGTAGTATAACGTTTTTTAAAATTAAATATTTTAAAAGGACTTATTATAGTAGTAAATTATATTAGATTGTTAATAGTGTTGCTAGTTAAAATAATTTTATAAAGTTCAAAAAAATTAAAATTATATAATTAAAAATGTAAATTTTTAAAATTATAGCAATAATCTTATTTGTAATTAGAAAATGTCCAAGATAGAAATATTATCATGATAAATACGCTAATTTTGCATAAAGACCCTTAATTAAAGTTTTTTGTGTGTTATTAATTTATACTTTTGTTTTGAGACATTTGAATGTTATTAAATATATGGTAAAATAGTTAAATCAAAAGGTTGTTTGGATAAAATTTTAATGAGATGCATATTATAATATGATAAAATATGTATATTACAATTAACAATTGTATTTTTTCAGTATATTATATTAATATTCAGCTACGCAACATAAGTGCTTTATTCAATTAATTCTTGATGGTAAATTTTTTTTCTTAATTATTTTTAAATGAAATAGATTTCCTGGAAAAACAAAGTAGACTCAATTGAAAAAATTAAATATTAATTGTAAAAAAGATGTATCTATAAATAAAATAACAATATATCAATATATTATCAGTAATAATATATAAAATTACTTTAAATTAAGGAAATACTTTCTAGTGTTAAATTGATACCGAATATACATTTTTAACATAGGTGTTTGTAAAAATAGATTATTAATAATAACTATTGCATACATATAATTTTTATTTTAATTCTACAATACCTAGCTAATTTAATTTTAAGTTTTTTTTTTATTTAACTAAATTAATTGTTATAAATGTGATGATATTTTTTTGAATAATAGTTGTAATTAAAATATTAATGACGTAATAACACGTTTATAATTTATTTGTAAAATTGAAGTTATATAGTCTTATAGTCCAAAATATGAATAGTTATTCACGGTATTTGTATACTGTAGACAGTTCTTCAAATAAATACGTATAAATCTTTTTATTACTTTTGTTGAAAATAATTTATTAAAATAATAATTTTATTAAACTAATATAAGATTTAACTTTTTTAGATTTGATTATAGGCTTTTAATTTGTTTGTTTTTTTATTACTGGATACCTATCCGTTTATAAATTAGATCTGTTTTAATTAGATATTTTTCTGTGATGTTTGGCTAATATTGGTCTTACAAATAAATAAATTCATCTTATTTATCTATTTAACAATTATAATTTAAAAAACCTTAAATATCGAATATTGGACGAAAGTATATTTTATTAAAAATATTTCAATATTTCTATTGTTTAGTATATTATTATTATCAATTATATCTTAATTATATAGAGTTCTAAAAATAAGTTATTGCTGTTTAAATTCTAAATTTAGTTTCCTTCTTTTTTTTTGTAAAGGTTCATATGACATTTTGTAATTAAAGTTTATGCTGAGATTAAGATTACAAGAGTTGATATATAGCATGTTTATTGTGTTTATAACTTTCGGATTATAGTTCGTGTCATATCATATTATTTTTCAATTTAAACTTATTATAAAAGAATTACAACTTTTATACAAAAATAGGTTTATATTTTAAGTACAAAAATGTTATTCTGCAAATGAAAATTATTAATTATAAGATTTAGAATTAAGTATTCTAAACATAATATCTCGAATAAATAAATTAATGAGTTAACTCATTATTTTAATATTAGGGAATATGTACTGAATTTGATTTTAATGTTTAGATTTAAACTTCTTTTGTTTCAAGTTGTCCATTGTTTATTTATTTAATAGTGAGCACTGAACTTAACATGTACTTACCTGAAATAATTGAAAGTATCTTTATATTTAATATGCAAATTTTATTGTTGATATTTTTTAAATAATACTAAAGATTAAAGTATTATAATTCGAGCATTCTATTAAAGTGTATCATTTGCAAGTTAAGATTTAATCAATAACAAACAATTACCTTAAATACGATACTTTTGTGAAATAATTATAATTTTATTAGTATTTCAGGTATAGATTTATTAATGCCATTGATATAATTACACAATTTCTTCTGCTTATAAAATGAATTATGTTTAACAGAGAGTTGGTGTTTATAAAATATAAAATTTAAAGACACATATAAAATGTTCGCGTTTTATATTAATTTATATAAATGCATATTGTCTTATGATTAAACATTTTGGCAATAAACTGCAATTCAATTTGATTTAGTTTTAAATTTAAAAATATTTAAGTTGGTATATCGATAAAATTCAATCATTTGATTTATTTAATATTTATTATATTTATTTTTGTACAAAAATTAAGATCTTCATATCGGTTTATTAATTCATTTTTTATGTCCTATGTAGTAATAAATTTCCAAAATAATAAGATAAATAGTTATCATTGGAGACTTAGATACTAACCATGAGAAACATGAGAATCATATATATAGCTACATACTAAGGATTTATTAAAACAAGACATTTTATATATAATAAATATAACTAACTATTTAAAAGTAAACCATTATCAAGTTATAAAGCATAGTTTAAAATGTACAAAATGAACAAATCAAAATCAAACTACAATCTTATACTCATTGCATTTTTACAAATATGTCAGCAGTACGCTTTAATATTATGCCTAAGCTAAAAATGTATGTACTCGTACTTTAAAAATATGTTTCCTAACAATCATTTTTTTATACATACGATTTATTATTATTTAAAATATAATATTACAAGGTAAAACACATGACTATCCTGAATGAATGAGTGAAGCGCGGCAAGTGTCAAATATCCGGTTCCTTTATAATTTCTAGCGTACTTTATTTGTAAGTGGATAATCGTTTTTAAATAACAAAATCGTTTGAATGATCTTAATATCGACATTAGTTAATACGGATAGTGAAGTTATTAGTTATACACATATAAGTAATCAGTTAAATTTAATACCTACCTGTTTACTAATAAACTATTTTTTTTATCTTTTATATAGTAAAATATTATTGTATTTGTTTTAATAAAACCTTTAGCTTTACTCTACTCGGTGAAGAAATTAGATAAAGTAATCTTCTATATCATACCACCATCTTTGTATCTACTGAATGAACTCAAATACACGTAGAAAACATTTTTTAATGAAAATCTAAAAGTTTGTTTCAAGTATAACAACTGTATATTGAAGTAGTTTTAAACTTCTTTTTATTTATATTTTTGATCATTTATCTTTTACACCACTGTATTATAATAAATAATATAAATCCACTTAAATGTTTGAGTATCAACTACATATATTTTTTTGCCAAATTTACTTTTTAGAATAATTTTTGCATTATATTTTCACAATAATTAATACTTGTTAAAAATAGAAACAAAATCGATTAATAATATCTATAATATATGGTGTAATATTTAAAGATAAAATTACTATTGCTGTTTTATAGAGTTAATAACTTAAGTTATAGTAGACATTAAAATGTATGCTTAATAGTTAATGTAACTTAGTTAAACAAAGTATATTATAAATGTGTTCATGTATTTATAAATATTAGTTCTTACACAATTTACCAAATTATTTAAATATTTTTACTTCATGTATTCATATTGTGTATATTAATATTTTACAATATATTTAAAATTTAACTATTTTTAAGATTTAAAAGAAAAAAAAAATTATTTGTTTTTAATGCAATCAATTATACATTTTTTCTTAGATGGTATTATTTTTAATGAACAATAATTTTTCTGAGAATTTTAGATTATAACAAAAAAACGTTTTAATAAAATTCTGAACAATTTTTGGCTAAAATATATATATATATATATATATTTTTAAAATTAATTTTCTAATCATATAGTTTTCGTGTTTAATGTATCAAGAACAATGACATTTGTATCATTGTTGTACTGTATTCATATAAAACAAAATAAGTAAAGTACCTACTCTGCAATGTCTCAATATATGAAATGCTGACCATTTTATAAAAAATTACTTCATAAGAAAATTAAAGACAAACAAATAATCTTGATGTCTTAAGCAAACTTGATACATCTATAACAAACCATAATAATATATATTATGTTTGGTATAAGGTTCAAATAATATTGACAATTGTTGTTGATATTTACCAATTTGTGTATATATTTTGTTAAAAACGTCTAAACGAATGTCGCAAAAATATTGTTCTGTGTAACTCACTCAGTGGTCCTAGGTCATACTGTTTTTCACACTAAATTCCATTATAGTATTTGGTTCATTACACCTGGATGTAAAAAATACCAGTAAATATAACAGCTACTCGTGATTGATTAGCATAATTGTATTAAAACCCAAATGCGGCTGAATTGGCAAATTATGACGAATCGATTTGATCTAGCTAACTTAATATTACAATTTCGTAATACTACTATAGTTAACAATTACGATATTTTTTTTATTTCTGAGTGTGCGTGTAACGACGAACTAAATATGTATGCATTGATTCTTGTTAACGTTTCTTAGATTATAACCCCAAGGACTTATTGCCTGTCGAATCGATTGTTCGCCCATAAATAATTTACAGCACCCCTCAAAATAAACCACAAGGAATTATTTTATCAAGGATATTTTTCCCTATTTTTATTATTTGACATTTTTTCTCAGGACTTTGAGTTAAAAGAATTTTACGAATAATTTTATTTATAACACATCTCTTATTACTTGTTATTTGCTTGTCGTGCGCCCGTGTACGATCAGGGACGAAGATAACTAATTTTTCCATTAATTTAGTGCTTAAGAACAGCATAATATTGTGATTGGCTATAGATAAATATTTGCTTCCCATTTCTAGACACCTGTCAGCAGTGGTGGATAGTGATAATTTATAAGTATTTGAGTATTTAATAAATTCATGGTTACTAGAGTATACTATAGATTCGTCAATGTTTCACAGGCTGTCATCTCTATTAATTTATGATTATTAATTATAACGCGAGAAGAGTCAAGTATACATATTACATGCAAATTATTGGCCATACACAACATTGCACGTTTTAATGATATTCATGAGATCTGCCAACGGCCGTTATCTCCACTGCGATAGGGTATTATAATAATAGGTACATGAACAGATTTGACCATAACTCAATCATTTTGGGAGACAATACCAAAAACCGTTCAACGTTCGACTACCACTTTGATTGTTCCATAAATGATTGCGATTCGTTTAGCCCATTAAGGTGTTACTCAAATAAATTATGCTACCAATACTGCCCATACCGGATATACAACTATAATATTGTTTAATTGTTTTCTCGTTTATTAGGTAAATAAGTGGAATATATATATATTCCACCAATCCAAATTAGAACCATCTTTATGTGAATAATTTACTTTTTTAAACTATCTTTTAATTTATACTAATGAAATTTGTGTTTAGTCTTATTGATATTCATTGCATTCAATATTTTGTGTGATGCATAAATATTTTATGACTCGTCCATTTTAAAAATAGTATTATATAAAAATATAAATAATTATTAACTACTAATAATGTACAATAGATCATATATTATTTTGTAGGTATTTTTTTCAACTATTTTTATCTATAATATATACTATTATTGTTGTTTACATTTAATAGTTATAATAGCTAATTTTACTTTTTTTAATTAATTGAAGGATTTTATTCGATTCCTTAATACATATGTTTTTATCAATGTAATGAAATAGGTACATTTAAATAATAAAATTAACGATTTATGTGTATATGCAGTAATTATTCAGTATTTACTACCACCATTTCAATTTATTCAAAAGTATATATTACAGTTTTGTAAACTATTTTATTTTTACAAATGAAAAATTAATATTAACCTATTAATAATAAATATTCAACGGGTAAATTTACAATTTTTTTTTTTTCATTTAAATTTAAAACGCATATTAAATTTGTAAGTAGTAATTAATTAGGTCATCCATATTATATGTAAGTGATGTATTCGATAGTATTTCCTTATTTAAAACAAAGAATCGTTAGAATAGAGTTAAAATGTTATGATTGTTTAGATATAAGGTAGAAATATATTATTGAGTGATTTTTTAGGAAATATGGAATATATTTATTATTTATTAATATAAAATAAGTAAACATTAATTAGATCTTATATTTTGTTTACTCTAAAAATAAAAAGCTAAAAAAGTTGAATCTAATTATTATGTAGAGATGTTTTCGTGGTGATGGAATTCATCATAGGCCATAGTACTTATTGTATTAGTTAAGTAATTATCCGACCTTCGAAAAACATCAACAAAACAGTATCTGTGTGAATTTCGATTTTATTATTATTTTTTCATCTAATAGCCCATTATTATAAACTGATTTCTAACAAGATATCTGTAAAAAAAAAAATCTTAAAACCATACAGCTTGTTAGTCGTCTCTTAGGCTCTGGTTTCGTCACGTCTCTTACTAACCATTTCCCCACCATTAGTTCCAGTCCAAACTTCCAGTCACGTATCGAACATTAGGTGAGTATATCACAACAAAATCACAAACGCATTCATTGCGACCACTGTAGTAACACACTGATCTATAAACATACGTATACGCAAATACAATATCATGTTGTAGTATAGTAATACGCTGCTTTTTGATGACATTGTTCGTAATGTGTTGTTCTTTTGATTTTTGTTTTTAGCGTTAAACCATAGTACACAGTCCGGATCAGCTGATTGGGGCCATCATGATTGTCAACATTCACATTGGTCCGGTTGTACTTCTTTTAATTAACGTCATTCATAATGGTAAGTTTATTTATAGTTGTTATTTCTTGTAAATTTGGCTATTTTAATTTGACTTGACAGTTCACAGAGAATATTTCATAATTTTAATTCAGTGTTGCACTCAGGTATTTAAAGTATTTGCGAAACTGTTGAAGTTATTGGAACTAACAGTTTTATTACTTGGGTATGAAATATTATTTTTCCTTAATATACAAACCATATAACGTATGTCATTATTACAGATATGTCTTCATATTTATGACATGTTTATAAATTCTGTATAAAAAGTATTCATGTTTGGTTTTTTCATATTTAAATAATTAAATTGTTGAAATTTTTCTGAAATTTAACATTCCTCAGCTATGGTAAAAAAAAAAAAAAAATATCAATGCCATATAAATTTAAATGCACGTAGGTAAATGTTAATTAATGTTTTTCATTAATAAATAATTTTTATATACATAAAATATATCATAATATTAAATACTGTACTTAATTCATAATTGTTATGATTAAAACAGATATAATAGTTTAAAAAAAATTGACTTTAGTTAAAGAGATTATATAAATAAACAAAAATGTTAATCAAATATTTCGAACAATCTTTTTAAGTTATAATAATTTTCTATAATTTATCGTAGAAGATATTTATTTTTTTTTAATATTTTATTTTTTAGTATTACTATTTAATGATTTTTAATGAATTATAAAAATGCAATTTCTTTTTGACACTAGTCATAAAAGAGTAATGGTTTTTATTTTTTATTTTCTTATGAATTATTTTATAAACCTTTACATATATAATGCATTTTACATGCAATATATTATATAAATACATAAAATAATTAACTCTTGAGTATAATTAATACACAGTTATTAATTATAAAATATACTATAGAAATTCAAATTAGTTTACAGTATTTTAAATTAAAAATAATTAGTATTTCATTAGTATTATTTAAATAATAGAAACTATTTAATAATCTAAGTTTATGTATAATTATAATTATTTTATTTTTTAATTAATTCTTATTCAAACACACATTTTTAGTGATGGCAAAAATATAAATTTAAATAATAAATAAGACTTGAAATTACATCTATTTCAATTACGTTACACATTTAAAAAAATAAATGAACAGAAAAATTGAAGTGAAACTAATAAGAAAATTATTGAAAATTATTTGTATTTGAATTTAATTCTATTGTTTATTAATAGCTTTCATATTTACGTATATAAATGTGTTAAAATATTAAACTTTTTTTACGAATTTCATCTTTGAATGTTAAATATTTTTAGCTTTTTAGTTTAAAAATACAACTTATTATGTTTTTCTTTATTACCATTTTGAACACTGATTGAAATAATTAACTTGTTAATATTTTCTTCATCAATATTGAGTTCTGGTGGGGCTTAAAATCTATTCACAGCAAGCTAAAGTCATAATTCAATCTATTTGATTTATTATGGGATACAAAAAATATGTTTAGTAATTTTATGTACAATATACTATATTATCATTTTACTATTAAAGTATTAATTTATGTATTTATACTATTGTGAGTGTCAGCTAAAAATATTTCATTTTATATGCACATACCGAATTCAATTTGAATTTCAATCGTTATTATTTGTTAGCCTTCAAACATTGTTGACTTGTGAGTGCTCCTTGTTTATGTCATTATTTTTATTTTTATGGTACCATTAAGGAATTTAATATCATGTTTTTCCATGAAATTGTTTTATTATAGTATTTTTATCTCCGAAAAAAACACTATTTTTATTTTACTAAATATTATACAGGTAATGTGTAATAATTACTATTTTAAATCATTGTTGATCTACACGTGCCTAGTTTAAAACGTATTATTTAAAATTATTCTAATGGCATAGGTATTACAGTACTTTACGCTTGGGGAATACAACTGAATAATTCAAAACGTATAATTGTTCTTGAAACCAATGAAATTTCGATTGAAAACTATATTAATGTTGTCGTATAATATTAATTCGACAAGTTGTACGATTGAAATATGCATATTAAGGGAATCAATATTTCTTATAAGGAGTCACGTAGCTTAATTAAAAATTAAACGCCACTAGTTGAATTATTCGAAACGCATTTAAGACATTTATCGTATCTCATTATACAGACTTCTATTCAAAATAAATAGTTAATGCATTTTACGTTTTCTATTCTGCCGGAGATAAGACGTGCGATATTCTATCCGTTTAATTCTCATTTGATATTTCATATATTACTTCGTACGTGTCCGATCTGACATTTCGACCTGATCGTTGTCTGCATTTGTCATCTTCACGTTTCTGCTCTGAATCAATAACGAATAGGGAGTCTAAGTCCGGCGGAACAATAGTCATCAAAACAGTGATTCGCTTAGCGCGTTGTGTCGCGCTTGTAGGTGGTAAAATGGTTTTTAATTTTAATGTTTAACGGCCGTTAAGGGAGATAGGGTTTAAATTTATGGAGTTTTAACGCGGTCAATGGTGCCTCTTTCGCGGGCTCTGGGAGTGGGTCCAAAAACGGTGAACAATTAATACTTGCCATTCCTTTTAAAAGGGTGGCGCCGCCACTAGATTTTTGCTTTTTTCCTTTGAATTCGGCGTAAAATGTCTGTGTGGGATTCAGTGTGCCGCACCACTGTCCCGCGGGGGTATAGTACTGGAGCCAGATTAATGTGAACTTAATGTCTTGTATAGTAATTAGATGGGACGCACTAATGGCAAATCAAACGTCCGCTGTATATATATATATATCACGTATAATTCACTGTCTGACGATAGTGGTCCGTACGTCACTATATAGCGTCTAGCATAAATTTTTTTCTTTTTAAACATACGTTTTTCAACTTTCCTTGTCATTCACTATACGTCGGTTTTAATGTGCAGTCTCAGCGATTGTTAATGTAGTTCATGATTATCGTTTCAATTTACATTTTTTTTTTTTTGCTCCAACGTCGTCTATAGACCAAAAATGAACTCTTAATGGGCACGTGTTTCTGTCACAAATTAGCGCAAACATTAATAACAACCTAAAATGTTAATTTTCATAAACCCATTGATTTTTATTTTATTCTCTAAGCAAATACTTAACGACAATTAAATTATATCGTTTTTATAACTATGTATGGTTGTGATATATGCATATTTTACATGTCTGTATTAATTACAAAAAGTAAAATACACTATTATATATACGATATGTATTTTTTAATTTAATATAAAACCGTAATGATGACGAAAATAGATGTGATATTATTTGCTCATCAGCAAAAATTGATAGATTAACTATACGTACATTTATGTTATGTATAATAGTATAAGTATTGATTTCATGTGTATAGATTACAATCAATACACATATTTAAAAAAAAATATATAAATATTTACGAAGAATGACTTAGCTAATATATTACGAAGAAAATATATACTCTATCATTACAATGTAAATGAGTTTTTATTTTATGATTTTATATGGACCATTGATGAAAATTATTATTAGTTTTATAAGTTACTTATTACAAATTTTTTTCAAAAATATTTAGTTGAACATAATATGTTCATATAAATTTGATCTATCTTACTTATAATGTGATACAAATTAAATAATTTGTAAATGATTTTCATGTGACCTCATTATGTATTGAATAATATTATTAAATATATAGTGGGAATTTTATTTTTAAATAATTTTCCAAGCAAAGTTTTGAATTTACCTTTAAACTTCCTTTTTTAATTTATTTTTAAGTTATATATAATATGTATATTTTATTTTAAAATAAAGTATATTTAATTTTTTAACTTAAATTTAAATCAAATTTGTATTGTTCTTGACTTCTTGTACAGTGCATATAATAACAGGAAGAGTACTTAGTTAAAGATAATATACTCGTATATGGAGGATAATAACATTGTTACTTTGTTTTAATTGTTTTGTAAATCAAATGTATTGTCATAAAAAAAACATTGAATTTTGTCGTATGGTATTTTTAAACTCATTTTAAAGTAATTATTTACACAATTTTAAAATACTGTTTAATTGTTTATAACGAGTAGTTTAGTACAGTTAAATACACGACAATTATGTAAGAGTCATCAAAAAAAAAAAAAACTTTGATTATTTAACAAATTAAAATTGCTTTAATAAATAAAAACAAAAAAACAATTATGAAAAAGTTATTATGCATTTATGCCTCAATTTTAATTATTATTTTTATATTTCAATATATCAAGTGTATTGATTATATTTGGAATATAATATAACGTATCTAATTATAAAAAAAAAACATATTGTACCTAATATAAGTTGTTTGTCTTATCCGCTTTAAATTCGTTAATATTATATGATTTTTAATAATATAATATTTGTATATATAACTTTTAACGTTTATAATATTTTCAGTATTTTTTGTTTGCTTTTTTTTTTTTTTTTTTGTTTGATTTGGTATAAAAAGTTTTTTCGATTTAAATGGTATTATTAATACGAGAATATAATATTTGATCATAATATCATACATGGCAAAAAATATGAACAAGTGTACTACTTAGGTAAACAAGGCATACATCATAAAATAATAGCTTGTTCACTTCACTCAGAATCTAAAATGTATACATTTTAGTATTTTACTATATCAAAGTGTCTAGTGGCACACGTGCCTCTTCATTCGGTCAATTTACGTCAAAGTGTGTTTCTCTTTAGAGCCACCGCTGTCGGGTTATTTATACGAATAGTTTTTTTCATTTTTTTTTTATTTTTGTGTATTCTTTTACTATTTTTCCAATGACACTAAAATATGTACTAGTCCGTTAATTCTGAAGGCCGTACATTTTATTACTGTACTGCAGTGCCGTTCCGGCTGTTGAAGACCGTAGCCGCTAAATGGAACAACGTCCCATTGATTTTATAGTTGACACGGTTACGGGCAATGAGTTATGCTTATATACACATATACATATATATATACACATATACATATATATATATATATATATATATATATGTTTACCATTTAGAGATAAGTGATAATCAAAGAACAAATCATTCTGATGGCCAACACTTGTGGTTGCACATTTTTATGCGCACCTGATACTTACTAAGATATAGCCATAATAGCTATAGTGTAGGAAGACATTTTCACTATTACCACCAACAGTGGTTTTCATTTTCATTTATTTTTTTTATTTTTATGTGAGGTCATAATATTATTATATTATATTAAAATTGTACACCTTCTGATTATTACCTATGTGTGGCCATATAATGACAACCAGAGATTAGATAAACTTTATTTCCTATTACTTTTGTTTTGTTTAGTAATACACATCAGTCTAACATAATGGTGGCTTTAAGCGGCGTCGTCAATCTAAATAAATCATAATTCAGAAAAATTGAATTTGCCACTTTTAAATAAAATGTATTTAGTTATATAGGTATAGTTTGTATATCTATAAATAATACTGTTGAACAAATATATCAATTGATTTTTTTTAGTTTAAAAAGATTGTCCATAATATATTTTTCTTATCTATTGCGTGCAATCCATCAGTTTTTATTTTCGTCTATATTTCTTTTAATCTCTAAAAATGAGTGATTCCCATTGACTTTGTCTTTCAGTTCTATTATTGTTATGAAATTTTCAGTTTTACTTATTTTAAGTAGAAATTTAGTAAAAACATAACCAGTATTGTCTACACAATCTAATAATAAAATTTTAAATATTTCAACTTTGTGTAAAAATAAAATAAAAATTTATCATGAATTAAATAATTTCTTAATGTATGTACTTTTTATATTATGTAATTTAACATAAAAATATATTAAATATCAACATAATTACTTGGTAAATAATTCAATTTTACCTATAATCTATAAATCATAATATTATGTGGATAAATACTGATTTATATATTACCTTAATCTAAAATTACACAGATGAAATAAAAAAAAAACGTATACTTTAAACACTAATAAAAATTGTACATTTTTTCTGATTAAAATTATTATTTAACAATAGTTAAACAGTAAATTTAACATTTTAACCTTATGTTGTACTTATATTAATGCATATATTTTTTATATTCGAGTTAATTTTTATATAGTTAACACTTGTAGTGTTGGTAGGTTATTTTATTTTTGTATTATTTAATAACACGTTTTAACAGTCAGGTATTAGTGTTTTTTAAATCTAAAGTATTACAATTTAAGTTCGTAGATTAATGTAGGTATAATAAATATTTAAAATAAATGATACTAGTACGACAAACTAGGAAAACTTAAATTAAATAGCATAATTATTTCGATGGCTGATATAAAAAAGTTGTGGGCAGAGTGTTGGTTTTTAGAATAGATGCAAGAAATTCACAGAGGTTGTATGAGGTACTGAGAATTGAAATAATCTCGAAATCCTTGGTATTTGCGACATTTGGTAAAAATATGCTTGGTTTATCTTGTGTGACACATGCGTTACAGAGAGGTTGATCTTGTCCAGCCCTCAGGTGCTTGTGTATAAAATATTTGTGTTCAATTCTAAGTTTGTTTATTATTATATTTTGTGGTCTGTGTGGAAGTAATTCGGTGTATTCCCGAGGAAGAGTGGTTCATAGTTGGTTATTAGTTGTAGTTTATTCAATTAGGATTAAGACCAATTTAAATGTTATGAAATAAATATCAAATTAAATAATGATTAAATATTAATTATTCACGGAAAAGTGATTTTTACTTAGTACATATCAATATATTTAAATGTAAATTCATGAGTAAAGTTTATAAAACAGAAAAACTACGTTAAAAAAAAAGTATAAAGATATATTATTTTACAAAATTCGATTCATATATATACACATGACTGAACTATAATAATAATAATAATAATATCGTATGCTGAAATTCTGTCTATTCATAATTCATTCCTTAATAAAACATCAATAAATATATTTTTTATACTTGAATATAATTATAGATAAAATCAATATTTTTAATAACGATATTCGTATACTGTATTTGGTACATATTATGATAATATATATGATATTAAATTGATATACCTATCTATATTTATATTTTTATAGTAAAAATATAAACGAAAAGTTATAAACGTTAATATATTATTACCCATACTGAGTAAATATCAAAGTAAATTTTAAAAAGGTTATAACTTTTTTGGTTAAGATTACCTATTTTTTGCTTTTATGTTTTATTATATAATTTGCGTATTTTAAATAATTCATAATTTATGAATAACGGATTCATTTAAAATCTCTCTTCTACTTTTCTTTACATTAATGAGATTTATATTAATCAAATACATTATAAACTCATCAAGAACGCATTGTTCTATTTTAAATAACATAATGTTATGTCTTTAAAATTAAAAATAGAGTCAAGGCTTGGAATGTCACAAAAATGATCTACAAACAAATGTTTGGCTTAATTAATTTTACTCCATAGTAAGTAATAGCAATGAATGCGTGATCATATAAATTGAAATTAAATATAAATACAGAACTTTCCTTTCAAATTTGATCTATTATATTTTATATTCTCTACACAAAAAAATTAATTTACTCCATATTTTAATTTAAATGCATTAATTGGACATTTTTTACCTATTTAACTAGTATTTTGTTTATAACGAATTATTTAATTATTGCGTCTTATTTTCTTACAAAATACAAATACACTAAATGATAAGAATTCATAGTAACCTTAATTAAGATTAAGGATCATTGTAACTATAGTAACTATATACACAAGGTATATATATATATATATATATATATTCGATATATTATTATAGTACTATATTTCAATTTTTTCCATTTTACTTATTCAAGCACGTTGTTTGAAAGTGTTTCAGTCATGAAGTGTCAGTCGCTTAATAAGTAGTATTTGGATTTTATAATAACGTACAAATTATTTTGTACCCAGTATAATAATTTCAGCAACCCAACACTTTCGAACAATGATTTCTGAAGTATACCTCTAGTGGATTACAAGTGGAAGGGATTTCTTTTCTTTTAATACTGAAAATAATTTTCAAAAGAACCATGTTTCAACTTTCAAGTACTGTTCCTTGAGTTATTTTAGATTCAAGTAGTTTTTTTTTGATAAAATAATATATTCTATCTTATAGTTGCAAATAAAGGTCATCATAATTAAAAAGGAAAGGAAGTTTAGAGTTGGTAAAAAGTGCTTAAAGTACTTTACTACTATAAAAATGAGTAATTTAATTAAAATATTTATAAATCTTCTTGATACACGCGTTGATAAATAGAATACCTGTTTTAGTTTAAATTAATTATACCTAATTATTTCAGTATGGTTCACGAGTATTGTAACACAATACACACGTATCTATTACTTTTTTTTTTTTTATAGAAACTTTGTGTAACAATTAGTTTTGATAATTATTTAATCTATTACTTCATTAGTTATTATGTGTACAAATAATATTTTAAGTATACACGTTTTAATTAAATAGATAAAAATTAGGTAGTCAAAGTAGGTATATTTAGAATATTAAGCCTAATTTTTAAATTTCATTAATTGTGAATCTATCGTTAATTATAAAAAATAGTATTTCAAAGAGCATAAAAACATACACACATCCAACTAGTTTATATGTGCACATCGACATCTGCGAATGACGCTATACATTTCAAATATACCTATATTCGCTTCACTCTTCCAATGCTTTGTTGTACAGTGTTATTTATTGATATAAAAGATACAGTATAGTGTGGCCAGAACGTGAAGATTTACGAGTGGTGTGACCCAGGTGCCTTATGGATAGTACTGTTCACGGTTTCTGTCAGTAGTATTTTATAGAGTAAACACTTGTGTTTTGCTTTAAATATCTTGCAACATTGTTTATACTTAGATTATACATTTTTTCACGCTTATTGTTTAGGTAAATAGATGGAAAAATTTTACACAATTCACCGAGTTTTCGGGAATATAAATCTAATGCTATTTAATTTATTGTTTTTATATTTTTTTCTGTAGCAAATGTTTGTAACACTATATTGTTATCCTTTTAAAATTAAAGTAGATTTGTTTGAAAGCAATACAATTCATTAATCTCTCGTAAAGTTGTTTTATTTGAACATTTAAGTTTTACTATATTTTCATTATTGGATAGCGTGTATGAAAGATTGTGTTTTTCGTAATCAAAAAGTCACGTCACAAAAATTATTTTATCGTTGTTAATCTTTATGTTTCTATTATTGTAAGATTCATATATTATGTTTTAACTTTCAATTGTATGAGTCTATATATAGTGATAGATAGATTTGAACCGTATTGGTTGAACGATTTTGTTTTCTATGGACTTGATCATTGTCTAATGTAAATGGTCTTTAAGATGTATCTTTCCGATAACAAATATGTGAATATTGTATTGAAATATTCTATACAAGGCTGGTTGATACATAATGATTCCTCTTTTGTTTTCCATTTACCTAATCAATACTACGCGAATTAGGGCGATTAATATTTTACATGTAGTCATATGTCTCGAAGGACATCATGTACTGTCTGTTGTAATATTCTGATGTGTATGGTGCTTTTAAACTTTGACCTATTTGTACATAATATTGATGAAATTATGAGCCCCGCGATGATGGTTACAATGGTAGAATAGGAGTAAATAATTTAATTGAAGGCTGTTTTCAATTTATTATTGACCTACATATTAAAACTTAAATTTTACTTTTTATTATTTTTAGTGCAATTGTTGGGTACTGCCGAATTGCCGGTCATGCAAGAACCTACTGCAAAACCCATACACTCTAAAGAAGGTGACTCGGCTCTTATGACATGCGTCGTAAGAAATTTAGGGGACCACACTGTAATGTGGAAAACTGAAAATAAAGATAGACAGGGATTGAAGGTGTTGACCGCAGCGGAATCTAGAATAACCGCTGACAGAAGGTTCGAAGTCTTACACGATAAAGGTAAGAGGATATTTTATATTAAATAATACATTTTAAGTTAGTATTTTTTTTTGTTTTGTTGTTTTGATATTAATTTAAACGATAAAGAAAGGTTGTAAAAATTTGTATTTTTTAGAGTTTGTTTGAATCCTTATGGATCATGTTATGTTTAATTCTTTTTATCCCCAAGCATTATTAAAACCTTATTTATAAATCAATCTGTAACTATTAACTTAACAAATTTGCACAAACCTACGTAAATTGTATGGTAATACAATATAGGTTTACTTAATAGTTTGAATGTTTAATTTGTATCATATTAAACTTATATAACTTTATCGATTAAAACGTAAACTTGAAAAGGTTGTGATGATAATTGCACATTCTCAAAAAATCGATAAATTTGCTTATTTATTCAAAAAACTTTCGTAGATTTCATAAAAAAAAAAATGTTTATATACGTATTTTTGAAGGAATATAGTCATAAAAACACCTTAACTGAATCGATTAGACTCTTTTTTCCAAACAGTTATTTAATCATATTTTGATTGGGAATTTCTATTCTGAAACGGTAGTAGTGGGATAAAATAAAACGAAAGAAAAGAAATAAAGTTCTTCCGCAGAAAAATACTTGCGAAAAACTTTTTTTATAACCCTAAAAACTTTACACTGTCCGTGAAGATTTTTGATCGCATCAAGTCTTAAGTTTGCCACCAACAAATAAACCTTTAATATAATAAGTATGCCAGTTGGCAGTTTGGTGAAGTTTTGGTAAATTACTTTCACAATTCATGTTTGGAATCTTAAATAATTATCGAATTACCCTTTGAAAACTAAGAAGAATATACTAATGCATAATATGAATTACATACATATAATTGCTTCTACTTTAAATGTAAATTATCTTTTCAGTGAAAACATTTTTATTTATGCCAGGTCAAATTGTAACACTGTGGAATATTTTATAGAAATATGATCTATGAATAGTAGTAGTTAATATTATCAGTATAATATGCTATTAATTTATAAAGATTTACCTAAGCTATACTAATAAATTTGTAAAATTATTTTTCAAATAATGTTAGAACCGTGTTGTTTTAAATTGTAAAAACAAATACAATTTGATAGATATTATGTAAATATTTAATAAAAAAAGTAGTATATTCTTTCGATAATAATTGCCTATAATATATTATATCATATCATTTTATCTTATATGACTGTAAATTAGTGTCGTGAGTTTTTGCGAATCTAATGGTATTAGTGTTGTAAAAAAACTAATATTAAAACAAAAACGGCAACAACAAAAAGTAGCTTTTTAAACAATTTTTGCTTGTACTAATGTATCAGTGTGCTATATTATAAAAATAACTTATGAAATTGATCATTTCATTTAACAGATTTTTATTATTTTTATTTCATATGACAATTAAACAAATAATGTCTATTTAACTTACCTATAGTATTTTTGGTGTTTAATTAATTTAAAACTGTAAAACTAATATATAATATGTAAAAATACACGTAAGTATTCAATTTATTGTAACTAGTTTTCAATACAATATTAACATAATTTTAATGTAGTAGGTACATTTTAACATCTAGTTTATTAAACACTTGAGTTCAAATTTACATTATTCTTTCAAGGTACTTTTTATAATACAAAGGCTCAATACTTAAAAAAATAATATAATTTGAATTAGATTAATAAATTTAAAAATAAAATAAAATAATAGCCGGATTGCGTAATAAGTAACTACTATAGAAGTATTAATGTACAGTTATATAGATCACTACACTAGAATAAAACAACATGTAATTAATTAATTTTTGAAAATATTCGTAGTTTAACTTAATTGTTTTGATTCAAAAAGTCAAAGAAAAATAAAGAAATGTTTTTATCACAATAAACACTGACTTGACATTGAGGATTAGCATTGTTCGGCCCAAACGGCTAACGTAATATAAACTCAATAAAGTTTCATTACGTATCCCGTGGTGTTTAAAATGTCTTTGTTGTTAATGGTGCAGTAAATTCAAAATTTACACTGCAGGAAATTCACAGTCCCGTCAATTTCTGTATAAAAACTTTTGGTAATTTGTTAAACGTGGTATACACATTTAGGCAAATCCCTAGATTATGAATAATTAATACGCTCGCCTTTCTGTAGCAGATAAGGGTCCTGGAGAAAACTCTCGCGGGTATGAGCGTAGGGTAGTTGAGTAAGGGGTAGACGATATGCATTTAAGGATGAGAGAGGGAGGCCATGTACAATTTAGAATATACAAAACTACCACCACAATAATCATTAAGAATTATGTCTAGATCGTTTTAGTAGTTTGTTCTATAGGTTTTCAGCAAAACAAATGTAAATTGATCATTAATTTATAAGCAATAAATGATTTTAAATTCGAAATGTAATTGTAATTTAGCTAGTGTAGTGTATTTTAGCCGTAGAGAAATTTAACTTAGAAATTTCTTGATAATAGTTCAATGTTCTAAACTTGAACTTTTAATACTAACCGATGAATAAATAATTACATTTATGAGGAAAAATTGTAAAATATGATAGAATATTAGACATTCTTATAATACAATTACTTTTGTGTGAATGAATCTTTTATCGTTAATATAGCATACAAATTGATATAAATGGGTAGTATTAACTGCTATTATTTCAGTCAAATGCATTTCATCTTATAATGTACAGAAGTTTTTTTATAGATTTATATTTTAATTTTATCTATCGTATTTTATTTTATTAATATTAAAATCTAACTTGGTATTCAATAGTAGATTAAATTGTTAACTAATGATTTACGATTTACGATTTAAAAAAACATTCAATCAAATCGTTTTGATTGTAATTTGGTACTATAGAAAAATTATAACCTATATAACATTGTATTTTTTATTTCCATTCAAAAAAATTGATATTAAAACAATTATTTAATAAATACCTACGTTAAAAAATTAAACTATATATATTATGAATGGTCTTAAAGCATGCCCAAAAGAAAAAAAAATGATTCAAAACGTTGAAGAACTGATAAATATACCTTATTATGAAGATGCAAATCATTTGAGTTTCAAATGTAAAAGTCATATACTCATATCGTAAAAAATATTTGATGTCAAAGAATGCCGTGCTTACTCGATTGGTATTCTCATATTGTTATTTTTACATTGCCCAATTAATTTTAATTATACTGCTATTATCGATAAGTACTAATATTTATTCTATACATCAGTGTTACTCAAATCGTGTCACGCGAGCCGCATGTAAGTAAACAGTGCTGAGTTAAAAAGGATTAATTTGTATGTTGTTATTACATGATGTCATGATCTAAAACTAATTATATTTTGATGTAAATATGTTGTCTTATATGGCGTATCTTGATGTAATTTGTATTTAGATGTATTGTGGAGAGTTAAATTATAAATTAAAATATATCTCTTCTCTCTTTATATATATATATATATATATAAATATAATATATTTACTTATTTTAATAAAAATGATTAAAATAAATCATAACCTATTTTTGTAAGAGTCATAATGTAGAAAGTGTATAGGAAGTGTATAATTTTTTTATGTCATAAACCGCGGTATTACTTGTATAACTCACTTGTATTTGACAATAAACGACTTTTTGAATTCAATATTTTATCCAATACAATATTTAAACGATTCTGTCAAAATTATTTGACGTCTTCTTGAGCAGATTCAAGTATCGTTTTGATGTCGTTATTCAAATATTCAGAATCTATTATATTAAAAGAGCAAAATATAAAATTGTACATTTTTTTTTCGAATTCCATGTTGTCTGGTCTTGACCAATGTACTCGTATTTTTAAGATTTACATTCTTAACCCTTATGAAATGTATTCATATTTTCAAAAAATCTTCATCCGTAAATTTACGATATATTTTTATGTATACTTTATAAATACTATATGCTTTGTGTTCCGTTCTAACTCCGTATTCAAATGTTTTTGATAAACAGGTGGTGACGTATGGGTATTATCAATCAAGAACGTCAGGTTTAACGATTCTGGGTTATACGCATGTGAAGTGAATAGCGACCCCGTAGTTAGGTCTTTCCACTCGCTTTCAGGTAAAATGAATGATTATAATATATAAATAACATAAAATTCGATGACAATTATATAAAAATTAAAACTTGATTAAATAGTTCTGTCCGGTAACTTGGAACCACCACCACTTGAGAATGATACTGCTACATATTACGGCAAAGAAGATGAATCAGAACCGATTGACATAAAAAATCACAACTACACGGACTGTTGCATTGCGAGAAATGTAAGCTCAAGTTGCCTGGGCTTTTGCAACATACAAAGCATACTGGATGGCACAACTGGACAGGACCCGGAATTTTGTGAACCAGACTTTAAGTCCATCGTAAAGTGTATGGCAGGTTAGAACATTGGATTTCCATCATTATTTTTATTTTACTATTTTTTATTTCTCATTCTCCCTTCAACTCATTCTTTCAGACGTTCTGTATATAGTTATTATTATTTTATATATATATATATTTTTTTTTTTTTACAACAGACGGTAGAAATCATGTCCCTTGTTGTGTACAAGAAGGTATTCCAGACATATGCCAAGATGTTTGCCAAGGGGAGTACACCCCAATCACGGATAATATAAAAACCATGGTCTCGTGTTCTCCATATACTGAACAGACATTGGCATGCATCGTAGAGGGGATAGGTAAACATTATTGATTGACATAAAAGCTACAAACGGAAAGACATAGAATATGTATATAAAAAAAAACGATAAACTTTACTTTTGGTCTGTGTTTGTCTTATTATAATGCATGGAATTCAATGACATAAAAAAAAATGTATATATATATTGTATTACATAGATGTTACTGTACTGTGTATTTTAGAGATTTTGCCGAGTCAACCTGAAGATGTGCAAGTAGAAGTAAACAGTAGTTCTATGGTCTTTGTGACATGGGACAAGCCGACAGCCAATTCGGCGTCAGTCAAAGGATATGTGGTCAATGTAACCATGCTTAAGTCATTTGATGGTATGAAAACGTTTCCAGACAACGATGGTAACAGTCAATCAATTGTCACTCCCCACAGCATCCAAGTCAAGGTATATTATATTATGATGTGCATATTACTACGGTATAATTACGTGCGCGTGCAAAATGTTAAACACCGTACAATTTTTGATTATTAATTTACTCATCTCTCTTAGAAAATTGTGTATTACAGCTCACGTATAATAACTGTACCTATATGTTTATGTGTTTTCATAATTCAAACCTTGTACTGTAGTCGTAATACCCTAGGGTTTTTGTGTGTATATATAAAGGGTCCAAAGATAAATTATTTTTTGGTTACCCTACTCTTCGTGACTCACTACCTGTTCTATCTTACTTTATTTCTAGACATTTTAGGTAACTTTGTAAGTGCTTCAACCCACGCGACCACCTACAGTTAATGGCAAGCGTGTACTGTCTACCTTTTATGACTATTATATCACCCTAACCTGTTTTAAAAAACATAAAAAAGAAAAATAATAATAATATAACTAATAAATAAAAAAGTCTGTATAACGTTTGAAAGCATGAATGGTAATGTATTCACACAGCCTATGCAGTCTAATGGATCGATATTTTTAAATAATTCTGCACGTACTTCGGGGACACTAGCATATAAAGAGCGATATACGAAAATGTCACGAATACTGAAGTCCCTGGCATGATCTTAACATTATATAGTAACCTCGTGTCTTAGAAATAAAGTGCTATAATCCCTTTGTTTTAAAAACATTATTCAGAACATTTCTTGATTAATATTTCTACTGCCAATTCATTTTTTTTTTTTAAATCGATTAAGTGTGTATCAATATTAATGATGATTTAACGTAGCGGTACATTTATTATAATGATTTCGTTCAATTTAATTTTGCTCCTACCATTATGTATTTACTTAAAATCATGTATAAGTGTAACTAAATTAAAGGTTTGAATGTATGTTTTCAATAAATAATTTTAAATAATAGAAATAAAAATACCATGAATATTTTAAACTAATAAATAATTGTTTGATCTTGTAAGTGCAACTACGGTTTCCAATTTTAGTGGTAGGGCTGGTATTATATTAAATACCTTTGGTAGTTTTTTCACTTTTTCATCTACTGACGAAAAATGTGTATTAAATAATACAGAAAATTTCTCTGTTTGACATAACATATTATATTGTATAAAAATGAATTTAAAAATTTTTAGTACTTCCAAAATTATTGTTTCTGTTGAATAAATTTTTTTTATGATTTTCAAATAGAAAAAATTCTAAAATGTTTTTGCTATACATTCTGTGTAAAATAAGTAGTGCTTTGATTTTACAATGATGTTTGATCTTTTTTTCCTATTCAAGCTTTTTTGTATAGTATAATAAATGAGATATGTAAATAAGTAAGCTTTTAAATGAAGTACACTAAGAATAGTTTTTTGCGTGTAATGATTTATCATTGGCGAATTATTACGAATTAAATACGTATGTATAATAATAATAATAATAAACCTGTACCTACTTTATGTCGATATGTTTGTAAGGAAAGATTAGGCTCCTACTCAAAAATTTAGTATCTGACTATGTACTAAATCAGTATTGTTTTAATTATTACTCTTTCTATTATATCATGAAAATCATTTACAATTCATTTTCGATACAGTTAAAAATAATAATAATAATATATTATTATTATGTCTTTATGTATTATTTTATAATGTAATTTTTTTTTTTTTTAATAATATAAATGTTTTTATAGTGGTTGACAAACGTACTTATTTCTCATGATAAGTTTGATTACATTTTAATATGTTAATGTTTTGACTAGGTTCCTGGATCAGAATATGAAGTCAAAATCGATAAGCTTATACCATATACAATGTACGAAATAACAGTAGTGGCTGTAAATAAACATGGTTCTAGTCTACCTTCAACAGCTATTCGTTCTCTTACGTTGAACAATGATCAAAAAACATCACGTAGAACGAATATAGATAATTCAAAGTTACCTCCATTACCCGATATTCGATCTTGTTGCATGAAAAAAGGCATTACTCATTCGGCGTAAGTAGATTTATTTTATACAGAAATAATAAAATAATATAGTAGTGGTTTTTATTTTTATAATTATAACGAGCATTGTGATTACAATACCAATAATTTATTCAATTTTAAATACATTAATTTTACGTTAAATTGATTTATTGTTGATTTATTGCAAACTTATCTTCTACAATCATTACTTATAAATGGCTTAAAATTGCGATAAAAACACTAGTATAAATTTGTTTTAAGTTTTATAACATCTTTTAAATTCTAAGGTTTTTTTATTTTTTCCTAGGTGTTTAGATAAATTATGCGACCCATCGCGCTCTGATGTAGCCGAAGTTACCGACCTAATGATATGTGCTCCTTGGGCTTCTCAAACATTTAGTTGCCTCACAAATGGTATAGATCACACTCCGTGTTGCCGAGCAAGAGGCTTACCACCGTTATGCCAGAACTTATGCGCTGGAAATCTAACTCAAATTGATTTCAGTTACTTCAAGTAAATTACAACCGATAGAATATATATATATAAAAACTAGATACAATTTCTCGTATTATATTTCAGATGTTTACGGTTTATGGATGACTACACTAGCTGTCTGCTTCAAGGATATGGTATAGTTCCTTCAGCTCCAAGACGTCTCCGTGTTTCCAACGTTGACGTTAACTTTGCTTTATTCCATTGGGAACCACCAAAAGATTTGGCAGATACTGTAACACATTATAATGTGTTTTATAGACTAGTTGATGATGAATATGATTCAATAACTAATGCACATTCTCCATTTATTTTGGAACATTTGAATGCCAATACATTATATGAAGTTTACGTGGAAGCTGTTAATGGCCATGGTGCTGGAGAGCCATCGCAAAGAGTTGTTTTTTCAACTAAAAGCCAGGTATATTTTTATTTCGTATATTTTATTCATAAAAGTAATAGATAAACTAATATTGTATTTCAAAATCGGCGAAAGAGAGTGCATTATTTACATACTCAATACTGTAGTAATACTTAAATAAAAGATAGTGTAATCTTTTATACATCACTCTTATTTAAATATGGTCATAAGAGAATTATTACAGGCGCTTAGTATATTGAGTACTACTTTCTACAGCGATAAAATTTCATACATATTTAGTGACATCGAGAAAAATGTGTTTGTAATAATTTTCGCGTTTTTAATTCAAATAAAATATGTTGGGACTGTGTAATTTATTAATATTTCCATACATTTACAAGATCATAATAGAAAACAATTAAATTCTTTTATGAGCAGATTTACATAGAATAAAAATTGATCGATTTTTGACAAATAAAAAAAAGTAAAATATTCTGTAATTTTATAATATATTTGAACTACTAAGTCTTTCAAACTATATACCTATAAAGGACGTTATAAATTTATTTTCATAGGACAAATTACTATGTTTTGTTGTTTTAAGTTGATTAATGATTTTAGATTGTAGTTGTACCTAAAAGTTAAAAATCAAATTATTATATTAAATTCAATGTAGATTTAAACGTTATTTATGTTCCAGCAGATTAGCATAATCATTTTTTTAAATATATTTGAATGAAAAAATAGTTTTAATTTTTATATAATATTACATCATATAAATTGAATGTATATATTTATTTAAATTTATGAAAACCAAAGAAATAACGATGGTAAAACAGGGAAAAATATTTTTTCAATACCGTCGTATATAAATCTATTATCAATGTTGTCTAATAAAAAATTACTTGGAATATTTTTTCAGTAAAAGTAGTAAATATTTTGACAAAAATCCCTAATTTTCCACGAAGTACTTGTAAACTGTAATCACTAAAACGTTAAAATAAATTATAAAATTCTTTTAAAAAATCACCGACGATCATTTCACAATATAGAATCCTATATTAATAGGCTTGATCAAAAAATACCGTGACTAAAATTATATCTGCATTATAATAATACGTATCGGGTAAATAATCGAAATAAATAAAAGAAAAGATAACACTCAATTATGTTGTTCAAGCAACGAGTTAATATTTTTATTTTTTTTACTTTATTTTTACTACGGAGAAAAATCCTTGAAGTCGTATACTTTTGTTGTGTCTGTTGTTTTTGTCACGTAAAATAAACCAGAGCAACGTGCTTGCATTAAGGTTTGTGTTAAACCCAAGAAATCAGTGACTAAAACTTTTTAAGTTATTAAAAAAACCATTTTAAGATAAAGCAATGAGCAGGTCTTAAACATTTGAACAAAATAAATGGTTTTTAGTGAAGCAGTTAGCGATGACTCTTGTTGTTGATCGATCCTTAACTACAAGAAAATAATATGCTGAATTGGTGTCAAAAGTTTCATAAATATTTTAATCGGAGATTCTTGAACGCAACAATTCTGTTTAAAAATAATTCCAAAACTGTTAGGTTATTCCAAGACCAAAAAACTCACTGACTTAAAGTTTTGAGTAAAAAATCATTTTTAGAAAATTAAAAGTGATCTTAAATTTATTACGAAGATTTGACATAAAAACCAAACTCAAATAACTTAAAGTTGAAAATTTCCAATATTACTTCAAAAATTATCAAGAGCGTTGAGATAAGTGTTCAACATCGTGCTGTGTATATTTTAATGGTATTAATATTTAAAACGTATTTTTATATTGATTATTAAAAAAAAAAAAAACCGGTATTTTTGATCACATCTCGTATAACACTTACAAAACATAATATCTTTCTGTTTAATCACATTTATGTGTTGAAAAACGCTTACTCGCCACGTGGTTCGTTTCGGCACCCCACGACACGGTATCTCGGTTTAGTTCTTCCGATATTTACTTAACACAGTATCGCATTATTATAATTTTTTCGTAGAAATTCTCGTAATATATTAATTACGTCTTCGCTACAGATCGCTAACGACCGAGAGCTGACTACGTCGTCATACAACCTGACCGACTGTTGCGTCAACATCAAGCTGCGACAGATGTGCATGCCTCTGTGCTCGTTCGACGCTAACATGACGGACGTCAGAACCCTCGCTCCGTTCTGCGGCGCCGAGCTTCACAAGCTCATCAAGTGCGGCGCGGGCGGACGCAACCACGGCGCCTGCTGCACCCGCCGCGGCGTGCCCGGCATTTGTACGCCGCTGTGTTCCGGCATCGTGCCCGATTCGCTGTTGAGCGTGGCGGTAAACTGCGCCTCGTTCATCGGCAACGTCGTGCAGTGTTTCGAAGAAGGTTAGTGTTTTCGTTTTATATTGTAATGATAGTGGTTGACAAATGTTATGAAAACGAACATTTTGAGAGAACGAAAAAAAATCTCCGAGTCGAACGTGCTGCAAAAATATTTTTGACTCTTCCGCGGCAAAATATACGCATGATATTACGTAGAGTACGTATAGTCGTCGGTCGATTATCGGATCGGGCGAAATATTATTGTTGTCGTTGTTCAAGCTGATTTGTCAAAAAAATATATTGACACCGATTAAGTTCACTTCTGTGATATATTTGATTGATTCTACGATCGTAAATTTACTATAATAATATCGAGTTGTTAGTAACGGGTGTAGTTGTTTTACGTTAGACTTTTTTCATTTATAATTTCGTAATCAATCATCGCACATAATATACGAGTTTTATAATCTTCAAGATCACTCGGTAAAATGAATCTTCAATAATTGAATTTTAATTATCACATTTTATAAATAAAGTGTAATTCATAACTTTATATAAGATAAGTTTTAAAAAACTATTCAGGTTTTTTTTTAATTTATCATTTTCAACAACTTTAGTAGCAATGACCAATAGTATTATATTGTATTTACATTCATTTTAAAAATAGATAATAAGTTATATAGATTACAATATTGGTTTTTAATTTAAAAAAAAAAAACAAAGTGAAGAATTAGTCGTTGAATTTGAATACTATATTTTTAAATTTCGTTAAATCATTTAATCATAAAAACTTAATAATAAGTTATTACATTATTTTGATGTGGGTTTAGTCCAAAAGGATAAGCCAAAGTTATTGGTTTTGACGAGGTTAAGTCTGTTCTGCAAATGAAGCCTTTAGTTTATTTAAACATTTTAAGCCATAGGCAACAAATAATATTTACAAAACTTGTAATTCGGTGATTCATTTAATACGACACACTTGTTTTAAAAACTATTTATGTTTTTATAATTATATTATTTACATAATTTTTAGTTATTTTAAGACAACATTTTTACTATTTTTAACGTTATTATTTGTTCATTTTTTTTTTTTTTAACGACAACAATTTTTTTTTTTATTTTTCATTCTTAAACATAATATTTTTTAGAGTTTTTCGATTATTTCGAATTTTTAGCGTAATGTTTATGAGTTAATGTATTTAAAGTTTAGATAAGCGGAGTAGAGTGATACAATCGTACAAGAATACCTCGTAAAATATTGTATGAGAAAGCAGTTTTAGGAAAATGAATCAATGTCCAAATTGTATAAACAATCATCATTATCTCTTATTTTAATATTTACCACAACACTATAAAACAACATAGCATTTTATCACTGTCGTAAGTGTTTAAGTTATGACATGTTGATAGTTTAAATATATCTAATAATGCTCAATATATTATAAGCTAATATTATACAGTGTTTGTGTTTTAAGCTGTAAGATGTTTAACAATAATTATGAGATATAGGTGTGTTCAAGTTGTAATCTCTTATAAATATGATCAAACTTTGTAAATTATACAATAATTTTAAAACTTTAAGAAAACTATAGTTCTAAGGTTGACATAACTTAAAATAGCAAAATGTGTGTTTTATAAATTGTAAACATATTAAAATACGTATTTTTATTAAAGTTTTGGTTTATTTTAAATTCTTATATACCCATAATATGTATGTGTTGAATTGTTCAAACATTTTTCTGTGAAATCTATTAATATTTTACCACTAATATTAAATTATGATAATGATTAAATTCACAGGTACAGGGAAGTTACCAGGACCAGTAGGTGACATGCATGCAGTGAAATTGACCAACAACAGTGTTTCGTTGGTATGGAGTCCTCCCAATGACAATAGTAACGTAACAAGTTTTGTAGTGCACTATCAAAAAGTTAATAATGCCACGGTACACGAAAACACGATAAAACTGGATCAGGTATGAATTTAATATTTAACGTGTCAAAAAAATATTTAATTAAATTATTTGTAGAAAAATTGAAAGAACCGATTAGATGTGTATTGATTAACGTAATATAATATATCCAATATTATAAAAATTATATTGAGTTGTTTAAAACGGATTACGTTATTGTAAAAGTTATGTTGAAAGTTGAATATAAATAGAATGGAGAAAATATATGATGTTTATAATGTGAATATTTATTTTAACCTACTATGATATCTTATTTATTCAGCAAATTGAAGTTAATGAAAACTCGGTGGTATTGATAAAATTGGAGACTGGGAAGCTCTACAAAATCTTTGTCGTATCAAAAAATATACATGGTACCTCTTTACCATCATCTATACTCTTGCTCAATATCACCGAAACAGGTATAAAATAATTAAACACAATAATTTCGTGTATTTGTACCTATTTGCTAAAATTACTGATCCCACTATAGATTTGGATAGTAAAGGTGTTGTGGGCGTTACATCTCCACCACATTCGTTGTCCGTTTCAGCTCACAGTGCCAACTACGTTACTATCACTTGGCAGCCACCCGAGTTTAGTCACGTTTCCGAAGAAATAACTTACAAGTAAGAATTTAATACTAGCAGATAATGGTCATTTTGAGATGGATATTTTAGCACACATGTGGTCGTATACTTATCGTTTTATTGGTTTAATAACCATCAAATTATTGAGAAGATAGTATAAAGTTATATGGTAATTTACGAAAAATACTTTTTCAAAGTAATAAAACAACCCATTCTTAATGCCCGTTGTTATTATGTGGGAAAACTGAGCTTAGAAGACTATCTGAATTTTCCATTTGTACTATATTTTATCAGTAAACGACCATTTTCAAATACCCTACTAAATTATCGTTTTACAAGGTACGAGATAGGTAACTTTTATAGTAAATTTTTGTGTAATTTTCAAAAATAGCTTAATTTCAAGCCATTGCAAAAATTAAAACTTAAAATTGTTGACAAGTTGTTTTTTCATAATTAAGAGGGACGTTAGTAAAATTGAAAAAAAAAATTATTAAAAATTATTAATTAAAATAAATTTGCTAAGTTAGACTTGTTTTTTTTTATTCCTGTATTATTACTTTATAAATGCTTGTATTTTTAATGATCGTTTATAATTATAGTAATAATTGTAATTTTTGTATTTTCAATAAAGAGTATTAAATGTTCCTATATTATTGGAATATGGAATGATAATAAAATTGATGTACCTATTGACAAAATTAAAATAGTGAATGCCATTTAAATAAATGTTGTTGAGTCAACGATCCTTCTTTTATAACTGCGTATTATAATTTAAAAAATGTTTATATATTAAATCAAATAAAACAGTTAAACTTTTTCAATTTACAGAACAATATGATAGGATAGGTATTTATAACATTATGTTAATTTAATTAACTAAATACATACAATAAAACCCATGATCAATGATATTAAATAATATATAAAACAATTATTTACTCTAAAAAACAAACGATATTTATTTATGTGTCTAGGTTGTATTGGAAATCGGTATCAGAAACGGTATTCCATCAAGTGGATGTAGTTGTACCTGCGTATACCGTGGACAATCTATCACCAAACTCTCAGTACATCATTTACATAGTGGCCGTGTCGAAAAACGGTAAAAGCTTGCCGTCAGAAACATTGATTGCATGGACTGATCCCGCGTATCCAGCTTTCGTTGAGGTTTGTAGAATTATACTACAATAAAATCATGCTAAAAATAATCAATAGAATTTAGTTATTATTTTCATTTCAATACTTTAAAAAACTATGATTTTTTTAAAAAATAAACAGTTTTTATAGTTTTTCTACATATGCATTTGTTTCAAGTAGGTACTATTATTAATTCAAAGCTATATTTAAATTAAATTAAAATTAATATTAAAATTACATTTGGTTAACTATCTTCTCATATTTTTAATAAAAATAAGTTAACCGTGATTAGGTACACATTAAAATATACATTGCTAATGGCCTTAGTCGTTGAAGTTTAAGATCAATAATAATAATAAAAAAAAGTATACATTTTTTTTCCATGTAATTTTTCTTTTACCTAATAAAGACAAAATTATAATTTTATGACTTCTTATTAGATGAATAAAGTAAGTCGCTAATGTTGTTTGCTTAAAATCTATCACTGTACAAACACTTATACAGTTATATAATAAAGAGACGTTATTTATGGAAAAAGGCAAGGTGAGAAATTGCCACTGTCTGATTAGAAAAATAACCTAATGGGCTGGTTTCTTATAAAAAATATGATTATTTTCATAATTTTGAGTAAAGCATAATATAATATTGCGTAGAATGTATGTACTATATTTATTTAGCTTCTCTACTTCTTTGCTATAAGATAAAGCTTTTTTTCTAGTGTTACATATAAAATTATAATGAAATAAATAAATTTAGATGAAAATTGAATTGAAATAAAAATACAAGTGTAAATTAACTTGTTTATAAAACAAGTGATTTTTTTCCGGTTTTATGGGCTAGTAAAAACTTTTGCTCTTTTCTAATAACAACTGAAATGACGCCACTGAGATAGTATTTATGTGTCTGTGTATATGAACAAAAAAACATTTTGTTAATAAATGCGTTATGTTTATAAAGTTTTTGTAATCGTTTATTATGATATTTATTATGATAGCCTCCAACAGTCCATCCAATAAACTTGGTCATGGAAGGCAGCAGCATGACCGTACTATGCATAGCCATGGGAACTCCATCGCCTACTATATCACTGTACATATCTGGAAGATTAGTCAGACAAGAAACATCTAGACACATGGTGACTGTTATCCATAATGTCACACGAGACATGGACGAAATCTCATGTTATGCAGATAATGGCTACGGAACGCCTATGCAATCGTCAAGAAAAATCAGCATTAGCTGTAAGTACAATTTTTAAAATAATTGTATACTCCGCTCGTCTTATACTACCCACTCTTAGATAACTCTTTTAGAATACTACAAGCGTATTGATGTATAGATTATTTTTAAACTAAAAAGTTACGATAAAAAATACAAATATAATGTAGTTTTCGAAATTTCTTATAATGTTTTAATATCTAGTAATGTTGTTATTGATCAATATTTTGATACATTTCATAGAATTGAAATTTTATTTCTAAAATATAGATTATCTAGTACCTATCAATAGGTTAGCAGTTTTCAAATAACGTGTATTCGTATTTGAGATGATTTAGAAAATAAACTAATTAATATTGTATGTCAAATAAACTTTTATGACTTAATAATAATCAAGACAAAAAAATAAAACAATTTATAATACATTATGTTATTATTATGGAAATCTGATAACATACATAAATTACTTCAATTATTACATTAATATTACGAAAATAACACAATGAATAAAATAAATAATAAAATGCAAAATGTACGATTTTAGTATACATATACGTATATTTATATATATATATATATATATTTGTATTAATAACAACTATAAAAAGTTTATCATTATTTTATAACATAGGTTACACACTTATATGTATTTTTGGCTCAGTATCGTTGCATTTTAAACCTTAATAACAGTAGGTATAAATTATAAAATATTATAACTTACCCATATAATGAACTAATATTTCTAGTAACGCAAGATCGTATCATTTTTAAAGTATATTTACACTTTATTCATGTTACTATCTACTATGGTTTTGTGTTTCTATAAAATATAATTAAAAATCTTAATTTTCTCTGGTTTCGTCTTTGGATATTAAAATGAAATAAACACGTAAAACTTAGGATACTTATGTAATATAAATTACATAGTCATTTTATTTTTGATTGTTCTTATAAAAAAAAAAAATAAATAAAAATATTAGATCATAATTAAACAGTTACATATAATTAATTAATATAAATTTAAAAGTACACGTATTCAATTATTAAAACTATTGGAGTGCATTAAGCAACACTGAAAATGTTGTAAATAAATAATAGAATAAATAAAAGCTTTTAGATGGTTTATGGAATCGCGTTTGTCCGGTTATCTCAACAAAAATATTTTTAATAAAAAAGAAAAATATATAGAAAATTAGGTTTTAATGCGATAAACATTCTCAGATGTTGTAATATTTTCTTGGCGGTCTTAACACTGAAAATTATATTGCATTTCTCCTTCTACACATGGGCATCAGATAACGTTAATGTAGATTTGTATCCCTTTGTTAGATGTTGACAGTTTAGTTTAAAAGAAAGCTTTGAAAAATCAACTCAACAATATAATTTTCGTGGAACGAGTTTTTTAAAGAAATTCTTTGATGTTTTGCGGAATGCGAATAGCGTGTATTTTTACATATTATATTTTATTAATTTTTCTTTCATTTTCATTGAAAACACGTAATATTTCAAAGTTTTCAAATTTACAAAAACTTCCAGTTAGATGTATATAATTTGTTGACTTTACGATTGATAATATATATTCATATATAATATTCACATATGTTTGAATATAAAATAACGAATATAAGTAAATTGTAAGACGTTTATGCTATGTATAAAATAATATAATATATTAAACAAATAAAACAGTATATAATATTAAATTACAAATCACAATCGAATTTAAGGATAAAAGATAAAATAATTCAACCCCACTCTAGTGTTATAAAATCATAACCGTAAACTATATTTAAAGATTCAATTACAATTATCATGAACCGTTTTACTATGTCAAAATATGTATACAAGCAGTTAAATTACTTAGGAAGTTGTTGAAACTAGAAAGTTTTGTAAAACATTATTCACAGTGTTTTCTGATTTATCTCAGCTTTAGTTTTTACCTGACATTATAAATACATACCCAACATAAAACATTTCAAAAAAGAAAAAGAGATTATTTCTTTTTTCTTTGTGATACAGTTTTAACACTTTCATCTTTCCTTCCAGAAAATGGATGCTTTATCAGCAATATATTTCAAATACGAGTAGGTATATGAAAAAAACAAAACTAGGTCTAACGTGACTTTATTTTTTATAAATGCATTATTCAATTAAATTTGTCATGGGTTTAATTGTAATATTTTTGTGAACAGTTAGTTATAACAATTTTAAATAATTCTGTTATTTTAACATTTGATAAATTTTAAATTTTTAGTATTCTTATGTTTATATTTGTATTGTTTTTTAGTATGTTATAAGTAAAAATCACCATTAATTCAAATCTGTTAGTTGTAAAATATGAAAATTCGATACAAAGTTTGTAACTTTAAGACTAGCATTTATTTTTATACTGGTTAACAGTGAATATAAATTTAATAATAATGAAATAAAAAATATTAATTTCATTATATTATATGTTATTACGAAATAAGAAATTATATTATATGATCAAACGTGATTAGTGAATATATAAAAAAAAAAAATAATAATATTAGTGAACGTTTGATAAGGGATGAAAATCAGTAAAGTTTAACGAAAATAATTTTTCTTGTTTTCGTAGAAATTAATAATTACTTAATGGAATAAAAATTTGAAAGTTTGGTTTTAATCTCAAAAAATTGAGATTAAAATAGATTATTTTTTTTTATTTTTGTTGAGTGATTAAAACACTCAACTGTTGAGCTATGTTTAATTGTATACACATTTAGTTTATTTTGTATAATGGGACTAAAAAAGTGCTAAGTTTTAAATACTTAATGACGACAACTACAACAGCGGTTGTGATATAAATTGTTAAACGAAACGTGTTTTATAAGTTTAGACTTTTAAGTCGTGTTTGCTGGGAGAAAATTGTGATCTGGGGTGTACAAGTCTTATAAAATTACCTTTGTAACCATTCGATAAACTGCAGAATATTTTCCTGCGCACATATCATCGTTGGTAAACAGAGCACGTGTGTTTCGACCAATTTGATTTTCGTCTAGTAACCAAACATCGCTGTGGCGTTATTTAGACACTAGGTTGGAGGATGAATCCGTATTGTATTGAATTGGAGTAAGTGCTAGGATCTCTAAAACTAACAGTTCCGCATAGAATATGCCGACTGGGTAGTTTTTAGATCGGCTATATTCCGTTCGCATAATAATAATAACAATATATTATATTATGTGATATTATTATTATTATTATTATTATCTATCTTACCCTATGGCCGTTTATGCTAAGCAATATATCATTTAAAACGGCGTTTCCTCCCTCCGGACCAATGCGACGTCCCCACGCTGGTGTGCCGGTAGTTTTACACTCGGTTTACCGGCAAATCGCCTACGCCACCGCATACCACCCTTCATCATCATTGTTTTATACCACATAGTCAATCCACCGGAGACACGATTTAAGTAAGCTCTAAGAGCGTGACGTGAAATCGATATCGTCATTCCATAATCATCCCCTCACTAACAGCCTGTCAGAAATCGCATCAAAATTCGAAATGGACTGTTTAACTAAATTTGTGCCAAAGCACATAAAATGGACCAAAACGGGTGTCCCATAATAAAAGGACGTAATATACACGCACACACACACATATACAAAAAATATATTTATGTATATTATTATATAATAACCGGCGAATTGTGGTTAATGCTTACCAAAAATAAAAGTTTAACGCAAACATAACCAAAATTATTCTGTGCGCTGTTTAAACTCAATTGGGTACGGTATTTTAACTGGCTTATTTTAAACAAATATATATATATATATATATATGTATATTTTATCGTGGAGTGTGTGTATTTATAATAGTTGGTGGTAGTAAAGTAATAACAGCATATTTACTCATAAAAAAAATACATATATATATATATTTTAAAATATAACGATGATATATTTTAGGAACGATACAAAAAGTTAGTCGTTTACTTTATTGGAATAGATACTTTATAATGTAATTTAATGTCTACTATATACTTGTATTTATTGGAATAAAATCAATACAAAACAAACATTAATACATTAATAAATGTATAGGTACAGTGTACCTGGTACACAAAACACAAGTTGTATACAATAGTAATAATAGATCAGTCTATGGTCAAAGCACGCATAATTAAGTTTTGAATAATTGAATATATTATTTTCTTGGCTGTTAATGATTGTGTAATGAATTGTAAATACGACGTATAGGCATTTAAAACTATTATATAACATCTGTACTTAACGGCGGAACGGCAAAACGGTACGATTATGCGTACTGTATAGGGTTAAATTATATTGTATTACTCCATAGTTGAAGCATATTGGCCTCGAAACTGGGCTTATAATATCGTTTGTATCATTGACGTGACTAGATCCGATTAGCGATCGATAATGGAGTCATTTTACCATGATACCTAATGCGTTTAGCAACGTTGCCCCGTGTATTAGATTGAATTTGCAGTTTATATTATTATTATTACTATTGTTATTATTTTTGTTACCTATCATAGAAATATATATACATCATCATATCCTAAAACAATGCCGTTGCGTTTATGCCGTGTTTCAGACGTACCCAAATTGGTGGCGTCGAAAATCACCATGGCCAACCTGGGCGACACCGTGACACTCGAGTGCATGGTGGACGCGCACCCCGAACCAAAAATGATGTTTTGGCGGGACGCGCAGGGCCGGACGCCGGTGATCCAGAGCGGCAAGCACGACGTGAACGTGATCCGATCCAAGGAGGACTATACCAAGTTCGTCATGGAGCTCACGATTAGCAAGCTAACGGAGACGGACGACGGCGATTACTTCTGTCACGCCGAGAACTCGTTTGGCAGCTCCACCAAACCCGTGTCCGTGAGGATTAGGAACTCCGTAAGTATACAACACGCGGTCGATCAGTCGATCGGGTTGTGCGTGTCTGTTGTAATATATTATTCATAGTACAGTAGTGCATGCAAATACGCACGCGCGCACTAGTTCCGTACTTGAATTTTTTTCCACAACCATAAAAATGTAAATACACGTTTACTGTGAGACCAATCGAATCGAACCCCATCCGCCCTATATCTTTGAAAACTCGGCGTGAGGTATTTTAATCATAGGAAATTGCTGCCACTTTCTGATGATACAATACTCACGTTCTAGTTGAGTATAAGTATAAAGTATGAGTACGCCTATTTGTTATTCGATGGTGTTTCCAGGTGATATAATATTAAATATACATATGTAACTTACACCGTATACACTTTCAAATTCATTTGATGGATATCTCATGGATAATACGCACTATGAATACTCTCGAGAAATTTGGTAATATAAAATGAACTAGTATAATACGGTTATATTGTATAGATGCTGAAAATAATAGAATGAATCTATTAACTGCTTTGAGGCGTCATTTGTAAAATGATGGAGTTGAGTGATTTTTATTAAATTTTATATGGATTTCGAAAAAAAAAAATGTAACTACTGTTTTATTAGAGAATTTTTGATACTTCTGTGTCTTCTATTAAACATAAGTAAAAATATAGAATATTCATAATCAGACAATTGGTGGCTTAGCATACACCTTAAACAAAATTGATAGAAATATTACCGATAATATTTGTACTTACTAGCTATTTGTAGTCATGAAAACAACTAACACTATACACGCGGAGTAAAAGGGCGATGCGATGTTGTGTGATGTCCCCAAACACCTACACCTCTCGCGCATATCACAGATATACACATTTGCTGGACCCACGTGTATTATTTTACAGGAATTTATATATATTGATGAGTAATGGAGGGTTTAGAATACACACGCAAATGACAAAATACGGCAATAGCTTAGCCGGGTTCAGTCCGGGGGCTTAGGACTATTTTACTTTCTTTTTTTTTTTTTGTCACCCTCCATCTCACCACCGGAATGGCGATGAAAACGCGTTGGCGGTGGAATGGGGATAAATTATACTATGAGGCTCTACAGTGAACCAACATATTGTATATATAATGGCAATAATGCCGTTGCCGTGGCTGTGACGGCCAGGGCGAGTCACGTTACGGAGCATTTGTCACGGTATAGGATCAAAGGCCGCTAGGGGATTAAATACGGCGGCGGGATCGGCCAGGACGACGGTACCACACCACTCGTGTGCGTTTACACATATATATATATATGTTGTATATAAAATATTTAGTAACGCGGTATAGCTAGGTATAAACAAGACGCGCGTAGTTTGCAAATCCGTGTTGTGCCCGCCATTATTATTATTACCGACCGATATAATAACAAGAATTAATGGTTTAATACGAACACATTTTGAACTGACGAACAAAAGGCTGCCATGATGTTTTTTATTTTGAAATCCTTGAAATCACCTTAATACGCATCAAATATCTATAAGCATATTCGAGCATTCAAGCATGTATACATATGCATTCATACGCTCGAGAGGGACGACCGGTCTCAAATGACATTTGCATACTCTATTCATTCCGTTTGATTTAGTTTAACCCATCACATTTTTATTATTATTATTATTATTATTATATTGTTGTTCGAAATACTTTTCCTGGTTACTGTGCATAATATATTACCTATGAGTATATAGGGTGGAAAACAAGGAAGTAACTCGTATAAATATGATATTTTATACTGCATATAACATGAGTATATATTATTTTATTTTACTCAAATTGACATTTATTATTTTTATATTAACCAATTAAGTTTTTCTGATAATAAAAACTTATCACTAATATCGAACTAGGTGTAAGGTTTACTTATAAATTGATACTCAATACTAGTTCTTAGCATCATCATAGAATTTTTTTAAAACAGTGTGATATACACTATTATAGGGTAACATTTTGTGACCAATTTATTAATGTCAATCTTATATCTCTACTAAAATTTGAAGTTAGGTGAATAAATTGTATTTATTTTAATTATTATTTTAATCTAGATACCACTAGAAATTTTCTCTCACAAAATATTACATACCTATCAGAATATTCAATATTTATTTAAATCAAAACAAAGAATAATCAGCCAGATAAATACTAAACGTCATTAATGTAGGTATTGCAATTTAATTTATTAATATAGCAGACACCATTATGAATTAACATATTAACTAGACGATTCTATTTAAATTTGTGCAAAATGTAAATGTACAATATAAGTACGATAATATTTTATAGTTTAACTATAAACTAAAACAAATTAATTATTAAATATACATTTAAAATTAAAGTAAGGCAAGTAATACTGTTATTTGAAATTGAATTAATAAGTGCAAAAATATCCAGCTTTAAAAACAAGATGTATCTACGACACACATTCTTATAGTTTTCCTATTATATTAGTAAATATGTAAATCATAATGATTATTATATTTTTTCTTCTTGTAAATATTTTGATGTTTAAATAACTTCATAAATAATTTTTATTGGATATCAATTTGTACAATTTTTATTTTTTTTTTTTTTTTGCTCAAACTAATGATGATGATAAATTTTAAAATATTATCGTTAAAACTTATTTGGTTTAGATTAAAAAAATAAATTTTGAGTAAAAAAAATAAATAATCACCGTGTACCGTATGGATGATAGTCGGTTTTTACCATCCTATAAATTGTATATCTGCGTGTTCGAAAACAACTATAATATGGCTTTTCCATCTCGCCCAGCACTCAAATTGACAACCGCAATTTCAACAATGCACTTAATACACTACTAAACTATGCTCTATATCCATTAACTACAACGCATTCGATATAGTCCATTATACATTATGATATATAATATGTATAAATACATAATATGTGTGTATGTGTTATATTCATAGGTGACGACCAATAACGTGACTCAATGCTGCGTTCAACAAAACGTGACGGCCGGTTGCTTAGATGCTTGCTCTTCGTCATATTTGGACATCAACGTGGCCATTGGAAGAGCCGATTGTTTTAATGATTTCGACAAGCTTATGAAATGCGCATCAGGTACCATATTTAAAATTATATTACCTACGCCCGCATTACGCACTAACAATATGTAGGTGCCACTTAATCGGATAGTTGGCGATCCACTCCTCTATATAAACCGTTGAGACTTATGGTTAATTTATTAAGTTCCTAAATCACGATAAATCGATTTATTTTTATCTATAAAAATTATTATGAGTGTGATTTATATAAGCAAGTAAATATTATATTGAAAAACTATATTATAATATATATTTGATAACAGCTAGGCAATATCAATAAATTTCTCAAGAACTTTTTTTTTTTTAAAGAAAAAATGCATTTCAAATAACAACAACATTTAAATTTAAATAATTTAATCTAAATACAGACTTTACTTGTATAATATATAATATACGTTGTAGAGCAAATTGAACATTACAAATACTCCATAAAGTTGTGGTATTCATCCATATACATATCTGTACATATTTATACAATATTAATTAAACCATTTATAACACGTTATGTTTTTGTGTTATAGATGGATCTGATCATAGGGCTTGTTGTTCAGACCGTGGTGTTCCTAGGCGCTGTTTAGAATGGTGTCGTGGTGAACCCGTCAACAACAAAATGTGTGTGCTGTCTTATTCCAAGTCCATACTGGCCTGCTTCCATGAGCTTAGAGGTAAAAAAATTGTTATGGAAAAAATTCTTTTTGGTCCATTTTGGGAAAAGAGTGGGCATGTAAAAGATTCCACTTGACAAAAAATAATTTCAAAAATAAAAAAGGAATAATTTTTTTATAAAAATTTAAACATTGATATATTTTGTCAGGAATAAATGGCAAAGTTTATTAATTCATAGTCTTAAAGATCTTCAATAACCTTCATTATAACAGCCCAAATGACATTTCTAGATTCTAGGTCTGTTTTGGAGACCATTAGAGTCATCCAAAGTAATTTAGTTTATGTTTTAACTGGAATATGAAACACTTTGTTTCACTCACATTTGTAGTTAGTTCATAATATTATCGATGTAAAAATTTTGACTACAACAATATATCACTGATATAACCATAATATTACGTCACTTTAATTATGCTTTATTGCATTACTATGTTATTATACATCGTTTTACAGACAAATTGCCTGGGCCACCAATCAACGTGCGTTTGGAGAATGTAGACTCACACACTATTACGGTTAAATGGGATCCACCTTCAAAGAACCCGCAGACCGTTGAAGTATACAGGTGAGTAAAATAAAATAATTATTATTCCACACGATTTATAAACAATAATTTAATAATAAGTTAATACAATATATAGATAAACTATGTAATATGTAATAACGTATTTGGATATGGAATTGAGGCTAGTAATAATAAGTTTAGCGGTGTTATAACATTTTTGAGTAGTTTCATTATTACTATAGAACAATACCCAATGATTAATTCATAAATTAGATATAGAAAAATGGTTGAACCTTGCCTATATACTATGCTAAATACATTTGAGACAGCTTCACCGGTAAGTGGGGAAATTATGGATGGAAGTAATCTTAGATAACACAGAAAACGATGAGTTTTCCATTTATATAAATAATATAATAAAAAATATTTACCTGATTATATAGTTGCCTAAATAAAATAGTTTTATATTTTGAGTATAGTATAGTGATAAATGGTATTGTTCTAATAATAGTAAGAGTTTATTTTTTATATCTGTCATCAATTTTTGGACCAGTCAAAATGTTTCTATCTTCAACTTTTAAATTGGTTTTTGGTAGAAAATAACTGTAAATACTTGATGTTTAAATTAAATATTTATATAAGCATTGCTCATGCATTATAATCATTAAGAAATTTTTAAAGTCAAAGTTTAAAAAAAATTCTTTTGTAGTTAGTGATATGAACATTTTAAAAATTTTGTTGCATAAGATTAAGTTCTTCATACGCTTGTCTTATAGCATTCTAAAATACGTATTATTTTTTTTTTTTTTTATGGAAATTCTTAAGTTCTAACAAATTAGTTATTTAAACGAAAAATAACATTTTACTTTTTTGTTATAGTTATTAGATATTAAAAATAATTAAAAAAAAATATATTACAAAAATATTAACTGTAGAGACTTGTAAGTTTATATTATTACGTACGTATAATATTATTTTTTTATACAATATCATTATATCATATATTGTATTGTTCTATCTATATTTAAACTAATTTAAACTATTTTTATTGTTTTAAGGTATGTTGATATTAACTTAAAAGTTTATAATAATAATATATCATAATATAATTAAATAATATCTTGATGTTTTTTTTACAAAAAAATAGTTCCACATACTATATTAATAATAAGAAAATAAATTACAAACAGGAACAGTAAAACCTCAACTATCCGTCACTCTCATACATCAACTTTTTTTATATATCACCAAACGTCATAATGGTTTCGTGACGATAAAATGATTTTAATAATCATAAATAAAATATTTTATGTTTGTATCATAGGTATACACGCACTTATTTTTATCTATAAATAAGTTATATCATGTTTCAAGTAGCATATCATAATTTATGTTCTACTATTATATATATGCATTAAATACCTTTAAATACGTATATTTTATACACTTAAAATCAGTACTTAGTTTTTGTTGTGAATTCGATGTACTCGTACGTGTGTTTTTTGTAAAATAAAATATTCATAAAGCGAAAACATGTGCTTAATAACTTAGAAAAAAAGTATGAAATAGCTCAATAATTAAGACAAAATTTGAGTAAAGTGTGAGTGCAACACTTTAGGAAATAGTTATAATAGTCCAAGTACACATATTAATAACATTAAACGGGATGCAAATAAAATTAAAGACTTCATAATACAAATGAAGCAGCTGATGATAATGCAAGTCGAAATTACCATTTAGATAAGGCTATTTTGGTGGTTTGTGCAACAACGGAATCAAGGTATTCCATTAAAAAGTCAGATAATAATGGAAAAAACACTTATTATAAATAGGAAATAAAATAGTAACCCTAATTTCAAAGCCAGTACAAAACTGTTAGACAAATTTAAATCACATCATGGTATCAGACAAATTATAATAGAAGGAGAAAAGCTTAGTACTAATAATGTGTTCATCACTGACTATGTAAAATAATTAAACTTGGAAATAAAAAAACGAGGATTGACAAAATCTGAACAAATTTATAATTGTAAAGACTAGTTAGATATGGATAGTTTTGGCGTAAATATTATACTTAGTATTTACTAAGTATAAATAGTGAATTTATCACTAATATTACTGAAGAAGAATATGAAGTAGATAAAAATACTACTTGAGAAGAAGATAAGCCATTACAATGCATAAGTCATTAAACTGTACTTGAAAACCAAATGTACAGATTGGCACGAGAAAAAGAAGAAGCTGATTTATCAAGATGTATATTTCTTAGAAAAATAAAAAAAATATCTATAAAGAAGCCCATGATTTATAAAAACAAATAAAAATTACTCTTTTTTCAATTTTAAGCTATTACGTTTAAAATAAAATGACTACATTATAACTATAAATATAAAAATACTTTTTATTTTTATTCGTCTAATTCAATTATCTTTCATCCTCTTGGTCTCGTCACAGACGGGTAATCAAAGTTTTACTGTAGCAATATTTAAAAGCTACTATGTAACAGAGACTATCCCCAGTTTTTATAAATTATTTTGCAAGTAATTAAATTTATTAAAATTTAACTCACTAATATTGTACTCATGACCCAAAGTTTGGAAACCTTAAAATATAAAATCTAATATTTAATGAAATTAATTTTTGAAAACTAAAATATCATACTAAATTTTAAGTGGTAATTTATTAATGGATCAGATAATTATTTTGTTTGTATTTCTAAAAAATAAATAAATAGAGAAAAACTAAAATGTGGGCGGATAAAATATCCATCGCAAAAACTAACCCGTAGTTTCCAAGTATTTAATTACTCATTTTAATATGATGTTACACATGTTAACTAGTAACCCAAAAAATACTATATTTTTTTATTGAAACAAAAAAAAAGTAAATAAAAAATCATAGTTAGCTTAAAAACTTTGTTTATAAATAAAATAAAGGAATATAAGGATTTCATTTAATCTAAGTAGTACGAGTGATACATTTACAATAAAGTGATTTTATTTGTGTGATTTTTTGTCTTTAGGGTATTTTGGAGACGTGTGGGCAATAACACCCCACCAGAAAAGAACGATACAAAAGAAACGTCTATGAAAATTAGTGGCCTTAAGGACGATTTGACATACGAATTGGTACTTAAAGCCGGTAACTCGAGGGGCATGAGTACACTAACTGAACCCATTAGATTTACTACTATTGAAAAGGACGTCACGTCAGCGGCTAGCATGGGTGAGTATATTTTGCTTGCGTTTACAAAAGAAAGTTAAAAGAACATATAAAAAAAAATTGTATATAGTTGTATAATGTTTATCATAATGATGAAAATACTGGTTGTGGGGATAAAAAATTTTGAAAACTGGAACAATGTTTTGTTGGTTTTTACCGAGTGCTAGTATATTAACAAATAACAAACTTTACTCTCATTTTTTTAATATTATTGAAAAAACATCTTGAACACTGTAATCAGACTATAAAATATATGGTTTATTTTTGACAACTTCTCACAACCATGTTTCAAAAATAAAAATAGGTTTTGTTATAAACACTTATAACTTTTATTTCAATTATGGAAACTAGGATATTTTATGAATCATAATGATTTATTTAAATTAAGGTAAAAAAAAAAAAGATCAAATGTGTTAATAGGTAAAGCTATTTTCCTATATTAAATTATTCAATTTATTTTAAAGTTGATAATTTTTTTATAGTTATTATTATGGTAGTTTATAATGAACATAAATAATTAATATAATAATCTTGTTCAAAATTATTAATAAAAATTAAGTTATCTATTTACATAATTTATATTATTAAATTAATCAGTTTGCGATTCAAATCAAAATGATATTATGTGTTAAATTAAAGTATACTATCCAGATTTATGATGTTGAAAATATAATTAAAAGTTATATTGTAATTAGTTTAGTTTAAATGTTAAAATTACTTTATCTTTAACTTATTAAGTAATGAATGCTTTATCTTGTCAATTTCATAATGTTATATTATAAATTTTAATTAGTTTGGTTTATAATTTTTATTATGTAACGTTATCACAGTACGATTTTCTTTATTTCACAATGTTAGATGAAATAAGTAAAATATTTAAAATTAAGTTTTAAAAGTATTTAATTATGATAGTTAGAAACCAGTAAATTAGTATACTTAATTAGTATGAAATTAAAATTTATAGAAACGTTACACTAAATTCTATATTAAAAAGTACTAATTAAAATTAATTCTTTTACGTATTATTATTACTATCGTTCTTTAGGTAGATGTGGTTAAGTTTTTGTTCTAGGTATTTGATTAGGTATTTTATATAGTTCTGTGGGTTTTGCTTACTTAAGCTATTTTTTTTTTTTTTTTATCGAGTACTTAATATTTTTAATATATTCAACTAAAAATTATTAAAAAAAAAAAAAACACATTGTGTAGTTAATTTATTTTTTTATATTATAAAGATAGGTATAAAAATAATTATATTATTATGTATTTTTATTTTTGTTGATCGCACGGCGTCCTAGGTAGGCTATTTAGCTACACTACTGTCGTGGCATTCTTCCTATAATATTGTCATATTTAATTAATGTATTTCAAAATTAAAATTATGACTCATGTACAACCAATAAACGTCGTTTGAGCCCAAATAAAATACAATACTTTCAAACTTTGACGTTCCTTGGGTTAATAATAATTTAATAATAATTATTGAAATATAATTCAAATACTTTTATTAATAATCGTAATATTTTTTTTTTAATATCTTTTAATACATATATTGCTTTTTAGACGTATAATATATTGTAAATCATATAGTGTAGAAGAATATTATTTGTGTAAAGGTTAATTTGGATAAGTTACGTATATTGGATATTTAAGATACAAAAGGTAGAAAATATCTTTATGGAAAATATTTAAGTAAAATCAACTTAGTTTTTAGTTTTATCTTACTTGTGAAAATAGTTATCAAAACTAAATATACTATTTTTAATTTACATTAAATATAAATCTATCATTGATTTTTAATTAGGCACATTCAATTAAACGAAAATATTTGTGAATGCGTTCAAATTATGTTTGCTTATACATTTTAGGTGAAAGTCGTGCCGATATTGGAACTATATTTGGTGTGTTTGTTGCAATTTTGATTGTCGGCGGCATAGTAGCTGGTGTAGTATATTACATGCACGGTCATGGTAATTTATTACACAAATCATCTAGTGGTGTTTCATTTGAAAATCCAAGTTACCTAAGGGAAGTCAACATGGAAAATATGGTAATTATATTTTTTTATTATAAAATAATTTTTATTATTATTTAAACCCAGTTTTTATTTTTTTTTATAGTAAGACGTAGACAATTTTTTTTTTTAAATAATAGTTATATTTTATGCTAATTTATTATTATACTAAAAATTTATAATGCAAGCCAAATATGGCTATTTAGTACCACTTGACAAAAAGGTCCATATTTGAAAACATAAGTACTTCATTACTAAATACGTTTCATATTTTTGAGAATGTATTTATAAATAAATATTAACATCAGAATTAACTATTTAAATAAGAGTCAATTTTGTATGAATTTTGCTTTAAAAATCATACATTCTATTCTACATAATTTTAAAATATAAGATATGTTTACGTAAATAAATTTACAAAATTCTGAACAACTTTACTTAGAATAAATTATTCACAATGATGCTTTTGATGGTGTATATTGAATTATTTAATCAGCATGAATATTTTCATAGTTGACATACAATTGTTTAAATAATTAATACAAAAATAATTCGCTACTGTTAAGAGTGAATTTTTAAGTAATTGAAAATCGAGAATAAATTGAAAACATTTCATGATTGAAATTTAAATATAATTCAAAATTAATTTTGCGCATACAAAATATTGTTATTAAATTTTTCTTAAATTTATTTATATGACAAAAATAGTAAATATCAATCCTCATTAGAGTAAAAATTAAATTTATCTATACTTTTCGGCGAAATTATCAAAAAAAAAAAAAATAATAATTTATATTAATAAATATATTATATATATTTTTACAGTATCATTGTTTTATTTTATATATGCATTATTATTTAATATTGTTCATTCAAACGAATACATTGTTTTATTCAATTTATATGTAGATAATGTCTTAGAATGTTCGTAATCTATTTTCAATATTTATATAAAGTGTATTGATACGTTTTAGTACTTATTAATAACATATATTTAAATAACATATATGTTAAAAATATATGTTATTTTAATAACATATATTATTTATAATTATCTAATTTATAATAATTAATAAATATTAAAAGTTAGTCATTTTCCGTGTATTACAGAACCATACTGATTTACCTTATTCGGGCTCAGCTAATGGTCTCAATACCGCTGAATGGAAACAAGACCACTTGCATACAGCCACCGAAGTGCCACCCACATTATATGAAGAACTTAAACTTGGATCGGACGGAGCTGGATTTAAAAGATTGAAGCCATAAAGACTACAGGTTGGGTAAACTATATCCTATTTTCCCCACTTAAAAAAAAAATGCATATATATTTATATAGAAATCAATGAAACAACATTGGTTGTTTATATGACCAATTGTATTTTAAGCACTAAGGACGCAAAATCATATTTTTAATAACACGAAAAAAAAAAATTTAAATACCTTACATAAAGGTATGTCTAGCTTTAGGGGAAAAATGGTGGTTAGGGATGAGAGACCTATTTGCATTGGGGTGAATAATAATTTCTGATTCGGCGCCTTTTTTAATTCGTGACCACACATTACTTTAGTTATTATAAAAAGAAACCCAAATGAACAAAAAAAATATGAGATGAAGCAATGTATCGTGTAATTTGGATGCTTACATTAAAAGGCGTTTAAATTTATATTGATATAATAACTGGTCATTAGATGAATTTTTTTAGGGTATTATATATGATATATATATATATATATATATATATAGTATTTTTTCTTTGCGTGATATATGTGGTATTTATATATATGCGCCTGAGAGCATCTTTATAAATTATCAATGTACCATAAGTATATAATTCTGATATCTTAAACACCGCTACTATGTATAGTCATTGTTAGGTATAATATTGTAAGATGTTTTTATTTAAGTTTAATATTATTGTTTTTAAATTTTTTTTGTAATGTAAGAAAACAAATTATCTATATGACGTATTAACGTTGGTAACCACTGTGATCTCTATTATAATATCTATATTATATGAAATATAAATATACAGATACAAAATAACATTCGCACCGGTCGCATAATTAAAATCGAATAGAATTATAATTAATGAAATTTTAATGAACTTGTGGTTTTTGTACAGTATATTATATAGGATTACATACGAAAATATAAGAGTGTTTTGTTTATCTTGTGTTGTTAAATTATTTATTTACTTACCTTTTAATGATTCCTTGTGTACATATAAGTATGTAACTAAAATATTTATCAAATACGTATGTTTGAAAATGGAAAACTACAACAACTTGTGTTTAGTTTGTTTATATTTTAAACAAAAAAGTTTTTCTCGAGTACTTGTCGTTCAGATTTTCTATTTCTTAGAAAAAAATTAAAAATAAGTATAACTACACTCATATCATACTAATTATTGAGATATCTAATATGGGCAACAGTATACTGGTATTGTTTAAATGGCATGTTATAAGTGCTTAAATATATGTGCAATTACAGTGTACATTATCACGGGAATAGTTATAAGCAGAACGATTTAATTGCCGTCATAATATATAACACTATGGAATCGTTTGAATTTTAGCAGGGAATTTAATTAGATAAATGCTGGGGAGAATGAAGCAATTGAATTAAAATCAAGTTAATGAAATTTGAAAATAAATTATATCATGAAATTTCCAGAGGGGTAGATATATATTTCTTCAATAACGGGCAAAGCGAGTATTACGTGTAGGGGAGAACGAGGTCCTTACGCAAGAATGTATTCACGACTGCAGGCGGGAAACAATTTGCACGAGGAAATATTTTTTTTAAAAGGGTTTTCAAGAGCCAAGATGACTATAATAGTTCGCTATACTATGCACATTTGCCGTGTAACAGCTTACGTATTACATTGTAGTACGTCGTATAGTGTGGATAACGAACAAGGTAAACGTCGCTATAGGTACTATATGCATATAAGTGACGGAGGATTTTTTTTTCACAAAAATTACCATAACATTGTGCTCCCCGACAGTTTATTCGAATATCGCTATAATATAGGTGGGTACTATGTGGAAGGTTAGACCGTGGTCGTAGGCGTGTAAATATACTTTGATGATATATTGTTTGATATTGGTCACGGTAGTGATAATAATTCTGTAAAATCGCTTATGCCGCTGTCGTCGGTTTACACGGTACCACCCGTGAAACAATGGAATGATATTAAACAGGCACCTAGATATACCCACCGATTACTATTGTCAGTGACTGGCAAATATTGTTTTCCCGAAAATAACTTAATTTACGCAAGCATAGTGTACTTATACTATACCTATACAAGGGTATTCATAAATTATGCTCATTTAAAAAAAAAAATCATATTTTGAATAACTACATTTAATACAAAAAAAAAAAAAGAAGAACATTATGCTTGATGAATCATCCTATAAAATATACTATGAGCTTTCATCCGATGTCTGGTTGGTAATTGTTTATTGCACTCAGTGACATAGTTGCTATGACTATTATAAATCTGGAAAAATATGATTTTGAAAAAAAAAAAACTTTGCCCTGCCACATTGTCTCTTATTGAGAGTAATCTCTTATGAACACGCCCATACTGCTATTTTCGTCTACTCGTATCATTATTATTATCTATATAGCAATTGAGCCGTCTATAGGCTCTGCAGGCTTAATGTAACTTATCAGAGTTTGGTACCGTGAATATTATGTCAAGTATATTTCAGAGTTTGTTATAATAAAATAACATTTTGATTTATTTTTACTATTTGATTATGCAATTTCTAATGACGAGCCAATGATTAAACGACCCCTCCCTATTATGAAGTGTGCACACCTGATCACCGGAATATCTGATAACAACAATACATGATGTACGTTTAATATAATATTTATACGGCACACCCGCACACGTGGTAATAAATTATAATAAACGTTTCACGTGGTGAATTGTAATATGTCGATATGTGATACGAAAATAAAATGTTGAATAATAAATTACTGGAGAACGACAAAGTAAATCATCGTTTCGATCAATCTATGTACGCGTTGTATAGGCATATTATATAATTTATTCGTGTACGCGTGCAGATTATATATCAATATCATTATCATTTATCGTTGTTATTGATCGCATTCAACGTTATTTACTAAATGAAAAAAAAAAAAAAAACAAATAAATTAAAATGATAAAAATCAAAGATTTTATAAAATCATAAAAGTTTATAACGATAAGCTAACGACGTATTCTCAGAAAATCAGACAAGTGCAGAATTATACGAAATAATTAAAAATTTAGTCATTACAGAATAAGCTAAAACCGGGGAAACAACTTTGCAGTAAAATGATTGCCGTTTCCGTTTTAACCCTTCCTTTCAGAAATAGGAGTAAAAAAGCATTTTGCGTTTTAACCGCTACGCAAAATGATATTATAACTTACAAGCACAAAATTGATACACATTTTAATGTGTTCCGTGAGATACAACGGACAAATACTTAAACAGGGAAAATACTTAAAACCAGTATATACATAGCGCGAGGATGGGGAATGGACAAAATAAATTAATTTAAATTAAAAATGAAGTAATATTATTCCAGTACAGTGTTGCGCGTTATTTTGATACATTTTTTGAAACGAAAGCATTGCGATATTATTTTTATAATATGATTATTGTGTATATACGCGGCATATTATCGTACAAATTATATCTACATCGAATCATATTATGGGCGTGTGTTTATAGTGAAAATATAATGAAAAAAAAAACAACGACGATTTATGGTTACCGTCCGATATTAATACGTTCGTACCAAAGTATACAATTTCCGAGACGAATACCACTCGGTTCATTACACGTCAATACGTTATATAAAATATCACGTCTACTTACATTTTGATTTTAGTCTTTTTTTTTTACAATTTATACATGTATAAAATAATGATAAAATGTTTTTCTCTCTGGTCACATTATTATTATTACTGTTATTAATATTACTATTATTATTACGATTATTACTGTTATTATTATCACAACGTCAAAGTCTCTCGGAGAGAAAGTAATTACATTTTAAATGGTTTAACCATCCATTACTCGGCCACGACGCGCCCACTACCGTCGCGGTCGCCACCGCACTCGGTCACAATGTGTTCGTGTGTCGTTATCACGTCCAACACCGTGGCGAAGATTAATTACACGCAGAGACAAACTTTATATATATATATATATATATATATATTATATAACATAGTCGTACATTATATTATTACATACACGCGTAAAATAGACGCAGATACATATTGCTAGATTTGTCGATGAATTGCAGACGCGTCTCATGCGTATTGTATACCTATACAATGTTTACCGATGTAATAATGCATGACAATACGACGTCCATGACATCGATGTTGGTGTTGCAGTTATTGCGGTCTTACATATTATATAAATGTCATGAAGAAATTTTCCGCCCCAAACTGACTGATTGTACACGTGCGGGCGATAAGCGTGAGATTGCGGGGGCGGTAGTCGGCACAATAGTTACTACGAGGTTTTAGAAAGATCGAGAAGACACAAAACGATCATAGATATTTCTTACTACAGCTTTACTTTTATATTATAATATATTCAAGTAGTTGTGACTTTTTGATGTTCGTTTAGACGAGGTGAAGTACACACACACACACACATACATATTATATATATATAAATTTATCTATAATTTCTCATTGGTAAATATTATTATTTAATTATATTAGATTCAACCATTTTAAGTTTGTCAAGTAGTTGCATAGATACTTATAATATTATACTGCACTTATACAAATTGTTTTATTTATTTTTTTTAAATCGCCTCTCTCTCTGAATTATTCATATGCCAACGTTGTATGCAATAAAAAATAAATCGCTGTATGAATGCGCTAGCAACTTATTTTTCATCTTTAGCAAAATGTCAGAAACAAAAAACTACAAATACTATTTATTTTTATTTTTATTGGCGCATGTCACTCATCTTATTTCACCTTGCTGGATACTATAGTGGCGGTATTATTAACGTCAAAGTAATGACACATCATCGCATAATGTGGTATATATGGTTAAATAATCCGGATACATATTATTTCTCAAAATCAGTACAGAAATATAACCTAATAACATCATACGAATGTATTGACTCCAGGCATCACAGTAGCATAGCATGAGTTCAGAACTAAAGAAATGTGGAATTTCAAGGTATTATATTGTTCAGAAAAAAAATTTTAAACTTTATTACGTTTTCTTTTGTAATGATAGATTTTTAAGTCTAACAATTATTATTTCATTAAATCTTATAAATGTAAATCGAGGTCAGTTAAAAGCAAAACTCAACGCAAAAAAAAGGTAAGCAAGTAGATATCACTCTGATATGCATTAGGCCTGTCGTGTGGGTCACTGTAATAGGTGTGTTAAATTTGAATTCAATGATATACCATTGGACCTAACAAAAAACAATTTTGAGCGGAGGATATGGTCTGGCAGCCTGTATATTACTAAGTTTATGTCATGAATGTTTTATAATGTAGCTATTTAAGTCATTTATTTTACTTTTACCATTAAGTTAGATCGATTAAATTTTTTTTTTAAATATTGCATTTATTTTATTATTAGTGTTAAATTATTAAAATAATATGCATTTTTATAGTATTTTTATTATTAACTTATGAGTTAATGATAATTTACTGTAAATACCGTTAAACAGTGTGAATATGAAAATATGTACTAAAAATATGGCTATAATAGACAAATAATATTTTAAAATCAATCTACTTACCTATTTTGAAAATTTCACTGCGTGTGGTAAAATTTAAAATATACATAAAACTATATTATGTCTCCAAAAATAATTTTAATGAATCAAAACAAAAAAAAATAAATTAACATAATTATTCATCATTTAAATACGTTATTTCTTCTAAATTTAAACTTTAAATATAAAAAAAAATTAAAATAATAAAAAAATAATTGCGTTTGTATGTTTTTAGATTTTTCAGTACTAGTATGTTCTACTTATATAATGAATATTGCATTAAATTTTCATATCTTAGTTGTGCTTATTAATATCAATAGTTTTTATAAAGAACACAATTAAAACTTATGTGGATCTAACAATAAATTTTCAAGAATCTTGACCTAGTAAATAATTTTCTATCGACATTTATAGAAAAACAATTTAAAAACTAATCGAAAATATTTTCCTTTTTTTTCTTAAATTTTTTGTTTAGTTATCTTGATTTTTATGAAAAGTACTAAAAACTTTTAACTTTTTCTTATCTAAGGTATTAACTAGTTGTAATTTTCTATCTAAAACTACCATTAAAGTTGAAAATCGAAGCATTACTTATCGTATATATATGCAAAAAAAAATATACTACATCATTGTAAAATAAATAATTTATTGCTCCGCTCAGAATCTAAAAAAAAAAAAAACAATACTTTAAATTATAGACCAAAAATTTCTACTCTTAGAACTGTTTTTTATTGGATACATATTTTTAACTTAATAGTATTTTAAATAACCTAACGTATTTTAGCTATCTAGATCACTATAAAATAACGGATTTGTAAATTATATTAAATTAGAATTTTTTAGTTTTCGATAAATTAATTAAATAGTTTTCTTCAATGATTGTTTGTGAGTTTAAACTATAGATTATTTTCAGTATTGGAAATTAAAACAATACATAATGTAAAAAGTTTATTTAAAAAAAAATCAAGTCAGCACTTTTTAGTTTTAAGTCCATGATACTACATTACTAACGTACTGCTCAACTCGTAACACTATTTTATGCGTAAAATATAAAATATTTTTGTAATCAGTTTTATCTTACTTCCGTAATATAGTATTCATTTTTCTCGGAATCAAATTATTTGATGATGACAATTAATTTGCGCTATTTTTTTACACTTTTGTACATATAACTTCACTATGATTATTATAAGTTATAACTACATCGATAAATATTTGTTATACCAGTATTTATATAGGGTTCTATTGTACAGAGTAAAACATCCGGGAAAATCTGCTACGTGTGTATGATATAATATTATGCACTGTGTGTGTACAACGTGTATATTATTATTGCCGTAGAATTGTGCAGCTGAAGCATTAACGAGAATTATGAAAACACCGCGCCCGTAGACGGTGTTTGTCTATTTCTGATAGAAAGCGGTGAGAAAAAAAATACTTCAGTAAATCCTATTATGAAAACATTGATAACAATTTGTGTGAGTACAATTGAAAAAAAAATGGTATTGCCTCTACTATATATTCTCTATAGAACCTTTATAACATTTTAATGATATATTATATAATGTAGATAAATGCTAAATACACGACAACGACGACGACGACAACTACCTCGATCGTTAAAGACGCCCGGAAATTGGATGGCGAATACGGGAAATTGATCTAATTAATTTATTATTATTATTTTTTTAACGAATAATTATAAAAATAAACGATTGGAATAGAACTCCACGGCCATCACCCTAGCTTAACCGGAATAAGCTCGCTTGGAGAATGGTGAACATTTGCATGGTTAAAAAAATAAAAAAATAAAATTATGAAAATGCATCCAAACTACATAATATATATATATATTAAACTATTTCTTGTAATACCTAATAATGTGTGAGGACCAAATTGGAATGTTTGCGTTGAATCTAGAAATATTTTGTCGTTTCATTTGCCAAAATACATTTGTTAAATAATCGTAAACGAAATGTATTGCTTACCTATTTTATTGTTTAAAAAAATACTACCGACTGTCTGTCGTTATGGTTTGAGAGTTTATTGAATATTTAAATATTCGTTGGCAGTAGAAAGAACCGACACGTCAGATAAGTTGCATAAAACATTTCGAGCGCACTTTCGGGGAATTTGAATTCGTTGAGGTGCCCGTTATAACGAAGTTTTATGCGCCATTACAGTTGTGGTACGCAGAAACTGTATACTATAGAGTTATACATTTGATTAAATTATTTTTCGTGACTGAATTTATTTTAAATGAATTGTATTAAATACGAATTACTGAAAATTATTTATTTAAATAGAAAGCAAAAAATCTGTGAAAAATAAATATTATTATAATATTATAAGATTGAAATAGCTGTATTTTCTTCTTCACAACAATTTATTAAGTCTTAAATTAAATTAATGTCATGGTAATTTATTTTTATTATTGATAATCAATAATTTTATTATTATTATTATTATTATTATTATTATTTGAACTACGGAGGTAATACTATGATAGAAATATTATTAAAACATTTATTAAGTGATCTAATGCTTTCTTATTTATTATTTAGTCTCTAATTTTAATAGTAAAACACGTTACTGAATATTTTAAATTAATTTAGGTATATATTATGTATAAAAACATCAAAAAACAACTATAGTAAGCACATTTTATAACTCGTTAGTTATACATTTATTATATTTCATGAAAAAATTATTACATCTTAATTTTTTTATTAAACTTATTACACTAAAAAAATGTTATTGTTGTTGTTTTTTTATAATTTTTTTTCTTTGAATAATTTATTTTTACTATTTATTATATAAAAATACTATCTTATATATTTTTTTTTATCATTAAAGAGGATAGTAGATATTATAAGTGTTAAGTATTCCACCTTAAAAGCACAAGCTAAATGAAATGAAAAAATAACTGTTCTGTATATTATTTGTCAAGCGTAAATCATCATTTATTAGGTCTCTGACTATATATATTCAATTTGAAATTTGAATCCAGTGATAAATCATTGTATACCTACAAAAACTTTAATGAGCGGAGACATTCTGATAATCTATATCTCTAAGGATATTTTATTATGCAGTTAATGGTTTAATATTTTATCATTAATGTGGTTGGTTGAATTTACCAAAAAAAAAAAAAACATAAATATGACATACTTATTACCTAAATATTATAATAATATTACTAGCTTTATTAACGTATAACTGGAAATTCAAATATCATTGAGCAATGAGAATAAATTCATGGTATAGTTTAACAATGATTTAAATATTTTTTTTTAGAAATTAGTTTTGATTAAAAATTTAGGTTGGAAAATTTTCAATTGAAAATGTCAAAAATTCAGCAATTTTTTATTAATTTTTTCGAAAAATAGTATATTATACGAGTAAAATAAAAATATATAATAATATGAATATAATATGGATGACTACAATGTTGTCATCATTATAACATCTTATGAATACATTTAGTTAAATTGTCATAAATATATTTATATAGTTATATAGAGGAATAATTGTATAAAGGTATTATTATTTTTTTATTCATTCACGTCATTATTAGAGTTCGAAAGCTATTTAATACGTTTATTATATAATTATCACTTTCTATTTATTCTTAAAATCGGTTTTTATACAGGGAAGAGTAAATTCAGATACTTACATTGTTATTCAATTACTTCTACGCATTTGGTTTTCGTAGTTGTATATCATTATGTTAGATTCTCAGCTAAAGATTAGTAATTGGTCTTATTATTATGTGTATTCTGTCTCCTAGTATCCGTTCTTATAATATAATATTACTTAATATACCAATCATTTCGCATGATACAAAAAAAGCGTTCAATCGATTAGTAATTCTATGCAAATTATACTTGGTGAAACACTGAGACTTGTACTCTAAGTTATAAAATATATAAATTACTTTCTAGAAAAATTCAAAAATATAGCCTCATTAATAAGGTTAATTTAAAGTAATATTTTAATATTTTAGTACGTGTTATTCATATATTTCTATGTTTTTTTCATCAGTTAATTAACATTTATTTTATCTCAAATATTTGAATATTTAAATATTTATATAATAATTATTGCAATTTATTATTTATCTAAAATTTTATTTATATTTAATAACTATAATGAATCATACATCTTATGTAAATTTTAAAAACCGTTCAAATTCTCTCTCTATGCGCATATTATTTAGTTAACGAGTGGAATATGTTATTTTTTCTCATGTTTTATAAAGATTTGTAAAACTTCAAAAATATCGCAAAAATATTTTAGAAAAAAAAAATCGGAAAGTTGAGTTGAACGAATTATTATTGAACTAAATCTGATTTTGTGACATAAAATTTCTTATTTTCTTTCTTTTTCCTAAATGTCGTTTTATGGCTCGAACGTCGTACAATAATTTCAGATGTATATAGTCTAGTTAGCTGTTTAGCACCAATAAAAAATTAGAATGAGGTCTACCCAAATCAGTCGTGTGTTGGATCAATAAACTATTCACTCATATTATAGCAGTTACATATCCGATTGTTTTTTTTTTTTGTGTTTTTTCATTATAAAAATATGCATTTGACCAGACTGATATTAATATTAATTATTTATAGTCATAACTCGCTGCAATTTCATAGAATAAATATCAAATACTCGTAAAATTCATAAAACATTATACAATAAAAAATGTTTAAAAGTACATTTTTAATTCGCATTTTTTCTGATAACTTTTAATTTGAAAACATTTAATAGGTATGATATGGATACGTTTTATATTTCGATAACTTTATGGTGCAATCATAAAATTTGTAAAATCGATCATGCGTGTCATTTACTTTTGTGCTATTTTATCATAACCACAAGACAAATAAATACTAAATATTATCAAATACATTTTTAAAAATTATTATTATTGTTATTGTTATTATTGATTTTCAAATAAAGTAAGGAATTATTACTAATAGCGCATTCATATTGCTTTTGTGAATTTTTTTTCATCTCCGATGTTACAATCCAATATCGTTCTTGATATTTGGTACAGTGGTAAACATAATAAAATATAGATTAAGACCATTTAAATTACTGTTGTTTGACAATTTATTTATAAGCAACGTATTATGGGTCGTACGCTGCTGCGTGTAGTATTCATCATAATTTAATGGCTTTTATCGATGCATGTTTACTGAACTGCAGCCTCAGTGTATAATTTCTCTACTTAAATTGTTTAAACCATATAATTAACAAGCACATATTAATAACTTTGATGAATAAATTGGTTGACAATGTTCATTATAAATTCCTTAAGTCGATTGCTTTTCGTCTAAATTTACCAATTCTAGAGACTCGTTTACATAAGTAATAGACACTATTTTTATTTTTTCAAATGTGGTTTGAATTCTCTGATTTTTAGGAATGATTAGTATTGCTTTTCATAATAGTTATTCAATAAGAAACTTTAATTTAATTTTCGTATCTATTCAATAATATAAATATAAAAAAACAAAAAAATATACAGACTAATTTTTTTGGAGAGCACTTCATTATATAATTCAATCTATAATAATGTTTTGTTCATTCAAGCACACTATTATTTTTTTTCAATATCTAAAATGTTTCTAATTGTAAATGTAAAATATATATTTAATTACATTTTTAAATAAACTATTTATAGTTTCTGTTTGAGCTTACAACAGATGTATATATATATATTAAATTAAGTAAATCTCAAACTTTCTACAAGCTTCTAATTCAATGTGTATATTATGTAGTATACAAACATGAGTTAATATAATATGTTTATTGCGTATACGTTTTGCATTTTTTTTCAAATATATAATTGTTTTAAAGCTTATATCTTAATTTTTTTCTTAGATTTATTTATATTTTAAAGTATTTTTCTGACTATTGAGTAATCCTTAGAAAAAAAGAGAATAACAATAACACGCTTCATTTAAAAATTTCATCAAAAATATATCATGAAATTCATTTTTATTTAAAATGCTAGTATTTGTAGATCGATAAAATTAGAAATTTAAGTTGGTACCTTTTTTGGAAGTTGTAGAATTGGACAGGAAAATTCGTCAAGCTGTTATGTATTGCACTAGGTGGTCTGTTTCTCAGTTGACATTTAATGAACATCTATTGTGTTAGAAGTTTCTTGTCAAATATATTATTAATCTGTTAAAAGATATGTATTTATTAAAAAACGTAATTCACTTGGACGAATGGTATAATGTGATTATGCGTTTTTGGTGGAAGTAGACGATGAGAATGGGAATTTTTTATATGAATATGACCCGATATGTATAAATACAAGTCAACCCTAATAAAACTTTTGTATACATACGTGATCTGTACAATGCACTTATATACTCATCATAAAAAAATTAAGTCAAATATTAAATGATACATAGATGATACCAACCACGACAGTATAGAGAAAAAAATGATGTGCAATAAATATTTAATAAGATTTATTATACAAAAATAATTAATAGCTAGGTGTCTTTTTTCTCGTCTCAATACATATTGAGTCTTATATATATATCTACTAATAACGTTTCATTTATAAATATGTTTCATGTACAATTTTTTATAATAAGTAATACAGATACAGCAATTTATCGTTATCAAATGTTATCCGGTGCGATTTCCACTAAACTGCTGACTACTATTATTAGATGTTAACAATTATCCTGACGATAGATGATAATAATTGACATCTGATAGTTCGTTATTGATAATTTATAATAATCGTCGGCCATCTACAGTGGACTAAGACATCTTAAATTAAAAGCTGGCCTTGTAATGTCACATGTCACATTATTTCAGTAAACAATACATGCAGTTTCAATTGTTTGAGTATAACTCTTGCACGACTGTAGTTATATACTTATATAGATAATGACTTGAACAACTACTATGAGTTATTTTATATAGACGATAAAATAACTATATTTCAATTCAATATTCACTCAATTCGATAACTTTACCTAACTTAAACAAGAATATATTATTCTCTTAAAATGTATTATGGTATAACATAATATAATATTATACACTTCGAATAATAAAATTACTTAATTGATAATTAAATACAAATAGGTAGGTCAAAGACGAGTGCATACACCCAGTCTTTTTATAAATAATTTAATTGGTTAATACTTACCGCTCACTTGCTTTTATTACTAAACTTTATTGAAAAAGCTGATTCCGGGGGGGGGGGGGGTCACTGGAGGCAAGTAACACCCCGTTGGAAAAAAATATTATTAAAAAATGTTGTATTAGTGGGGGGCTATATCTATTATCTATATTATATAATTTTTCCCTTAAAGTACTCCGACCGTAAATTCATGCTGGATCCGCTCTTCCTTTATAGTAATTTATATATTAAGCCATGAGGTAAGACTAATCAGGGTTAGAAATATCCAAAAATTAGTTTTGTTTTAAAGAGCGCGCTATGAGAGTAATCAGCAGATTAAAATAAAAGAAACTATACTTTATTTATATTTGTATAACATTATACTCAACAATTTTTATCACATATACATCCAAGTAGGTTAAAAATATTATGACTGAAAAAATAATTATTATTAACCTAAAAAAATTAATTAAAATAAGTTTATCGTATATTTAGTATAATATATCAATTTTATGATGTACTATGTACATATTAGTATTAAAAGTTTGTGTAAATACTATGCAAATTAAACTAATATTTATTTAAATAGTCCAGCTTTTAACTTATTTGAATTGTCATCGTTACCTTCTATAAAAAGTATAGGTAGATATATACCAATATAGGTTTATATAGGCAATTAATTAAATGTTTTAATAAATTTTCAATAATAGCATTATTTTCTATTACCTAAGTTCAAAATATCTATAGTTCTATATTATAAACAAATATAAAATTAAACACATAATTTTCAATATATTATATTTTTGTAACATTATTGAGAAATAAAAAAAAAAAATATGGACACTTATAAAAAAAAAAATAAAAACATGAAAAATGAGAGGTGTTATAAACAGCTCAAAAATAGTTAACAAATTTAAAGTACCTACGGTTATTCGTATTAAAAACAAATGTTTTTGAGTTAAACAAAAATAAAAATAAAAAATATATATATATTTTGACAAAAGTTACCATTTTTTATCTTAATTTATTGTTTATTATTCCTAATTATTCTGAAGAATACTGTAAATTTTTAACTTTGACTTGTTCTAAATACTAACTAAATTTAAATTTCTATCAAAAACATCTCTCAAAAATGAAGATCAAAGAATTTTTTCAATTAGTTATAGTGTACTCAGATAGAAAAAAAACACATCATTGTAAAATCAATACATCCATCACTTTGATCAGAATCCTATAAAAATAATTATCATTATGCTATATATACTTAACTAATACTCATATAACAATATATAAAAAAAAAAAAACAATAAAACAATAAAAACTTTTTAATGCAGTAATGGTAGTCATTTAAAAAATATTTGAATTACATGATGTTTAAAATAGTTTTGATTATAAAATATGTATGAATATAATTTAATATTTTTATAAACTATATTTAAAAAAAAAAAAAATGTGTTCATTAAATTATCATTTATTAAACACATTAAAATTTCAAATTTTATATGGTAGTTTCTAAAAAAAATGAATTTTATAATTGATTAAATATTAAGTAAGTATTAAACCTTACAATTAAGCTATCATTACATTAAGTTACGATATTGGTGGTTAGATGAAAGACCATAGATTCTGGTAACTTCCGGATTTGAACATAAGCTTTTAGTATGTATGCATTTCATATTCTGATCACACCATGGAGGATGCAAATCCGAACGTACTGATCTGGGAAATCGGGGTGGTGCGTAAATTTCTCGTAGGTACATAACAAGAACACCTTTACAGGTGGCTCAAAGATGACTACAGCGGAACCGTCAAACTGTAAAAGTCCTCGTAAGCTTTTACCAGGTAATATTATTCCATGGATACAGCACGACAGAAATGCCGGCGGATAATGAAACTACATGAAAACTTCAAGTTTCCAGTGAGTACTATTACATTTTATTAAGCCGAATCTGGAAATGGAAAATACAAAGAGTTGCTACAGCCACCGACTGCATTTGACCGTCGAAAAATTAAACTATCTATAATTGTTTGTATAATATTGTCAACTTTTAATGTAAGCAGCAAGTTTCTTTAACTTAAAAATATATAAACCTCTCGTTTCATACTTTTCACTTTGGTTATACGTCCATAATAATTATAATAAAATACAATTACCGAGGTATTTATAGATTTTTTTATTTTTTTTCTTCATATTATGAATGCATGAAAAAATTCACAATTATTTCTGAATTAAGAATCTAAACGTTAAGTTTTTAAATATTATATAGGCATGCAAACAACAACAATAAAATTTGAAAAAAAAAATTGGAATACCTAATTGCATAAAATCGAATATCTTCATTTTGACATAGGTACTATATATTTTGACGTATATATTTGTTTAGATACTTATCTAGGGAAAAGTTTTTTCTTCGGGTCATATAATATTCAAAAATTCAAGATATTTTAATTTAATGTGCAATTTATTATTTCGTGTCATCGTCGTTCATTTTCGCTTTCACTGTATTTGAACTTTTCCTGCGTAATTGCTTTTACTAGTTTTCATGTAAGATATTGTCTGTAGACGAAATTTTTAAATAGCATAGGTACATAAAAATAAATTTTTATTATAGTAATTAAAAAAAAAAAAATGACTCAATAAATACATTTATGCACAAAGCTCAAAATAGCTAAAAAAAAATATTAGATTTCAGAACTTAATAAAAAATAATATTCTTTGAAGTAGTTCAAATAGAACATTGTCATTATCTTTATACAAAGCTCAAAGTGGTTTAAGCATAAAATGTTAGGTATTTGGTTACAAAATGATATGAAAAAATATTCATGGTTCAATGTAGTTAAAATTAAAAATTAAAACATATAAAAAACTTAATCATTTATGTTTATCAAATAATAAATACATAAGCAAGGGCGAAAAATATTTGATTGTATAGTGAGTGTAGATAGTAGATGTATGTATAATATTACAGGTTATGTCTCAGTTGCAACCGGAGATGACGATGACGATATGAATAATGAATATGTAATACCGACTAAGTATATTAACGGACTCATAACAGCTATGATGGAGATTCAGCACGGGGTGAGTGATAGATCTAGGAAAGAAAATGACTATATTTACATATATAGCTTAAACAGATTAGATAATATCTATTGAAATTAACATAATAAATGTTAACAGCAAAAAATCTTCACCTCAGGACCTGGTGGTATATGACACCGGTAGTCAACAAATGTGGACACGACTGTTGGACGCGAGGTCAAAAACCATAGCGTATCAGGACTACGATACGATTTAACAACTTTTTTTTTAAACAAGTACCTATTTATTATTACTTGCTACTTATAACATTATAACATTTTGAACGATATTTAAATGTTTTTATTGTATTAAATACACTTACTAATGCTTTTGTATGCTTTTCTACGTGGTTATTAAGTTAAAATTAATGTACAACCGCTTCCTTTTATAAAACAGCCTAGAGACACTTCTGATGACTGACAGTCGACAAATTTAAGTTTTCGTTGAAAAATGGTAGAGTAACGCGGGGTACAGTATATAATAGACATTGCGGTTCTAGAATCACGCGAATAGTCAAAGAAGAGAAGATTGTAGGTGAACATCTCCGAAAACTAGCACTGTTATTAAACACGTATACTTAAAGCCTCGTAATCAAATACAAAAGATTTTCCAAGTAATCACATTTTGTTTTATACGTTAAACATATTTACTAGATCATCGTTAATTAAAATTGTACGTTTTACTCTAAAATCGATAAAATATTGAACTTGGTTTATGGTAGGTATATTAGTATATTTTATTTTATTTATTATTTATATATTGTTTCTATCGTGAATCACTGCAATTTAAAATATCGTTTTATATGTCAGTAAAATTATTATAAATCCGAGATCAAACAGTTTTACTAATAAATGGAAAATATGAGTAATATTTACTCAACAAAATTGATAAGTATTTTTTATTTATTAAATTAAAATACTAGATACCTGACTTATAGTTAGGTTGAGTTACAGAACAAATAAAATTTGCTATAATATAAACTGTGTATGGTCATGAAATATTATAATTTTATACGCATATATTAGTAGATTTTCAAAAGTAAATATTATTTATTTAAATAATTTAGTTTAATCAGTCTGAATGATACCTACATATAGAATCAAAAGTGTAATTTATAGGTACGATATAACTAATGTGGATGGAGACACCGGCAAAAAAATGGCCAAAGAAACTGAAGTTAATACTTATAATCTTGTAGGGGTTATTATAGTTATTATAAAAATAATTTTATAATCAAATTCCATATCTATAGCTAATATTTAGGTTATGATATTACGTATAATACAATTTAACTAAAACTAAATAATAATGTTAAAAGACGTTTTTAATGTATTTAATATACTTTCTTAATTTTTATTTATCTAAAATTATATTTAGTCGTTCTATACACGTGTATAAATTTGGTCTTTCTTACATTTCCAAATCGTACGGCTTCGTTATATTATTAGTGAACTAATTCTAAATCGAAACAATCAACTTATGGTAGTAATGTAAATAAATAGATCTTCAATTTTCAGTTTTTCACTAATGAATAATTTATCAAAAATACAAACATTACAGTTTTTAAATTATTTTATAGTTAAAAATTAATAAAATGTTAATTTTTATATCCTAAACTTGTAAATTTAATATACGTTTTAATTATTAATAAACGATTATTTATTATTATTATTATAAAAAAAAGTTTAGAGTAAAGCCATATTCATTTTTTATGAAAATTATTTGAATTCATATTTTTACGAAATTTGATATTCTTCATCAGTGAAACGTATAATAATGATTTTACCTCAAAAGAATTTGACTTTAGAAACTGGAGAACTCCATAATGATCAGTTTTTATCCCTATTTTAAGATGTTCATAGTATTTAAAATTTATAAAAAATGTAGTTTTTTTTTTTGTTAACGTTTTGATGCTTAGTAAAAAAAAAGTTTAAAAAGTTTATACAAGATCTCGTATAAGTTTATTCCTTTAGTAACTTAAAAATATTTGAAAACACATTCACGGATTTTTCATAAGCACTGAGGTTAAAAACTTGATAAATTAGGTCAAAATCACGAAAATTTACAAATTTTTTTCTAGTTAAAAATTTATCATTTTTTTTTTTTTTTTTTTCATAACTTAATTATAATAATAATGGTATAAAGTGAGCATAAATTAAAACTGTTTAAATGTATTATATTTGTTTTATTAAATATGATTTTTTTTCCTTTAAAATGTAAATACTTATAAGTTTGATTTATCTTTTGAATTATATACGTATAATTTTACAAGTCTTATCTACAAATAAAAATCAATTTTTAACAGATCAAAACAATTTAATTTCTTATATTGATTACTACTGAATAATGTATGAGAATGAGGCTGATTTTCATCTAGTGTTAATATTACACTGTATTGCCCTACCTCAAGGAATAAAATATGATACTTAAGTGTTTTTACACTATATATATATCTGACATTATTACAAATATAATTTTAATTATTATTCACAATTAATTAAAGTTACACCAAATTACTCTATATTAATATTTTTTTCTCTTCTAAAAATTAAAATAAGTACTTTTTAACTCGTTCTATATTAAAGAAAAACGATATTTTTATACATAACAATCATATTCTTCAATAAAAATAAAAATGTAAGTACCTACGCACGGATACGGACAAAATACTCACCGTGAACCAACTCATATTTGATATTTTTATAACGTTAAAAGACAATGTTCTCAAACATCTGTGCTATGTTGCTAAATATCCTTGCGATTGTCTCTGTTCACAAAAATCTACAAATAGTTTTCAATTACCATCTTAAATACTCACGAATTTCATCACTACTGGAAAACTAAAATAAACGGAACTAAATTATGTTTTATCACATACACACTCAATTATGACATATTTCTATAAGTACTTAACTTTAAATAATGTTCTCATCTAGACATTTTCATTTAAGAAGTACCTTGGATACATTTTGAAAAATAAACTGACAATATTAAATTTATTTTTCTAAATTTAATACGATTATTTATTAACTTATTTTATTTAATAAATCAATAAGATTTAAACGTACTTACACAATTTTTCTACTTTAAAAATCCGAACTTCTACTATCACTCATTCTTTATTCACGCCACACGAAATAAATGTATATAAACCCGTATAACTTTAAATCATTGAGACTTTACTTTAATAAAATGCGGACAATTTAATACCAAATATTTAAATTTATAACTAATATACAATATTATACATAAAATCAAACCTTTGGTTGAGACTTGTAAATGAAAAATGCAGTATAAACCTCAATAGAATTGATTATAACTTACAACTAATAAGTTATTAATAATTTTGTCGATGTTCATTGATTAACCTAATATGCTCACAAAAATATTTACCATCATCATTGATACTTTAAAATCTCTCACAACAAACTTAAAAAAAACTTATAGAAGTGATTTCAAATATTTGGTTTTTCTGCATGCCACGTAACCATGTAGGCTGTAAAATTAAAACTCAACTAATAGAATCTTCAATAGGAGTGGTTTTTATAAATAAATACAACACAGAAATTTATTGAGTTGTCAAAATCAAATGTTCATTATATAAAAAATATTGTGTGCATTTTAAAATCCAAAAATAAAATAATAAATAGTTTGTTTATGGTATTATAAAATAAATATCAATTATTTTATAGTTTATAATTGTTTAGGTTTACTTATTAGTTTTAAAAAAATATTAGCAAACAAGAATAAAATAAAATTTACACGTTAAACAAATGGTATAAGTTAAAATTTTCTCAATTTTACTAGAGCGCTTTCCTCTTGTGTACTATTATTATAGTTATTTAATAACTATCCTATAATCGTTCAGAAAATAAAAGAATTATACAGTTAAAACTATACTAATTAATCCTAGAATAATATTATAATAATGACTATATGATTGTTGATTTTCATTAATACTTTCATTGGAATAATTATTTATAAAGATAAAGTTGTTAATATTTGTTTATTTTCCAAATAACTTTAACCTAATAACAAATATTTTAAAAGAATATTATAATTTATTATCTCTATAAATTTCCGTGAAGAATATTCTGCTCATTTATTGTGATTCATACAGTTTTTGTTTGTTTTTCTAAAGATGTCGGACAACATAGACATTTTTTTAATTGTTAAATAAATTAACAGACCTTATATTTATATTGTTTATGACAGGTAAATTTTGATCTTGGTACTCTTTGTTATAATTTTTTTTTCATTTTTAATATTAATTTATTATTCCCATCAGAACTATATTATTATTATTAAGTAAATAGGTATGCATTTAAATTAATTTGTGAAGACTTTTGAATTTCTGTTGAACTTAATTGATCTTCGTCTTATTTTAAATTAACAACAAATTCCAGTGAACGTGTACATTCCAAACTAAATAATATAATGCGATATAAACAATAATAATAAAGTATCCTTTATGTTTACCAATTATCGGCCTAAAATATACATATTTAATTTGAATGCATGAATTAATATCTTACCTATAAACAATATACATTCCTATATTCTATATAATAATACAGAATACAGTTAGTTGATGTTATTTATTAATATATTATGTTACATGAACTTAATCGTCACGTAACGATAACATAATATATGGTAATGATGACGTAATGTTAAAATTGTTAACTAAATAAAATTATTACTTTGTTCTGAGTTAGATTGGGTGATGTTCTCAGTAATATAACGATTAGGTTTACTTATATAACGCGCGTTTTACGTTAGATATATTATAGTTTTGCTACAATACTTTGCAGAGCGAAACTTACAGAGGTTATTTAACATCGTAAATAAATTATTGCTTGTCAGTCGTGTGTGTGAGCACTATAAAAGTTTTTCTGATCGTAAGACGGAATATATACATACCGTCGTGCAATATCATTTAAACTCAATAAACGTAAGCATTTGTTGTCGACGGGAATCCGAATAATTTTCACGGCAGCCATTCAAATATATATTGTACAATTTATTCTATTTATAATCATTATCATGTTTAAGTGATATTATGATTAAATCATTTTATAATGAATGACATCATTACGGTATTAAAATATTATATTTTATTTTACAACAGCACACGGCTCAATAATACGACGAATACAAAGATATATTTTGCACAACACGTCGCTGTAAATGCATTACTATATGGTACATTGTAATAAACAGTTGACTAAAATGTTGTTGTAGGAACAATAGCTGTTGTTTTATTTGGTACGTAGATTTTTTGATGTTTGGTTTAAACATATACACTATGCAAAAGAACTAACCCACAACTGTTGTGCTAGTGTTTTTTTTCTTTCTATTGATATCAAACCTCATGAATTTCCCACGCTTGTTTTAGTGCTTACATTTTGTATAATAAGAAACACCGAGGAATGTACTATACTACGATATGTTTTATTTTACTATGAACCACCTTTTTAACTCCGGAACAATGCTTCTTAAAAAAAAAATTCAACTATGATTATAAATATTTTATATTATAACGTTATAATTTATTTGAGTTGAATGTTTGAAGAAGTGTTGTTAAATAATTGATATTGCCACTCATACATTATATAGCGCAATACTATGCTTCTAAAACGTATATAATAGTCAAACATCGGTTTATAAAGTACTATAACAACCATCTATAATCCCTAAATAGTATTTATTTAAAAAAAATTACTATTTTAAAACGTGTTACACTCATTTTGTTCATTCTATTTTGTTTTAATCATAAAATGATATTAATACCTATATGAAATACTAGCTTTCCCCATGCAATTCATTGCCCGTTCCAAATGCGTCAGTGTTAAATTTGTTTGCCCGAAGCTAACATTTAGCATAACGCATGTGAATAAATAATAATTTTTATTTTTTGAATTGATATGTACTATATACTATATAAACAATATTTCCGACATATCAACTTTACTTAATTATTTCGTTTAGTATTACTCGTGCTAACAGCAGCATGTTTTCAAAGTTCTTTTTCTTTTTTTTTTTATATTGAACGATCTAAACTTGATTTCCTTTTCATTCTAGACCAAAAGCCAACAACTCATAAATTTTCAATAGCATGAACCAAAAATAAAAAAGTTTTATGATTACTGTTATAATAAAATACAAATTTCTAAATGATAATTAATAATTGGTAACGTGGACGAAAAAAAATAGCACTATGTGTATATTTGCCAATTATTTAAAAAAATAATAACTAAACTTTGCATTCATTTATAGAACCAAAATTAGGCTTGAAATCTGCGATATACTCTTTTATTTTATTTTTTAAACAAAAAATAAAAAACAAAAATCAAAATAACCGGATGAAAAGTTTCAAAGAACGTGTGAGACAAAGATTTCCATTTTCACATTTATGTATTTATAGATGCTCTCTGAATCTTAAGAAATGATGGATTATGCAATCTCACTGATACACTCGGTAACTGTGTATATAATATATAAACATTGCATAATATATATATCATACTATATAAGTATAAAATAACATATACATTTTGAAATCATTTGTATGGTACGACTTAAAATGTATGAACTGAATTAAACATAAAATATGAATATTTGAAACAACATAGATATTTAGTGATTTCTTTTATAAATGGTACTGAATATTTTGATTTATATTGAATCATTACTTCGATATAACATCATACAATATTATATTAAATTGTACTTTTATATATTTTAGTTTAGTATTTATAATTTACCAGTTACATTGAAATTCATTTTGATCACCAAATTAATCATGTTTATACCTACAAAAATATCTTTTGATACTTGCTCGTCCACACATACAAAATTTCCCAACTCTACCTGGCCGTTTTGTTTTTATATTTTTTACTGCTTGAATCTCTTTTTCCGTTCATAATAATTTTCTCCCACAAAATCTTATTTTGGTAAATTTTATTGAGTATTCGTCTCTCTGTATTTGGTCTAATAAGACATAGTGCAAGTGTTTCTAAAAAGTCTGCTCTGTTTACTTAAGCATAATTTTTATTAACGAAGTATACATTTAAAGCATCAGTCCCATAAATATTTAATAAATTAAAAATTATTGTCAAAAGCCAACGACGTGAGTTTCTAGCGACATCGTACAAATTACACATTTTATCCAAGTGATCCACACTACATTTTGTTTGGATATAAAATGAAATAATATCTAGTTTTTTTTTATCTCTAGTTGTCGGATCAATATCATTATCACGATGAACTGTAAAAATAGAAAACACTAGATTTTTTTTTTTTGTATACGAGTATATGATGTCAATGTGCAATTCTTGTGAAATCCAAACATCCAAACAAAGAAGAAATTATTGGCCTATATTTTGTGTCTACAAATTGTTTTGGAATACAAGTTTTATTATAACTCATAGTTCCAACAACAGTTAATTTTTTTTTTTTAATAATTAAAGTACCAAAATGGAGAAACGTTAACCAATTATCTATTGTTACGTTACATCTAATACCGTCAATCGGTTAGACAAGTCTAACCACAACTGTATTTGAGCTATTATCTATTTTGTAAGGCCCATCAGGTTATATACCTACATATATTTCTAAAATTGTATAGGTATATACGCATTTTTGGCATATTTTTATGGCCTATTGCGTGGGTTTATTAGGTATATATATTGACGGAATGAACAACGATCTCGAAAAACAATCAATTGTTCATCTATAGTTAAGTATTCACTAAATATAAAATTAGTTTGAAAATCTTGTAATGTTATTTCAAATAATTCTCTGACAGCAGCTTGTTTATCTGTCTCCCTCTTTTGTTTTTGATCAGTAACATTATCATGACGTAAATTTCTCATTAAATTCATTTCTCATTATTTCTATTTCATCCGTTTTCTGTGCATCACATTCACAAACTACTATATTTATTCTGAACTTTTTGAATTTTTTTGTTATAATTGAAATTACTGAATTGTTAAAAAAAACATTCCATTAGGAATTATTTGTTCTTAGCATTTGATCTAGGCCCAGGCAAATGTGTTATTGTATTATGTGAATGTGTTAGACTATTTGTTGATAGAATCTCTTTTTTCCACTTTGTTTGATCTTTCTCAATATAATATTTATTTTGTACAATTGGTCCAATATTACCATCATCAAGAGTGAACTTATCTTCAGTATCTTTTTGTTCTATACTAGAAGATTCTAATTATTCTTCAACATGATCTGTATCTAATAATTATTCATGACTATCTACACCAGCACCTTCAATCAACTCTTTTTCTTTAAGCAATCTTGGTAATAATATTGTTAATTTTCTAAATTTAAAATTATATTACAATATAAACATACAAAAAGTATCATAACAAATAAATACTATTAATATACGTACATTCTTACTTAAAAATATAATAAATATTTATATATATATATATAATATATAAAATTATCATATTATGTATTATATCAGTATAAGTTTAAAATATTTCAATTCAGTACATATGACAAGAATCTAAAATATGGGATATAGTATAAAAATTATGTATCAGCTAAGTAATCGCGTATTCTTCAATAGCAGATTATAAAACTTTATCACTTAATATATAGAACTATATTGAAAGATTAACTCCAAAATCATAAAAGTTTTAAGGTACCAATAATATTATGTAATTTAAAGGTATTAAATAATGCTATCATTGTAATTATATAGTTTTAAAACCATCTAAAATTAAATTGATTATCAGTGTACACAATAGTAGAATGAGCGATTGCAGGGTTAAATTAATATACCTAAATATTGATTAGTCTAGATCTAATTTACTTGAATAGTTTAGCTTTTTTTATAATAACATTTTTTTTCAGTACTTATATAATTTTTATTTTATTATATCAATGTAACGCAATAATCTTTTTTTTTAGTATTTTTCTATAAAAACCATTTAATTTATTTAATTGAAATATATATAACAATATAAATTAAATTTTTAAACGCCACTACTATAAAATTAAATCTAACGTAATGCAATTAAATCAAAAAATAATATATATTTATAATTACATATATATTTAAAGTTAACCTTTGATTACATTATAGCATAATATAAAGAAAATTTAGTTTTTTATTTTCATTAAATTTATAAAAATAATTAGTGATAATTTCATCATATTTGATGTAATATTTTGAAGTTTTTTATGTTAGTATGTTTAAAACAAAATTATTATTTATATATCTTTAAATATTGATAATCCGATCGCAATATACATTAACTGTTAGTTATAAATTCGATTTCAAAGAATAAATTTTCCTTCATTTCGCTTAATTATAAATGGGTATAGAGAACCCAAAATTTTTACATTTTAAATAAAATACTGAAAACCCGATTTAAAATAAAATTTCAAATTAACTAATTTAAGTATACTCATATAAATTATAATCACTGAAATAAGAACATATTATTCGAAATACGTGTATTATACAATTTTAATTGCCCGTTATTTGATTCCCTATTAAATTTCTTCTAAAATTTAGAATAATAATTTTATTATTAATATTATTATTATTATTTTTTACTAGATTTTAGAAATTGATGATGTAATATTTCTAAATTTTGTATAGTATCTAAACAAAAATATTTGAAACTAATTAATTAGTAGCTATAGCTAAAACTGTTTTATTATAAATATCTAATTTTAAAAATGAATTGAAAATTCTTATTAAGTGTTTACTATATATTTATGGTTAAAGTTTTTTTTTTTTTTTTTTTTAATAGATTTTAATATAAAATAATATACTAGCTTCAATTAATATTTTATGTTTAAAAATTAATAAAGGTTATTTATTACAAATCTGTATAGCATTATGAGATTAATTACGTTTTTAAAAAAGAATCAACAATTTTTCTATTTATTTTTAAACGTTAAATTTTAAAAAAAAAACTATATTATTTTATACACGTTTTTAACGTTTTTAATTCCTTTTAGTTTATTAAACATTAACGAATTATTAATACTAAATTATGATATTATTTTATAAACCTATAATTTTATGGAAACATAGACAGTAATACAATATATTTTTAACAATAAATATAGATAGTTTAAAACTAATAGATACATTTCAATAAAAATTCCACTAATAATACAGAATATTTATGTGTTAATAAGTTTTAAATTTAAGTTTAGTAGGTAAGTTGAGAAAAACAATCAAGAGTTATAATAATACGTTATTAAATACTTTTAACATAAAAAATATTAGGTTATTAAGAATAGGTAATATATTGTTCTAATATAATAAATTATATTGAATATTGATCGATGTAAACTCATTGAGATAATCAGATAATATATCTATATGATATCCAATATACCATGAGGTGTTAACTAAGTTTCAATTAATGTGAAAATAAATACATGGAAATATGATTGAATATTATTCATTTTTCAATTAAAAGGATTTATATTGTTTGTTTAGTTAATTTGACTAAAGTTAATAGAAAATACACATTTTAATTAATTTTTGATATTGCATATTTTAGCATATTTATACAAAATTTGCGTTTTCTATTATTTTTATAATAACCTTCTAAAATGTATCCCTATAGTGATTGGTATTTCCTATGAGTTATGAATATCGAAAATTGCGAATCATAATAAAATACCAGTTTTTCAACACGATTGAAAAAAAAAAAACATAAATACAAATATTGAATTCTTCGATTTAGGTTTTTTACATTAATTTTTTTTATAATTAATTGATTTTTTTACATTAATTATAAAACACATTAATATTCAGTACTAGATTTATTATTTACGAATAATTTAAATAATAAATGGTCATTATAATATAGTAATACTTAAAGCACTTCGGTACCTCTTTAATATTAGAACATTTAACAAAACTTGAACTTACTTATAAGGATTATACTTTATTAAATAGTTATATCCACAATCATTATTATAAATATTAGAATTTCACTGAATAAAATTTAAATATCTATGCATACCTAAATCCTAATATGATATAACACACATTTCCATTTTTAAAATTGAATAACATACTAAAGATATTTAAAAGAAATAATGCACAAATAAAAGCGTCGAATAATATTCCTTTTATTATAATTTTATATTTTTGTAATTATTATCCCCAAACAATTATTAAGAATTTCAATGTGAATCGTTTAGAAACAATTTAATTTAATATTCCTATATATTTATTAATTAATGTTATGATATTTAATACTGTATATTTTGTTTATTCTGGCTGTATTTATTTTTCTATAGGTTAATATTTTATAACTCCATAGAAATATATAATTATGTACCACCTGTTTACTTTGTTTTGCATACAATTAATTGTTGTTACAAACTCAACATATAACAATGTAGGAAGAAAAAAACTATATTAATGTATATAGGTATTAAAGAATTCGATCAACGAGACTATAATAATTATTATTGACATCAATCTATTATTATATATCATATAATATAAATAATAAATGAATAATGAATAACATAAAATATTATAATCACATTGCATAATTTTTGTTTTAATTACATATTATGTATTTATATGATCGTGTTTTTATTTATACAGTACTCATAGTGAAATATTGTTTAATTATAATTTATTATGAGAAGGTTAATTGTGAGAAATAAGTATGGACACGAATAACTATCATGAAAATGCCCAGTTATTTAGCCATACGAGCATAAAGAGAACCAGAGACAGCACTATTTAAAGATGTGTCTTATTCATAGACCTTATACTCTAAAGAGTGTAAGGTCTATGGTCTTATTACAACTAATAAATACCTCCACGTCAGTCAAGTTAACACTTTTGTATTTATGACTTAAGAAAAATTACTTAACTGCATTTATTTTTTAATTCTTTTTTTATTTCAATCTATTTATTTAAAATTACAATATAGAGGTACGTATTTAAAATGTTACTATTACTTTAACATTGCGTCATTTTAACACTGCATAGTCAGTTGTTGATTAAATGGATATACAATAATATAATTTTAAAATATTATTTAAATTATAAAATCAAATACCTATGTATTTATATATATTGATACATTTTTCACTGTTTTGAATTATATTTTTCAATTAAAATTACATAATTGATACTTTTTTTTGTGAAAAATATTTATCGTGATGTCACCACTCAACATGTTATATTATTGTATAATCTTTTACGTAAAATATTCTAATACCTTATATGACATAATAAAAGGGAAAATTAGACATTAACCCTTGATATGTACAGTTGTACATACATTTAACGTAATGTTTTACTATATTAAAAGTATTAAATATATGAACAACTGAATTGAATATTACGAGGATGAAAGAATACAAGATTACAAGTAAAATATTACTGGAAAAAAAATCATTGTTGATTTTAATAATAGAATTTTGAACAAAGTATAACTCGCCCAGTTTTTCTTGGCACACGCCAATCGTTCTGATTTTTAATAAAAACAGTGGTTCGAAAACTATATTTTATTCGTGAGATTATGATATTTTTTTTCAATATAACAGTTTTTAAACAACTGTCTTTTTTTTTTTTTAATCATAACAGTTGTCAGGTATCAAGATGAACTAGATAGATTGAACAAACGTTGATTATTATTATTATTTTTTTTATATTATCATTATTAAAAAAAAATTATTCACACCAACTGTTGCAAAGTTTTTTTTTTTTTTTTTAACAAAATTTTATATTACGTCATCTGTTTCAATTAATGAACAATAAGCCTAGGTGATAATACAAATAAAACAAAAGACAGAGGAGACTGGGGGAAGAGGCTTCCTATCGGAGGCACTTAAACTAGAATTTAAATTTAAGAGTTTATCTTAAAAATAATAAATATATAATAGTTATAAGTATAATAACCATAGCTGTAGAATACATTTTTTTTTAATTAGTTAAGTAGGTCACGACACCATTGCCTTTTTAATCTTTTATGGGGATGTCCTGGAATATCACCTGATGAAAGTTGGACAATAAGGGGGTTAGAATGATTAGTTAGTTTGCCATTGAATCGTTTATAGTGGAGCTTAGCTAATTCAGTGACGGTAGGTAAATTGAAGTCTGAGTGAAGGGTATTATTGGAAACATAGAATGGAGCTTTAGAGATAGTGCGAAGTACTTTGGACTGAAACCTTTGTATACAGTTAGTATTTGATATTTTGACTGACCCCCAAAGCTGTAAACCGTAGGACTAGATGGGTCTGAGTAATAGTTTGTACAGTAGTAATTTAGTAGGTAGTTTTATATTTTTAGAAGTTAAGAGCGGCCGAAGAAGGCAAAAATGATCGTTAAGTGTTCGAGATTTAAATTTTATGTGAGGTGACCAGGTAAGTCGACGATCAATATTGACTTCAAGGTAGCGTACAAATTGGGAAGTAGGAAGGGGCAGATTGTTTAGGAGAGCCTGGCAAACTCCCTGCCGGAGCGTAAAAGTACAATGGATAGATTTGGACTCATTAATTTTAACCCCATTCCTTGTACCATGCTTGGAGAAGGTAAAGGTGATCTTGAACATAGTTAGAGGCTAAGTGAGGATCAGAACTAGAGGCTAGGATAGCTTAATCGTCGGCAAAATCACCAACAAGAGTATGGAGGGAAGATGGTAGATCAGATATATACAAGTTGAATAGGAGGGGGGCTGTGACTGTGCCTTGAGGTACACCTGCATTAATTAATGTTGGAATAGAAAAGGAGGAACCTACTCTCACAGAGATGAGTCGGTCTTCTAGATAAGATTTAAGAATTAAATAGTAATGACTAAGGGACTGTTGCATAGTAATTGAATAATAATCAAAATCAATAAAATAAAATATCAAGAAGTCAGATGTGATGTAAAATGACAAATAAAAGTTGAATTTAATAATGTTATTTTATGCTCTGTGTAAAATAACATGACGTAAATATATAATTCTATCACACCAAGACATTATTTCTTTAAACAATGTGACTTTACGATTTTATTAGGCACGGCTAGCGTGGTTATTCCCCAGTTTCACTTAAATAAAATAATATAACCTGCGATGCTATGTTTTTTATTTCCATTTATCAATAAAAGTATTAAAGTAATAAATACTTCAACCACTTTATTATTCCTATGATTTTTAATAACTACTAAGGATAGGTTAAGTCATCTATAGAGATATTACGTAAGTGTATGATCAATAATTATTATCAAATGTTAAAATGTTTGTATAATAATATTGCATATTCATAGCTTCTTGGTATCTAATATAGGTAGGAAACTACCGAATTTAATTTAAGTTATCTTTACACCTTATGCTCTCAATAGATTCAATAATAAATTCTAAAATTATAGTTATCGATATTTCGAAACAGAACAATTCAAACACAGTCTTGTTAATAGAATTTCAATTGAAAATTGAAGCATTGGAATCTCTTATAAGCATGACTGCTTATTGTTTATTATTGGTAATTTATAATCGTGTTATAGAATACGTACCTTTGATTAGAGACATAAGAAATCTTGTGTAAATAATATTTTAGAATAAATTTATATTTTATAATATTATCGTAAAATATATTAAAAAAAAAAAAAAAAATAGATATCAAAAAAGACATTAAATAATGCAATTTGAGTTCTTTTATCACTTGAAAAGAATAAAATCAGTTTTTGTAAAAAGGTTTAAAAAAACCATAAGCTTACATAAGATAAATATTTATTTCTTTTTAGTAGATAATATGAGTAATACTGTAATGAGAATACAGTAAATTTAATATTTTTATGTGTGTAACAAATCGACGGCCAGAAAATATGTATACAGAAATATATTTATACGGTATAATGAAGATTTTTGTGAGAAACATTCCAGCTCGAACAAGATTTGATTGGCGTTATAACAAAAAAATTAAAACGGACTATGAAGAACAAAATATATACTATTCTTATTTAGTGCCTATATATTATTTATAAAATATAAATTTTAATAAAATTAATGTATAAATTTTTCTTATAAATTATTTTTATTTTTTATTTTCAATTCTATTAAAATAAATTATGATTGATAAGAAGAATGTACACATTACATTTACTAAGAGTTAGTTATTTTATAATCAAAATGTTTTTTTTATTTCCAATTAATAAATAAAAAGTTTAAAGCTCGAATTTAAAGACACCAAAATGTGTGCATAAAACGAATACAGGTATCACTGATACAATCAGTGGTATATTACTAAAAATATTTATGGATATATACACCTTCTTGAAACGGTTAGGTCTTAGATGTTAATAATATCTTATCATTAAGCTTAAAAAAAAATGTTGTACATCACTTTGCTCGAATAAATAATTTACAACCCTTAATTTAACTATCAGATTAGAAGTATATAAGTACTTAGTACTTTACAACACTTAACTGAATGAAAAACATAAAAAAAATGAAACCACGCTTTCTATTTTAAATATACTCATAAAATAAAATATTTTTATGGCTTTCAAGTTTCAATACTAAAATTGTCAAAATGTATGCTACAAATGTAGAGTAAGTATTGAGCACAAATATTGTGAATTAAATGTTGTTATTCGCTTATGACAAAATTAACCATATAAAGTGCTCAATTTGGTCGTATCCTCGCGATCTACTGACGACTAGCAATAAAATTCGACTTGCTTATATAATAATTAATTATAATGATTATTCAAGAAAACATTTCATTTTTAATGTGAAAAATTATATTCTTAGTTTTAACAAGCTCCTTAACGTTTGGTGTGAAGTTGGTGCAACTGATTTGCAATAACTCGTTAAGATGATCATCTCACATCCATTAACCAAGATCTGAAATTGTTTTTAATAAAGTTCATTTTAGAAAATGTGGGCATTGTAAACATATGTTGAATCAAACATCGTACACAGGTTCTTTACTTCTGGATATTTCGACCAAAAATATATTTCATCCAGAATTGATCGCACTATAATGTGTTTGGGACTTAATACATTTTTTTTTTTTAATTCAAGTCTTCCTGGAACTCGATTATTTCCATCTGCAAAGCAGTTTAATTAAAGCCAAAAATGCTTATGGCTTCACTACTCCAATCACTGTTGGAATGTAAAGAAAACAATTATTAAAAATGTGCACTACATTCTCAATTTTTTTTTTTAAATTAGTTAATCTATCATCAAATTTAGTTTTAAGTTTTTTATAAAATTAATGAACTGACTGACGTCAATACCTTCATTATCATCTAACACGGTCTTAAAGTTGGGAAAGTGCAAATGTTTGCTTTCAATATCTTCACAAAAGAGATCCCTTTCTCTTGAAAAACATTTGATTTCTGACAGTAGGTGGCACACTAATTTTCCTTTACCTTGTAGTTTGAAATTTAAATCGTTGATATGTTTAAATAATTATTATATCTGTTAAAAAAATGATAGATACCTACAATATATTCTTTTATATCAAAAAATCTAAATAGTCTTTGGCACATAATTGAACGCAGTAGATAGATAGAAATAACTTAATCTTATCCAATATTGCGAAAAATCGTTGAAGTACAAAACCTTTGTTTAACCACCTTACATTATTATAAAGTTGTAAATCGCCATACTGAGATTTAACTTCATCGAGAAATAATTTGAACTGACGGTGCTTCAGTGATGATTTGGTTTGAACAAAGTTTAATATTTTGATCACTTGTACCATTTTATAGATTCGATACGGTTAGGTAATCTAAAACAAATCAGTCTATACTGGGAGAGACGGTCTATTTCCAACTTCTATTTTTATTTTATTTTTCTTTCTATACTCAATTTTTAAAAGAAAAACTAACGCCAACTAGAAATATTAAGTATTTAAAATACGAACGAAACGTCAACACTCACAATTAACACAGTAAACAGTTTGAATATTGTCTATACTCGAAACTTGTGTAGTCGTGTCTTGTCCATTACGGCGCGTTTAACATTTATCAGCGCTCTACCTCACGTTCTACGCAGGCAGACATTTGACGGTACATTTTTATCTTATTATTTAATATCGATTTATATTTAATATTATCGCATTGACTTTCTTCCATTTATAATTATAGAAATACAGATTATTTCCAATATCTTAAATAATATTTGTCTCGTAGTATTTTATACGACACGCTTATAGTTTTTATATATTTTATACTATAAAAATTTAAAAAACTACTCCTAATAAAGGTCTGGAAAAATAATGCTCGTGGTTCGCCAGTGGGTGATCCCTACTTTATGGAATAAAATTGGCAATAAATAAATACATATTTAATATTTTCAACGGGTAACTGATGTCTAGTAAAAATGAATGATATGGCACTTAGTAGTCTTTATAGTTATATTTAATGAATAAGATATTTGACAAACTTTTGTATTAAATATTTCAGAATTAACTATTTTATGTAAAAAAATTAAACATTAAACAATTTTAGTGCTGCCTTACCAATCATGTGCAAAATTATTTAAACTTTTGATGATTATTATAATCATCACTAACCATTAGATTTGTTCTTTATTCTTGCAACCAGTCTTTTCCATTTCGACATTTTGGTTACCATAATACCATCTAATAACTATTGACCAAGAATACTTGTTAAACAATGCCGCTTTGTAAATTACGTAGAAGTAGAATCAACTATGTTTTTGTCTTGGATATTGAACACTTAAACTATATAACAACAAATATTCTACAGAATTAAATTATTTATTGACTTTGATTTCGTTTATCTTTCTTCTTATTACTTTATTTAATAGTTATACAGTTGTCATTATTTTGCTTTTTAATTAAAAGTTTAATATTGAAGTATCGTCACTATCAATCATAAACCAGAAAAGCTTTTTTTATTTATGAAAACAAGTAACTAACAATAAAATAACATGTGATCAGAAAATAGATAAGTATAATTACAACTTGCTTGATCACACAATCTGCTCAAATATCTCCTAACTTCACTTATATCTTAGAAAATAGTTTACCACTTCTGTATACATATGTTTACATACATAAAGTACATACATATTATTATATAACTTTATGGAATATTGACCATTCAGGCAGAATGTGAAAGAGAGATACTCCGAATAAACGATTTGAAGATTATATACGATCAGTGCTCAGTAGAAGGTTAGAACTTATATTATGTAGGAAATAACAAACAATTATTTGATCCACCCGATGGTAATTAATTGATAAAAGACCGACCTTCTTTCTCTAATATTATGTTGTATTGTTATTATTAAATAGAATAGATCAAGCTAGTGTAACGCCTTTGCCCTTTTGGCAAAAAAAGTTTAAACCTATAAGCCAATACAATCTATCCTAAGTACCTCTAGCATCTACCACTCCTATAGTCCTGTATAATATCTAATTACTCTCAACCATGAACTATCAAAAAAAAAAAAAAAATTATATGAATCTTCACACTCACAGAATTTCTTGAAATAACGGCATCATATATATGTACAAAATATACTATGTATGGTATATTAATTATTATCACAATATTACCTATCTATTTTGTTATGTGTACGTTACAGGAAAAAAACTAGACATCAAATAACAACGTCATTTACAATGATACCACTTTAATAATACAACAATATTTACCAAACAATAAGATGTCCCGAAAAACATGTATGTACTCGCTTCTTCCTAACAACACAGCGGCAATTTTTCATTCACAATCACTGATTCATAAACAATTTCAATATATTTACATGCAACTAGTGCAAAGTGCAACCAGTACATTAAAAATAACGATGAAGTTATTTCAATATATATACAAACATATATATATATATATATATATATATTATATATACTTATATTTATGTATAATATACTTACCTAAGTATAAATATAAATACATACAACATAATATATTCTATTATCAATGATATATCATGTAATAGATATATTATTTGATTGTGTCTATGACTAAATGACAGAAATAAGAATTGGTGTGATCGTTTTCATTATTGCTCTATACAGTATGATAGGGAATTATTCATTTACGCCAAAACAAATAAATTCATTTTGGAAACAGTACTTGTGTACTAAAATAAAAAAAGTAACTACATTTTTTAAACAACTCAATAATTGTCAATAATATAAATTTAAAAAATTATCTGTCAATAGTATTAATACGAATTTTTGTTTCATAGAATAATCAATCATAGATATTTTTTTTCAAAACAACCTAATCTTTACCATAGTAAAATGCAACTACTTTTACAAATTTATAACATTTCAATTTTTATTTTTATAATTATAATTGCTTTTAAAGTTTCCTTAATTTTATCATAACTTGTATATTTTTTGGATAATTAGAAATATTAAATAATAGCTACACTTGATTTTAGTAAAAAACAATTATTTGAACTAAAATTGATTACAATTTCTAAAAATATAAAATATTAGGATTTATATTAGTGATTTATAAAATTTTCCATTAAAGTAAACGACAAGCGTGAAAGGAATTATAGTTATTGGACATTTTTATTAAATATTTATACTTAAAAGCTATAACTATTGCAATATTAAAATAATATATGTTTGATTGATTATTATTATCATATAAGATCATTGTACAGCGTAGTTAAGTTTGATGCAAATTAATGGTTATTCTTTTTTATTTTGGCGCATATGAGTGTGTGTATGATGTGTATGATCATATAATATGTATATTGTTATTGTATAGGTAAAGTATTTTTTTTTAAGATTAATAAAATAATGGACCCTGTTAAAATAGCTATTATTTTTATCTAGTAATAGTAAAATAGTATATTATATGCACATAATTTATACCTTATGACCATAAATAATATTATAAAAACAAAAAAAGCACCAAAATACAAATGCGGTAAACTATAAAGTAAATTAAATTCATTTTTTAATAGCATCATGCATACTTATTCATGAAAAGGTTAAAGAACCCTTTTAATATGTTAATAATTTTAGTTTTTGAATAAGGGACGTAATAACAGTAGTTAGGTACTATAGTTATGTTTGTTGCAAATGTTTAATATTTTAAGTTTAGGTACCTATATTATGCATGTATGATAATATTTTATATAATTTTTATTTAATCATCTAACGGAATTTGAATTTAAAATTATAACTGAAAATTAGATACAAATTAATTGAATAAGACGATAATATAATAAAAACAAGGTTAAAAGTATTTTACCTTTTAACTTAGCCAATGAAAACGCCCTAAAAGCTAAAACAGTGTGCAACATAACATTAATATTGTAGCATAAAATTTAATTAGAGCATACCTACCTATTCAATAAATGTAAATGTGTAACTTTATTCGAATGGATTATAATTATTTCCAAGAATTATTTTCATTTTAGTTGTATTATATTACACTGTTTCAGTGAAGAATTTATAAATAATATCATCGCAATAATAAACACGCATTTAATAGGATTATTAATAGTGATCAGTAATCAAAATAAATTAGAAATGAAGGTAGGAATATGTCTCATTACTAATAATAATTAAAATTTGAACTTTAAAATATACTATTAATCTTCTATAAATGTTAATAATTATATTTGTTATTTTTAAATATAATTAAATATGTACAATGAAGCGATAAAGATGACTATATAAAAGGTAAGATAAGATTGAGAAAAGATTAAAACAAAAAGATAGAATCAGAAAGACATAACACACGTATGACTTATCCAGTGTCGCAAAACCCACAGGGGCAGCCAGGGTAATGCCCTTGTAAAAGGACCACTTGGTATTAAGGTCTAATATTATAGATGACAATATTAAAATGTTCAATGAGTTATTTTTATGTATATGATTGGGATTTCCGAAATAAGCAGATAAGGTTTGTAAAAGCCGCCCGTGGCCTTTGCGGGCATGCGGCCAACCTCTTCATCACGCGTCTGAGTGTTTGACAATATTATCATCTGTCATTGTTTTTACAGCTTACAAGTTACAACTTAAAGATATAACTAATCTTATCGATTTCAAATAATGTAATCTAACGTCAAAGTAGTATTTAAGCGAAGATGCAAAAATAAAAATAAAAATGGAAAGAGAAAATGAAAACAAAAAAATGGCTGGATCAACGGACCAAAAAGAAAAACTGACAAGTAGGTAAATTATAAACAAATAGAGCATAGAGCTTATAAAAATTTTACTTAAGGATAATAAATAATAACTAATGTTATTTAATATTTAAATAATAAAAATATTAAAATTATAATAAAATACTTAACAAATGGTAAAATTCAAAGAACATTGTAATTTATTAGTACACTCAAAATTTTAAATTTTAGATAATAAATAAACAGTAAACACGTATTAAAAAAATGTTATAACTAATAACAGACAACCCATACATTTTATTATTTTTAATAAATTAAAATTTTGTGTCCATTACATGGGGAATCAAAACATTTTTAACAGCAAAATACAGATTTACAAAATGCTTGTGATAAGCTGGAAAATGCATACAAATCAATTCAAAAATTAAGATAGTATAATAGAAAATGCCAGAATGTTATGTAATTAATAAACAATATCAACCAAATATAAATAAACTTGACAGCGATTAACAAAAAACATTTTGATAATGTAAATGGAGACCGACGATTGAAATTTATAAATAACTGAAAATAATTTTAGAATAAAGGTTTTCTTTTCTGTTATTGATACTGTTTAGTAAACCAATTGAAAATTGGTTTCTTAAGCATGCAGAATGTATGTAGTATGCATTTAAATTTGTAAGACCTTGATAAATTATTGAATCTGGAGAAATAATGATTGTTAAAAACACTTATAACTTAGTGCTTAAATATCAATTAGACGTAGGTTCTAAATTTATTAATATATTTATTGTCTTAGGAAAATTAGCATAAACAAAAATTTAAAAACAACTGGTGAACTCGCTACATTTATTCTTGAAAATGAATTTTTTTATTATTTGCTGTGAAATTTCCTGAAAATTCGATAGCACAAAATCATCAAACTAATATAGCTCTACTGAATTTTGAACAACGCTATACATCTGAAATAAATTTGGACAAAGTTATAAATGACTTCGCTAATTTAAAAGCAAGAAAAATGAATTTCGATTCTTAATGATTTGGAAGAAACTATTATTATATTTTATATAAACGAATATACTACGTCATGTATCATATATTTTTTATGAATATGGTACACATTACGTTTTATTTTAACTGTCAATAGACGATATTTAGTAGATTTGATAAATTTATATTTTATTAATTAATTATCAACATCTTTATTTTTATTTTTATAACTTTTTTTTAATTTGAATAATGTTTTTATAATTATATATTTAATATAAATCTGATATTTATGTTTTGCAATATTTTATTCATAAACATATTTTAATACAATATACACAAATATACTGAGTCTATAATAATTAATATCTGTAAAGAAAATAAATAAATATTAGAGTAGTTATATTTTAATAGCGACATACTAGATGTTCACTACACTTTCTTCACATAAACAAGAATTTTAGACTTCTTAAAACTTTTACAATCATTACATTTGTAAATTTATGAGTTATGGACCTATAAAAAAATATTAAATACATAAGCTTCGGGGCCTAATAGATTGATTATGTCCTGAGCCTCAAGACTTCTAGTTGCAGCGCTAGGCTTTTATTGATATTGCAAAGATTTCCATATTATTGACTCGATGGATATTATGCAGTTCATTCAAGCGTATTATTTAAATACCTAGTGAAGTAGGGTTACTTGAAAACCTTTATACTTTTGTATCCTTGGATTAAAAAATACCGTATACCACTAAGTAGTTCTAGAAAATAGTAAATATAATCTTAAATTTGCAGTAAAAATATTTGTCAATCATTGTTTGATTAAAATAAGCCTTTTATTTAAAAGTTATTATAGTGCTTAATAATCTATCTTATATTTTTATTTAGTAATATAATTAAATTTACTGTATGAAATTATACACACGCGTCACGCATATATAAGATCAAAAAAAAAAATAATTGTTATTTAAGATTAAGTGAAAAAAAAATAAGGATAATATAATTTTTTTAAACAAATTGATAAAACAAGAATTAATTTCAATCAATCTGTATCTCATTTTGGTTGGATTTGTGTACAAAACTAGTCTATGGTTGCCCATGTTCTAAAATTCACCTAGTACCATAAATTATATTTGTTCATTTTTTTTTTTTTTTGCGGATGGAGTCGGGTAACCTAGCATAATATAAAATAATCTATGATACCATATTTACCTGACCAACAACTGGTAAAAGTTTTTTATTTTATTAAAAAATAGCTTACAACCTCGGACCCAAATCCACGATGCTAAGATTTAGAGTTTTGTTATTTATCGACTAAGTTAGCCAGATGATAAATGACATTGCCTATTTTATGTTTTACCTCTTTTTGATCAAATTTTCCGACTTGACCAGTGCTGGAAATATTTACATCTCAAAAGCGCTTCTATTACTGTGATGACATTTCAATTTTCTATCCAATCATGTCAAAAGGACCAATTACAGTGTAGTAGGTACAATAATGCAAAATCAAGTTCAGAAGTAGTATAGGTATATTTCAAGTTTCAATTTAATACGTAATGATAATTATATTGGCGTTGAGCAAACGTTAGTGGCAAATCTTACAGAACTGAAATATATTGGAATTTGCGCTCATTAATGTTTTATTAAGCATTAAAATTCAAAATTTGATGCACCACAACTAGTCTCTCACTATAATTAGACGAGTTAAAATCTCAACATTAGACATACTATTACTTATTAGATACTAAATTAATTTAACCACTTATTTGAAAACTTGCCACTCGTGCATTATTAGTGATGTTCGATTTTTTTTCAATTAAGTGCTAGAGAAAAATGAAGACCAAAACAAATTAGTCGTGATAACATCTACATTTACAAAATTACCGCAGAAATTCAAATGAAAATTAAATTAAGTATAATTTCTGAACTATTGACTTCTGTACTAATTATATAAAATGATATATATAACGACTTATTTTAACATCTTACAACAACAATTTTAACAAATTATGATTAAACTTAAATAACTGAAATTCAATAATTGATAAATTAATTTATCTATAAAATCACACATTAGTAATTTATTTTTCAATGAAAAAATATAATTAATTTATCACATTATACTACGAGAAGATATATAACCACTAGGCACTAAGACACTATAGCCATTGTCAAATTTAAACGACCAAAACCCAAAAAAGACGTCAGTTAATTTATAATTATGTGCTCATATTAACAATTACTTTTTATAACAGACACTATTTCGCTAAATTAGCATATTTGAATCTGAATTTCTCAAATTTCTTTATGAACAATAGAAAGTGACAATAAAAAATAATATGACAATAGGAACATGAATTACAGCACTTTAATACATTGGTGAACACCTAACTTCCTAACCATTATTTAGACATTATATGGTATCAAACAAGTATAACAGCTTACTTTAAAATATATGTCCATTACAATATGTTTAAGAGCTTACCTCAAACAATCAGTTGACGATATTCATTTTTAACATCATATTAAATATATATGATACTTAAACTTCACAAATAATTAGAACTATACTATTCTATACAAGTTATTTTTAAGAATACATATTGTTGGATCGATATTTTACTAAATATAATAACAACATAGATCAAAAAAAAAATATATATATATATTAGAAATTAAAATAATAATTTTAATTTTGAAATAATAAAGGCCAATAATAAACAAATTTCAGATATGATACCAAAATATGAAATAAATATAATGAATTAAGACAATGATGACCTAAACGCATAACTAAATTATTACAATATAAAATCATTACAATACAAATTATTTTTTGTATAGACATAATTACTGACTAAATCAAATTTAAATCAAATAAAGAAAATATAGAATAAATTATTAATGTCGAGAGACTCTAACTTTTTATTATTCCAGATTATATACTTTATTGGAATACTACAAAAATAGTACAATATAAAAATTATAAATACAAATAAAATTAATATAAAACCGAACAAAGATAATAAATAATTATACATTATAAATAAATAATAGAAATTATTGAAAAATGTGTTAATTTGATTAATTTTTTCTTAGTAAATTAACTAAAATTTACGTCAAGATGTAATCTAAGTTAATTAATTCCTCAAAATTAAATTTAAATAATGTAATAATATCTTCAAGCCTACAAATATAAAAAAAAAATTGAAATTACACGATAATTTATAAAATTCTAGGATTACCTATTGTTGAAAAATTTAATTATTTTAATCGAAACTTTAACGCATTGTCATTAAGTCAATTTTGGTTTTAGAGCTATGATAAAAAGAACCAAATCGACTTAAAAAATGTTGGTTTATCTAAATCTACTGTTGAAAGTAGGTGTTGCTATTTAAAAAATACAAGTTGTACTACGTGTGCACACAATAAAAAGGGTTAAAAATTAAAAAATTGTAAAAAATGTGTATATATCAATAGCCTCTAATTATTTAAAAACAACCCACCTCAATCCAATGTCTTTGAAAAGAATTATTTAGTGTTACCTTTGATAGAAATCACACTGTATATTAACTTGGTAGTTCTTAATCACTTAATAGTTAATATAAAACAATTTTCAATAATATACAAGATTTAATAATAAATGAAAATGTAAAATCAAGTAAATAGCTGTACATTATTTAAATATCTATATATTTAGTCATTATAAACAAATAATATATTTTGTAAATATAATTTTAGACTTTAGTTATTAACTTTACCATTTTCATGATTATATATTTGTATGTATTTTTTATTGTTCATTATTATTTCGCTACTTTATATTATAAAATTATCTTTACTTTTTGTTATGAGGGCATATCAAATAGGTTAATATTTAATAATAGATTTACATTATTTTATATTAAAATAAAAATGTATTGGCTTATCAAATCTATCAAAAATAAAGGTCAAACATTATATTATTACTAAAAAATCATTGTATATAGTACCTATTAATCTAAGAATGTAAGCTATATTTTAATTAATCGCACTGCAAACATCATTCACTACACACGCGACACACGCATTATGAATCGTATTTTTATGTTTTATACTTTACTACTTCTAATGTAGTTAAAAATATTTTATTTTTACATCGTCAAATGCAGAAAAAACTGGCGAAGTCGCTCTGTTATATTATAGCAGGTGTACCTCATCATGGAGTATGTCACTGTAATGGATGAGTTAAATTTTAACTGAATGATAAATCATTGCATACGAAAAAAGATTCTGAGCAGGAACGGTGTGTCAGCCTATATTATTAAGTACACTTTACAATATATATTTTATATTATTATTTGATAATTTATTTTAGTATTAGTACCTAATAAAGTAGATTGAATTCATTTTTTTCGAAAATATTGTATTTATTATTTATTATAATAGTATATATTCTTGAAATTTATATCGCGTATTATTATTACCCTTTAAGTTTTGAGTTCATATACCGACTTGCTGTGGAACGATGTATGAATAGGTTCATAGTATACGAGGTAATATCTTAAAATTAATCTAAATGTTTTACTAAATTCTTTATTTATAATAAAATATAATAATATATACGTGAAAGTTTATCGTTATTATATGTTTGAATATTCAATCTCGAAATTATTTTAACTTAAATCAAAATTATAAATATATATATGACTTAACGCTAAAATTTTTTGAAATTTTTAGTCATAAAACGTGCGAAGAATGTAATCTTGTAATATACATTCAAACTTAGATGTAAAAATTAAAAAGGTTATGAATTTTTATCTAAAAAATAATTTGTAAATGTTCGTAATTCTCATGCATTTGAACTTGAAATTCAAATAAAAAAATTGTACTGTATTTTTAATTTTTTTATTTGTAGTATGACGAAATTTAAAAAAATCTTGGTTACGTAATACATTTTACGGTAAATTTATAACTCTATATCTATAAATATTGTACTTATTTATTATTCGATTAATTTACTTAAAAATTTGTTAGACAAATAATGTCCATGTATTTGCTTGGTACCTATCATAAAAATTACGTTAATATTTAGGTAACACAACAAAAAAATACGAACATATTAGTTTGAAAAAATTATTATTTTATTTTAATTAATTTTAAATTTTTTGTTTGTAATTATATTAGAGGTTCTCCTTCTAACACATTTCAAAAAATCCCTAGTAACTGCAGCAGTCTATATACAACGGTTAAAATAAGTTTAATATTTAAGTTGATTGTAACAAATAAATTTCATGTGTATAGAATATATATAATGTGACTAATAACTTATAAATTTATAACCTATGACTTATGTAGATCATAAATATATGATTTTGAAAAAATACTGATGCATACAATGATAGTAATGGCTATTGGCCAATGGAAACTATTAATAGTATTTGTACTTGTACGTATACTTAAAAATGCTAAGCACCTGAATACATTTAAACTTGATAATAATAATGATTCTTTATTTTGGTTGTATTCATGTTTGTTTTTACTTCAAAAAAATCATTTAATTTACAAGCATCAACTCTTCTATAAAAATAAAAATAAATACACATAAGTACACAATTTTGTTATAAAATAAATACATTTTTAAAAACTTTTATTTTAAAGATTTTATCAAATTAATATTTACTCGTTGTTCATAGATTTAGAACAAAACGAGGAATATAATTATTTTAAAATAACAATTTTTGTGGGAGAATTCAGATAATTATTTACTTTTTATTCCAAAATTTATGCAATAGCCAATGGCTATAAATCTAGTTTAATTGAAGTTTTAAATTTATAGTTTTTCGAATTTCCTCTGAAACAGTTTTCCTATAAGCGTAAAGATAATATTTAACTAATGATTAAATTATAAATCGTTGCTATTTGTTTACAAATTTAAAATAAAAATACATTAATATTAGTGTACTTTATTTTTCCTTAGATAACCGACAGCAAAGGAGGATCTGTGTGAACAATACTACTCTTTAGCTGGCATCGTTTATTGTAGTAAACAATTCAGTAAATAATATATAACAAACAGCACATTGCACATATTATACAGATATATATAAAATAAGTATGTAGCTTTGTACGCCAGACTCATCCGTTGTACCTCTTTCCGGCTCGGTTACGCACGCGCCTGATTATTATAGTGTACCTACTTGCGTATAGTACTATAGTAGACCTACAATATCTATATTATCAATTATGTCAAAATAGGCTAATTGGGTCTCTAATTTCGAGATTATTTCAATTTCAATTTTGAAACGAAAGTTAAAGTATAACTGTATAAGTATCTTTATTATAGTATCTATTTAGCATACAGTAAAGTATTAGTTAGAGGTATTCAACATTGTACGACTTTTACAGATTAGCTATAGATAACTCCCAATTGAATTAATATAATTCTCAGACATTTTTAAATGATTTCAAAAATAGTTTTATTTCATGAATCGTAGTATGAATACTTAATATAATAAATGCATTGGTATAGAAGAATTAAAAGTGTACAACTATTATACATGATTATGATGTTATGTTAACACACAAAAAAAAAAATAAATAAATAATTCAAATCAAATTTAAATCAAATATAGGTACTTATTACTACGTGACCCAAATCTAAATATTAAATGTTATGATGAATAGAATAGGTATAAATCGCGTATTAATGGTAAATTAATGTGTAAATGGTAAATTGATGTTTGCTGAATTGGTTTATACTAAGTAGTATAAACGAGTATCGGAAGCTGATGTAATTTAATTTCGATTACATTATATCGTTTGCGTAAATATCGATATACTGGTGACACCAGTAACCATTTACATATAACATATTGTGTTCAATCACTGAAATACATTTTACTCTGATAGCGTTTTCGACGGTCATGTCGATAATTTTGAACAAATTGTTGTAATTTGTGAGTATACATGATTAATAATCTTGTTTTTATTGATACATTCATCGAAATTAGTATTGAACGTTGAGTTTTATCAAAACACAAAAGCAATATTATATTATAATACCTAGTTGACAATATTATTTACGCAAAATGTAATACCTAAAATATTACTCAACATTTTTTTTTAATTTTATTTTAATACGCAATGACTGGTATTAAAATTATTAAAATTATTTTATTCAAGTTATAAATATTTTTAATCATTAATATTATAATTTATAGCAACTATACTATAAATATTACCTATGTTTTATTCGATTGTCTTATTAATTGGAATCATATAAAAACGTTAGTCTTAGCATTGATACATTTAAAATATGTAAATATTTTAGTTAAAACAAATATTTATAATAAAGCTATAAAATAATACGTACTGATTTTACAAAGATTGAACAGATTTACAGCTCTAATTTTACATTGTTGGCTTTGGTTCTACAGAGTATTAATGCTTTGAACTTTCTCGAAAAAAAAATGTTTCAACATTTTTATTCTTAAAGTGTGTATACCCTTACGACTTACATTTATTTATTAATACATCATTCCTCTGATATCAAATTTTGATGACAGCGCAGAATTATTTATAAAAGTATTGGTGTACTGTATGATACAGTTACAGCCATTAACTATAGGGTTAGAAGTTATATGCATTGCCATATTTTTTTTGCAAATTCTGATTACTACTTTAGTTTGAAATGCCCACAAATTATATGAAACAAAAAATATTTTTAGATAATTTACTGCATTATAAAATAAGATTAAGTTTGGTATTGGATAAATTGTAATTATCTCCCACCTTTTTGGATAATTCCTGGATCAACCATATTACATAAAACGTAAATTATTATTATTATTATATAAAAGCGGGTTATGTACTTATGCTCAAATTATCAGAATAATGTACGATAGATTCGATTAAACTATCTTAACTATTCATTTTCAGACATATTTATTAGGTACCCACCGCAAATACAATTATTTATAGTCTTATATCTAATTATCGTCCACATTATCTATGAAAAAATATATTTATATATTTTTTCAGATTTTTTAGTGTCAGTATGAATTACTTATGACTTATGAGGTATCTTTTAAATTTTTAAACCTTAGGTTAATGAAAAACAATATCATTGTAAAATCAATAGATTCATTGCTTCACTGAGAATTTAAAATGTAGGCAAGTAGATATTGGATTGGAATACTGTTCTGTTTTTACAAAAATCAGTTAAATTATTTAATATACTTCGTCATTGAGACATTGAGTAACTGTATGTATCATGAATGTATTGAATAATGTTTTATTATTACATATATAATTACATAAATAACAATTCTGTGCGGAGATGGTTTGTCAATCTATATTACTTAGAGTTATTACATTACGTATATATAAGTTAAAACTTAAAATCATAGCATTTTAACTGTTTCTAATGAAAAATAAAACTCATCAGTATATATAATCAATAAAATAAATGCATTACTCCACTTAGAATTTAAAATACACAACTACACAAATATGAATATAAGTACTATAATTTCCTTTGATGCTATATAAATATATAGCGTATTGCGTATACCTATACCATCAATACAGATGAATTGTATAGTCTGCAAATTCTAACTAATACTTGTGTATATTTACAGATAATATTTTTTCTAAAAATTTATTCTTCTAGAAATCTTTTTCCTATCGAATATTTTTTAGGTTTTATTTTCGAAAGTGGATCGCGGTCGTCAGTTAAACTATACGCAATTGTATTTACGAGGCGACTACTATGTCCGTCTTACATAATAATTCGTAGAACTATAGTTAGGGAGAAATCATTTTATTTTTTTGTCTCAATAAGATATATTTTATTAAATTAAGTATAATTGTGGAAAGTTAACTATATAATTAATCATTTTTAAATTACAACAAATTAACTGATCTTGTTTAAAGTGATATATTCATTTGATAAAAATTGCGATTTCCACATTAATTTTTTTGAAATTCTGTTTTCAAATATTAGTAGGTATCTAAAGATATAATATGAATTTATTTTTAACTTTTAACCACTTAATTAAATTGTAAATTTTATACATTTTTAACTAAACTTTTTGTATACCTATTTGATACGAATATTACTAGAAAACGCATTAAAATGCCTTAGAAAATACCATAAGATTAATAAATGCACTAAAAACACTTAAAAATGTGTTTGAAATTCATAAAAAACCAATGAAATCAGCTCTGCAGTTGAGTATATAATATTTACAAACTCATTGTAAAAATTTAACAATATTTTATATTGGAATAATTATCAAAGAAATTTTAAATCACGCAAGTATGAGTGAACAACCAATAAGTCGAAATAAAAATGACCTACCTATGAAACAAATAAAATATGTAGGTAAACTACGTAGACAAGTAATACCTTATTAAAATTGTTGGTTTTTAAATGAAAGAATGACATCAAAATATATTAAACACATTTTAAAAACTAAAAAAATTTAAAAAATTAAAAATTAAGTTTTATTGTTAAGTTTTTTGATTTATGAAGCAAATATTGTACTTGGGAAATTAAGCTGATAATTACGCATTTGTGTTGCTTATTCAATTAACCACAATCTAGATAAATAATTTATCTACATCTTACAATAATTCACTTCATAAATAAAATATATTTTCTACTCCACGATTGAATCCCATTTTTTATCGTCTGTTTACGTTCATGCACCTGTATCACTAGATAGTGTTATCAGTTTATCGTAGCCACAAAATACTTTAATCGTGATATCTCTTACTTAATCTGTCATTTTTATCACATTTAAAGTTATCAATATTAATGAATAATGATAGTCGTTGATACAGACTGATACAGTTGTTTTCACTTTCAGTCTTCACTCGGGATCGGGATGTCTCAGTAGTCACTAGTCAGCTATACTTCAGTCAGTGAAATGTAACCTTCTGTTTTACACTGCCGCTACTCGTCACTGGTATCCGCATCGTGAATGTCGAATCCTAAGTAGAATAATGTTTTTATACAGTAAAAGTAACTGTTGTTTTTAGTCAAACCTAGTCATAATTTACTCGTATAAATTCACCGTATGTCATACGTTATAACATTTCGTTTGCCTGCCTCAAGACGTACTCGTGCGAACGGTTCGATTCACCGTGTCATCCTACACAGTACACGAACTGTTGTTGAGTCGTATCGATTGTTTTCCGCCCCCGCGTGACACTCGTAGATACGAAAATATAATTATTATATTATTATTATTATTATTATTATTATTATTATTATAGTAACAACCATCCCGTCTTGTTGCTAAGTTATTTACTGTTTTCAAACTTAACATTCTCTCCGCCGTCGGTGATTCGGTCGAGTGTTAAAATAACTGACTTATATTGTACACGGTACCTACAGCCATATCTACTGTTACCTACCTTCTCAGGTGTGCGTGTGTGTGCTGCCTACGTACTATTATAGACAACAGTACATTATTTCGTTGTTGCCATCCTTCGCGAGATCCACTTTCCAAAAATGGACCAAACGTGCTATAACGAAGGTACCTAATGCGCATTTTTATTTTGTAATCATTAAAATCTACTGAAGCCTACTGAACATTTGATATTTTTATCTTTTATAAAGTTATATTAATATAGCATAGTGTTCTCTAGTGCTACCTAATGGTTGTACAATGTTAGTTGCTTATAAATTGTTATTATTATGATTTTTTTAGACAATTATTGATTAATCATACTGAGATGAAAAAAATCCAAGGTCGATTTCGGGCAGTATCTAGATCTACACTATCTACTGCTCATCTATTCTGTTTGTATTCGACACGTAGGTTTTTACTACCTATATTGTGTTTGCTTGAAATCCCTATGGTCCACCTAATATATTTTATTTTTGTCTGTTTTTTTTTTTATTTTAATCATTGATATGCTTTTTAACTTTTATTTTTGTAGTTTGTGAGTGTAACAAAATATTGAAAAACTAAATTTGATAATTAGCTAATTATAGAAACTATATATTTTTTGCATGAGACCATTTTATTACACGATTTATTAATATATTACTATGTTAAAATTCAATTATATTCATACTACAATATATGTATCAAGTGTAGAAATGATTAAAAAATATATTAATTTATTATTTTTGGGTATGACTTTAAAATATTATAAATAGTACTATTGATTATGGAATAGTCTATTCTATATTAAACGATAGTAATATAAAAAGTAAATTACTCTTCATGATTTCCTGCATTGAATTTAAAAATATTAGAATGGAAAAATTTTATAACACTATCATCATTGATTAGAATTATTTAGGTATAGGTTTCTGTTTAACTACTTAAAAATGAATTCTTTCTGAGATATTAAATCTTTTAATAGATATTTTATTTTTACTTATTTTCTATTAATAATTGTAATTTATAATATGATTTTTAATCAAATGGCCTTATTCTTAGGTTTGTTTTCTAGGATAATAATCTATAGGTTTTAAATGGAAATTCAATTTATGAGTGTTGAATATTTTTTCTATAAACAACTTTTACCTTCCCTTTGTCACAGAATTGTTAACTATTATTAGAACAAAAAAAAAAAAAAAGCTTTGTTCCTTTATATTATGTATTTCTTATAGTAAAATCTCTTATTTTTTACTTATTAAAAATATTTCATCTTTTTTTAAGTGATAATTTTTTATGCCATAAACATTTTATACTTGTATTCAGGCGTATAGCTAGGATATTTAAATATAACATATGAAGGGTTTTATATACTCTATTGAATTCATAAATTATCTTATTAATAATATAAAATAGAACCATATGACAATATATTTAGTATAAATCTGGATCTTCCCACATTCTTTTCGACTTTCCCTAAACCTTTTTTCTATTCTTAACTTTAAATCAAGAATAGTTATAAATTAAATCATAGCCTTTATAATGATAATAAAAGCTGGGCTTCAAATCTAATTTTATTGAATATTGTATTATTTAAATTTTATTGTATAATTGTTATTCTTTGTAATCGTATGTACAAAAAGCTAATAAAAAAAATCTGTATCACACATCACACACACACATATATATGTATTGATTGCATAAATATGGTTGATGAAAGAAGAGGTATTTCAACACCCAGAACACTTCCCTGGTTACTTCACTATTCATATCTCTTGATAATTTTTTTGTTTTAATACTTTTTTATGCAATTAATTTTTTTTATACTTAATATTTCATGAAAGATTATAAGTTTAATATTAGTAGATCTTAAGATTTTAAATTCTCTATTAACTTTGGTACCTACAGTGCAACAGTAAGAAAAAAATGGGTTCCAAATTTATGGATTATCAGATTTATTACCATATTGGTATGATAGAAATTACTTAAAAAAAGTAAAATTTTCTTATGGTTTCTTTATTAGGTACAATAACCACAGTTTAAGATTAAGTATTAATTAATGCTTTTCTATTTGTTTAATACATTTTATTTTGAATTATTTAAAATTAAAACTTACTACATATTGTTTGTACATTTAATTATTAAGTTTCTAACTATTTTTCCTCTTTGTTTAATTTAATAATTGTAATTTTATTCCTAAATTATATGTGACATTGAACACTAAAAATCATATTGATTAATTTATATAGCTCAGTATAAAGTAATCACTAAATTAGAATATTATTTTTTTACAATATCTGTATAAATTATATAATATATATATATGTTTATATTGATATTTGTTTCTATTATTATTATAGAATTTCCAAAAGAAAATGAGATTATTGAATTGCTACCGTGCATAATATGCAATCGTTCATTCCGTCCAAATTTATTACAACGCCACACAACTATATGTCAAAAAAACGCTAAAAAACGTAAGGTGCCATTTGATTCATCTAAACAGCGTAGAGAAGGTACTGAGATGGCAGCATATTTACCACATATGAAAAAGACTCAAGATGCTTATATAGGTATAGAAAAATCTAAGAAGAACTGGAAAGCTAAGCATGAAGAGCTTGTTAGAGCTGTAAAAGCAGCACGAGGGGAAAAAGTTGATGATAAACCTGTGCCGACTAAACCTATTGATTCTGAAGAATGTCCACATTGTGCGCGAAATTTTGGACCTAAATCATACGATCGACATGTAGAATTTTGCAGAGAAAAAGCTCAAAGAATATCTACTGCACCAGTGATAAGCCAAGTAGCTAAAGAACGACTTGAAGCAAGAATAAAAGTCAGTATAATTAATTAAAAATGTTATAAGTACCCATTTTTAGTTTCTAATAAATTTAAAAAATAAAAATATTTTAATTTTGATTGGTTTATTATTTTGAATTTATTTCTATTTTTAGTACCGTGCTCCTCCACTTAAGTCACAGCGTACAGTAACTAAAGAGAAATATTCTCCAAAAACCAAAAATCTTACTCAAGATGTTTCGAGTGTACCAATAAAAGTTATACAACCTCTAAAAACTATTAAAAAAAGAATTCCACCAAATAGAAATGTATGTAAGTATATTTAATTTTTTACCTACAAACTTTATATGTTTTAAGTAATATCCATCAAAAACTATCATAGTCAAAATATTACATCCTTAAATTGTTTTTATCTATATTCAATGGTGAGTATATATTTATTTTATATTTCAGAACTAACTAAGCATTAATATTACTATATTGAAAAATATTTTATTCATTAATGAACTTACTTCTATAAAATGTGATTTATATAAGTTATTTAATAAAAGTATTCTCCCTAGTATTCTAGCTGGAACATTTTAATATTAATATTGTTTAATGTAAGTGAAACAGAATAAAAAATATAGTACTGTTTGGAAGTGTTTCAAGAAATATAAATTTTAATATTAAATAAGTATGGACTAGATATTTAAATAACTTATTTCCTTAAGTGAGTGCAGGAGTTACCATTGTATTATTTATATTTAGATATCTTTATTTATAATTTCTCCCTTTATCTGGCTGTACTTTAACTTTTCTAAAACACATATGTTATTATAAAAGAAGACACAGTGTTTAATAATAGAACTCAATATATAACTAACTATAAAAAAAAATTAATTTTATTTTGTAGTTTTCGTATTTTAAATTTATACTGTTAAAACTATGATATAATACTATAGAAAATTAATATTAATATTAATTGTAGGTAGAAATATAGTAAATTTAATTAAAACAAAAGTAAGATATAAAAATAATATTAAATTAATTTGTTTAGCTAATATCCCACGTCAAATGTCAACAGTAGTGAAAAAGAAAGATCAAACATCTAAAAGCCTCTATGGGTAAGCATAGTTATCATATAAAATGTATTTGTATTTTTAAATTAATTTAGTATTATTCTTTCAGGGATAGAAATGCTATATACTTGCCCCAAAAGCCAGATACAAAAAATGAGTTAGCTATGAAGAAATCTGAATCAGCCTATATCCTTGGTTCTAAAAATCACATAAAACAAGAAATTAATAAAATGGTTAATAATTTTGACAAAAAAAATATATCAAAATCGTAAGTGGAAAGCATAATGTATCTAAATGTTTAAATGAGCTATACATTGATTGTTAATTAAATCATTCATTGTTTAAATTTAAAAATATTTTGCATTTCAATTTATTAAAAAGAAAAAAATATTTACAAGATATTTTCAAATAAATTATATAGGTAAATAATTTTAATACAACTATGAGTTACAATAAATATAGATTCACTTAATATATTTTTATGAAATTATAAAAAAAATATTGATAATCAAAATGTCATATTACACGCTTAACAAAAATTTAATTTCAAAATACTTATTCAATGTCAAAATTATTGTATTCACTGACAATTGTAAAGTATTAGTTATAAAATAAATAAATAAATAAATAGCACTAAAATTAGTCCATTAAAAATCTTAAAATAATACTAATCTCTTTAGCTATAAATACTAATAAAAACATACATTCATGTTTAATACATTTGAATTAAAATTTTTATCTAAAAGAAACTGTTTAAAGTAAAAATTAAATTCAATTCAAAAAAGCTAATCAAGTAAAGCAAGTGTTACAGAATACAAAAGTATAGTAAGTATAACAAATGGACAATATAAAATAATATCAACTGTTGAGTTTTATAAAATTCTTATCTTGAGAATTATTTAACTTATTAAAAGTTATAAAAATTAAATATTGAAAAAAAATTTATTTTTAAATAAAATGTATTAGAAGTTTAGATAACAAGATATAACTTGTATTTTAGGAAGTTTTTAATTTAATTTAATATTCAGAAACTTGTTAATAACGATTAAAATATGAATATTATAAAAGATAATAATCATGAGAATCCTAATATATTCTATTCCATGCATTGATTAATATTTTATTAACTAATTTATTTATGAATAATTATATATTTAATATATTTTAAGAGATCAGCCAAAATCTAGGACCATATTCTGATATTATGAAAACTAAGTCAGATGCTATAATATTGTGTCAAAAAAATAAATTAGATGTTGTGTATATTATTCTAAACAATTTTGATTCTAACTCTATCTTTTCAATAGAAAAACAAATTAATATTTTTTAATGTTAACCTATGAAAAAGTATTTATCTATCATTTATAAATATTACTACTAAAGTAAATTAGTTATATTTTTAAATTTGATTTAATGAATCTATAAAATTTGTCAGTCAAGATGTTTGTACATTTAAAGCTTATGTTCAATGACTATTTCATAAGTATTATACAGTGTGATTACAATTTAAGAAACACAAAATATTTTTGACAAATTACCTTGAATTTGGTCCAGATTATTTTAATTGATAAGAAGAATTACACTTATTTTTGAGAAGTTAAAATTTTTAAAAATATTTCATGTACACATAGGAAAACAATTTGTTTTTATTTTAATTCAAACCAAAAAATTGAATAAAGGCCTTTTTATACTTTAATTTAAATTACATTATTTTTAGTCACTGGCTATCATAGATTATTAAGGTAAAATGTAATTACTATAATAGTTGTTATGTTGTCTTTTTACCAACTTGTTCTAAAACGATTAATTTAGTGTTAGGAGTAAGCACAACCTTTTATTTAATTTATACATTTTATGTTGTATTTGATGATATTTATTCATTTTAATAATGTCATTCGTAAAATGTAAACAAGTATAATAATAAAAAAATAATTTTAATTTTACATTTCAAACATAACTTCAATAAATACAGCCAGTAGTTGTAATAAAATATATAAATAGTGTATTAAAATTAGTTTCAAATGCCAGTAAATAATTGAATAAATTAAACAAGCTGTATATTCATTCCAAGGTTATTAATAATATTTAAGGAGTTACTAACATGGCAATAAGTGTAAATTACAGTGATAAAAAGGACTGCGTTTTTAAATTTTATGACTTGTATTTTAATTTTATTAATGATGTGGTATTATACACTTATGTACTAAACATTAAATTAAAGTAGTTATCGTTAAATGTGTAGGCAACAGTTGTTGTAAAGATTATTTCTTATACAATCCTTAAAATGTTATTATTCTTTACAATCAATATAGCTTATTGAAAACATTATTTTTTAATTGTTGTAAATTTTCAATACTATTACATTGTGATCTTTTAATGTTTTAGCCAACCCCATTTGGATATTTACGATCCATTTAAATCAGCTGAACAACAAATGAAAGAGCTCGATCTAGACATTAACATAATTGACATTGGTCTTAAAAATCCGTTAAAATGTGTCCAAACTGATAATATTGAGAATCTTCAAATGTCTCCAACATCTGCATTCGTTAAATATTCACCTGTTTCTTCTTTAGTAGTATCTCCAGATAATATTGAAAACACATTTCCTAATGATTTTCACTCGGACACTAATCTTAATAATCATCCACTACATAATTTAAGCAATTTAAGTTTGTGTTCCATTGTCAGTATTGAATCTGCTGACTTTAATAATAAGATTCATAGTGCTGTAGAACGAGATATAGATCATCTTAAAAGTCCTACAAAACGAAACATTAACCATAATAATAAAAAACATATAGCTATTGAAAATATGCTTTATGGTGATAATGAAAAAAATAAATCAAATCTCACATTTGATTTGGCAGAACAAGAACTTTTAAAATCTGTGTCAGAATTTGAGAACTTATTGAAAATAACAGATGATGATGATATAGTATCACCATCTTTGAATAGAACCTCTGCCCTTAGTATGATCAATGGGATTAATTCAAATAGCAGTGCTGATTCGGCTTACGGAAGGTAAGGCGAACAATCAATGGTGTTTCAATTGTCATCGGGTACTTGCACGGTTTGAACGGGTTTCATTTGGAATCCAACACTTACTGATTTTAGCCAAAATCAGCCTAACACGGGTAGTTAACACATTAAAATTATTAACATTATACAAATTTGATAATATTATAGCACATTATAACACAAATTTGATTATAGTTTTGCTTATTTGGTCTGAGTTTAAACACCAAGTAAAAATACAATATTAGTTAATCAATTTTTTTTTATCTAAAAGAATAATTTGTTTAGCTAAACAAAAATAAACAAAATAAATTACTATGCCATTTTGTTATTAATCATAAGTATTTTCACAAAATTTTTTTTTTTATTATTTTGATTAAATGTATTGTATTTTTGGCATCTATATTTAAGAAAAAATATATTCACCAGGTTGTGTGTTTGTTTCAAATAAATAATTAAAACAAAATAGTATACCCAAAGTGACACATGATAACACATTTTATAAATTATCTGATCAAATAACTCATTAATCACTAAACATTACCTATTTAGCTTATCAAATCACCTAAGACTACAATATTATCAATACAAATCATTAATAGCTTTAATTAATTTATATTATTAATGATTTTTATAAATTTACTATGAAAAATATTTGATTAATTTTATTATTTAATAAAGATTTGTTGTTGTTTATTCTAGTGGATATTCTTTTAAATTAATAACAATTTTACAGTTGTTTATTATGTAAAGTAATTTATATTAGTTATATTATATTATTATTATTATTTTTTTGTTTTTTATGATTAGCTTGAACAGAAAATCTGAACAGACGACAACCGACAATTATCTTCAACTGCTGAAAACTGCTAAATTTTGTCACGAATGTGGGTTCAAATATCCAATCGTTGATATTAAATTTTGTACAGAGTGTGGCATGCGGCGCATAGTATCATGATTGAGTTGCTTTAATTTCAATATTTATGTCTTATTAAGGGTATTAAGAAAACAAAATTTACAATATGTTTAATTTGTAGAGTGAAGTGTATATTTTAATATTTTTATACTTACAAGTTATAATTAATAAGTTAACAGCAGTTTATAATATTATTATAGTATGAAATTGCATTATTTTACTTAACCCCTGAGACTGATTTTTTAATTGAAATTAGTTTGAGTGTATCTTGTCACTTAATTTATTTTTATACTACTAATGCAACAAGACCAAAGTATTAACAATAATTTAATTGTTGTGTGAAGTAATATTGTTAAGGTATTTAAAATATTAATTTTTAATTGCTTGAATTGTTTGCATTACAATTGATTAGTTTTCTTAGTTCAGAATTTATAATGTGTAAACAATAAACTTATAATTATACTGACTTATGTATCTAACAAGTATTATCGACACTAGGAACATACACAAAGAGAGTTTTAAAGGTTCAACTTCAGCATAAAAAAAAAAAAAAGAAAAAATATGTTTTCATGTATGACCCTATCATTTACATTACATATTTAAGTCCATAAGTATTGAGGAAAAAATGTGAATACAATAACAAATCGCTGAAAATATATTGTTTGTATTTCTCTTTCACGAGTTCAATTATTGTATAATGTATTATATTAAGACTTAATACATTAGAATATAACATTTGACCAATACATTAAATTACTTTTTGTACTAAGAAATGTCTAAACAAAACAATAGTACCCATATTAATTACAAATAATACAACATTTTTATGATAAGTTAGAATATATTTTAATTTATTTACTTAACTACTTGTATTGTTACTAAAGGATTTCAATTTTATATATTTTGATAATGTATTTTATATATTTCACATAATTACATACAAAAACGTAGGTAACTTTTTTTATTCTTTTTTCTAACATTTTTTTTTTTATTATTGCAGCATTTATTATTTTCGATTGTTTTTAATTATATATTCTTATGTATTTGTTGTACTAGGTATAAATGCTTTTATTTTTTCACCCTTTTCAAATATTAACACAATTTATTGATTTCAGACACAAACTAAATATATATTGTCATTTGTTCTAGCATTTTTTTATATATTTTGTCAGGAACGATTGAAAATTAATAGAAAAAGAGTATTATAGTATAACTTATTCTTATTTACAAGTATAATTATGATATTTGGAATCTAGTGACAAATAATTTGCTATTGTTTGATTATCAAATTTTTGTATGGATTTTGTGTTTAAATGTCTATTATCTAAATATTTTGGAAAGTATATCTTTTTAGAAATTGTAATCTTATTTTGCACATTCACGTTTCTTTATAATTTATATCTATCTATGTAACTACTTACTATAAATGTTTTATTTTTCATCTTTAAGATGTTATTACCAAATGTTAACAGTTTTAAATCGTTATTATTTTTATAACCTAACCTTGGTATTTTATTGTTTTTATTATTATATAAATTTATAATGTAGTAGGTAGGTCCATAAAATATGGTAATTTTTTTATTTTTTGAACATTTTGTTAACAATATTTTAAAATATGATGGTATATGTATAGCTATAATAATCTTGTGTTATTGATAATAGGTAACTAGTTACTAATAAGCCGATATTCATAGATTAGGTATCATATTTCATAACTATAGTAAACACATGTTTGTGTATTATGCCAAAGAATACTGTGACTACTTGAGTATTATTTATTGGTTTCTACTAAAATTGTTCAAATAACAAATTACCTCAGTAAATGTCACTTTCCAGTTGCCACTAGCACATAAAACAATATAGCAATATTTTAAATATTAATGTACCTTTTATATTATTTATTATGAGTATTCAAAAGAGAAAATTTAAATTGATACTAACCACCAAGTCGATTAGTAAATAATCTAATTTTTTTTTAATTCCTTCTTTAGATTCTGTTCCATAAAATTGAAAATATTGCATTCCTCTTTTCAAATGACTCCTAATTTAAATACTTTAAAATAATTAAATAATATTATATAATTGATTTTACTTTTAGATTTATGTATTAATATATAATATATATTAATAAGTGTTTCATTTAATTTTATACGTTTTATAAATTATTTTTGTTGTAATGAGATAACATGATTTAACTTTATTTACAGTGTTAATAATTTAGTCACTCTGTTGTCATGCATTTTTTTTTTAATTTTATTGTGTATCTAACCAGTGCCATTTGATATTTTTAAAATAATAAAATGTCGAAGTACCTATTAAATCACACTAATCGTTTGTATTTATATTTTAAAACTACCTACCTCTGGTGTACAAATTTATTGTCATCAATCAAAAGAACAAACATTGAATTACAAAAATATTTTGTAATACCATTGATTATAGAATATGTATAAAGAACTAACAGAATATTTTGAGTTTGAACTGGTTAAGTAAGTATTGAGTGTTTAAATTATTATTTTAAAATTAATAATATACTATAAAGCGTGCTGACATTAACCAGTAGCACGCCTGTTGTCAATTTCCGATTGGGTTATTGTCGCAGACACTATCTGTGCTTTTTAAGATATCGGATCTTGGTTAATGTTGGATGATATATGTTTAGTTGCTTTTCTAAGAGCTTTTTAATTTTTAAAAACAACGGATAACTTTTGGGTTTTTCTCCTAGACTGCAAAATTTAAAATATCACCTTTTAAAGTTGAATTAACAAAAAACAATGATAATTAATAACTCACGCTCTAGTTAGTGGTTTTGTAGGCAGATTTTTGGGTTCATGTTTTATGTTCGGAATCGGTAATATAGTATTATCAACGTAAAACTGTTTACCATTGATAATGTATTGGGCTTTGATTTCCTCAATCAAAATTCCCAAAATGTTGTTTTTCTTCCAACGCACTGACCCTGATTTCTAACAAAGTAATCAATTATTGAACATTATATATAGAAGTATATAAATATGTTTATGTGGATTATCATACTGGTGATATAATATAAAAATCCAATTCAATGTATCTCTAATATTTTTTAGGATAATTAACATGAGTGTACCACTTATCGTATGTTTTTAAAGAAATATACGTACGTTTCTTACGTTAGCAAAATTTTTTTAGAGGAATTTACAATATTTTATGAAATTTTAAAAACATACGAGTATTCGTATAATTCGGAATTATATTATAATAAAGCATAATAGGCATCTATTAATATACATTATGTCAATTAATGGTTATTGTCTGTAAATTATTTATGTACACGGTTGTATGTGTACGAGTACATTGCACATAGTCTTCTAATTGATATTAATATTTTTTTTTTTGTTTTCATTCAAATATTATATGTTTGAATATATATTTAATATCATTCGCATTGTGACATTTTTTTTTTAAATTATATAATACTATGTTTATATTAACATTACAAATAAATATCCAAAAGACATTAATAAGTGCATTGAAAGCACTATTTGCTAAATAAGGTATGGCCTATGAAGTATGTGTATAATTTATTTTACTATTATTAAAGATACCTGATATGCTGTAGGTTGAATTAATTTTTGCCGAAAGTGATATGGCATATATTACACTGTCATAAAACTTTATTATATATTATTTTTACATATTTAAATTAATTACTAACGTATCGTATAATGTATAATGCTATAAATGGATATATGGAAATAAAAGCCTAAAATTATTTTAATTATTTAAGAAATTATATTACATTTATAAATTAAAAATAAATTTTTATGAGTATATTATGAAAAAAATTGTATTTTGTGTCAAGGTTTTTGAAAACAAAAACATTTGTTTAACAATAAATATCAGAAATAAATTAAACAAATTAAAATATTCTAAACACTCGTATGCCAAAAAATAATAAAATACAAAATTTATTATAATTATGATTTATCTATTATTTTTTGATTGGAGCGATGAATACATTGATTTAATAATGATGAGTGTTTTTCTTATATTATTTGTATTTGTACCTATTTAAAAAAAAAGTAGTCCAAAATTTGGTTTTATTTTCAGGATGGTTATGGATAGAAAATTTTATCTAGTTTGTACTTTAAAGAAGTAAAAATTGAGCCTCAGAGTTTTCAGGGTTTTAATTGTTTTAAATTAACTAGACTGTAGTCATTAGCTTAAACTTACTAAATTTTTTTTAACTTCTCTGCTGTAAATACTTCCATAAAAAAACGTATGAGAAGTTTCTGGATGTATAGTATTTGGTATATGAATAACTGCCGATTCACCTACAGTTAGAGAATATATACTTTCTGTAATAAACGATGAACCTAACCTTGATATACACAAAAATCTAACACCAATCTGTGTTTATTAGCTAAAATAAAGTTTTTTAATTCAGTTGGTTTAGGTTTTCTTTTTAAAAATTGCTTTATTTTCGTATTTCCTGTTAATGGTATTATTTGTTCATCGATACCTATTATTAAATGTACATCTTGTACCAACCGGTAACACCCAGCTCTTACTGCTTCTAATATCGAACGAACTTTCCATAAAGAATCTTTTTTTTCTTCATTAGTTATTGCATTTTAATTTACAACTTTAAAAAAACCACGAATTAAAAAAAAAAAGATTTCGTAATATAGTGTTACTAATAAGAGGTACCTTAGTAGTTATTGCTCAAATTAAACATACGCTTTCTTGGATACCCTAAGCTTGACATAAATATATTACATCCTATAAAACGTTTCATTTCAGTTGATTTCACTAGTATAGATTTCCCTGTTTCTTCAACACTTTTAATATTACTGCAATTTACTATATTTTCAATAGTTTTTTCATTGATATATTGACTAAAATAATTTATAGGGGTCCAGTCATATCGTTCCGAGTCATTATATTCATCAGGCGAAGAACAAATTAATTTCTTTTTAGGTTTAAAATTATTTGTTCTTAGCCATTTCATAGTATTAATATATTTAATTTGTTGTACGTTTTGATTTAAATTATTATTAGAATTAATTATTGTGCAAATGTCAATCAGATTCGCATCTATTGATCTATTAGAAAAACTATAAAATTAAAATTAAAGTTTTCTAATCGTTCAAAATATTCATCGTTTTCTAATAATAATTGATCGATATCCTCATTATCTTTTATACTATTTATTATATCAAGATTTTCTTCCTCACTTTCTTCAAATTCTTAAGTATTGCCATTGTCAATTTGTTCAAGAAGTACGTTTATATTGTCATTTGTTAATACTTTACCACGATTCATTATGCATTGTAACGTTAAATAAATTATTTTATTAACACAGACGCGCACGGTTAGGTTACACAATTGTCACAGTGACACTAAACCAACTAAATTCGATATCAGTAAAAAAACATTAAAGAATAATAAAAATATTATTTAAACATTTTTATTAAAACCCAAAATATCTATAAATATAAATTATTGATATTACCAACCTATAACTTCAATTAAATATTTTGATGTCACTGTTTATGAACCCTTTGTATTAATGAAAACCCAGTGTCTAATTTATTACTAAAATGTCTAATTTTATTACTGTTGATCCTAAGATGTTTAATTTTAAATTATTAACTATTTCTTAGTATAATACATTGTGGATTAGCTTAATATTATCGATTAATTTTGTTTTTTTTTTCTAAAATGCTTGCTCCGATATCTAATAGTTATAAAATCGGTTCGTCATTAATTGTTGCTAATATTTCGGTTTTACCTATGTTTTATTTGTTGGTTTATTTTATAATTTTTTTTTTTTAATACCACATTCTATTATTTAACTACTGATATTAATAATAAACACTCAATGGAATAAATTAACCTATTGTTAATAATAATCCGTTTAAAATTCTGGTTTTCAAAACTTTATCTCGCTTATGATTAAAATTTTATTTTTTAAACTTTATCTGTCTTACAACATACATTTTCTCTTAAAACTGTCTAAGAGAAAAAAATTATCTTGCTTACAGTTTAATGCAACTAGTAAGAATTATAAATCAATAAAGATTGAAACAGTATCTTGGTATTTAAATATAGTTGTGAGTTTAATAAGCTTCAGCATCTCCACCAAAATATAATTTGGTCGGAGGAACGACCAGTTAAATTTAAGATATCCAGGGAGAGTCGTAGTAATCTGTACGTAATGGTGTTTAACTCGTATTCAATAAGTTCGTGTGACGACGATCGCCTTAAAACATGTTGGAATTATTGACGATATTCAGGAAAAATTAATATTTGTCTATACATTTTGCAAATGTCGGTCATAAAAACGCACTTATTGTATAATAACTAATGTATAATTTATATATTTTGGTTTATTATAATAATTGTTTTGATCGTAGAAATATATAAACAAGGTATAACTTTTTTTTTTTTGATAAAAAAATGATAACGGCTATAATGTTCTAACCCAGTCGATTAGACAGACTCACTCGGGGACTTGAAATCTCGACAAAATGTTGTCTATTTTTAATTGAAATTTAGGACTGGTTTAACAGATGACTAATCAATAACGGTCCGCGGCTACTTTGCGCGGAAGCGTCGAACACGACGTGTATTTTGTGTTCGTCAATCGCTAGACGATACACCGCGTAATGCGGAAAAAATAACGTCCTGGTGACTTCGCATAGGGTATGTTGTGACTAAGTAATACGTATTCACGAAACCCTAAATAAACTACTTATAGGGGCTGCCCAATGAGAGCGCTTTAAACATAAACTGTCAGCACACGCGCTCGTATCAGTGCTAATCTGCGACGTGCAGTCTGTTAATGCATACATTGTTTACCACTACTCGGACCGATCGCGCATTATATGTACTAGCTAGTAAAATAATAAAATGGTTTCACTAAGACTTAAGGCCTTAAATGTAAAAAGGTCATTAAGTGACTCTTGTGATATGGTCGATAACCGTAGTAGTTATTGTCGGCGAGTGACGTTATGATCAAACGCAGTCGATTAAACTTGTCGGACAACGTGGTCATTACCACATAGTAATTTCCGCCGGACAGCATCAGCTGCAAATGACCTATTAAATAGTAGGTACATCTTGTCGATGTTTGATAAATTGTGTCACGTGTCAACAAGCACGGAAAATCTGTCATGCAAATTGGGCCACAGTCGAAAATTGCCCTCGATCGTGAGTAGTGGTATATCAGGTAAACGAGAGGGTGACTTACTAGATCCTCGTGAGGTCTCTAAGTGCCAGGTATTTTATCTCGGATATACGACAGATCGACGGCGTCGGCACCAGTCGGGATTAACCGTTGGGCCATATTTTTAGCCACATTTATTAACTGGTGTACCTCCGTTATCAGGTTGGCGAATAGTCACCAAATTTATCAAAAACCGATAAAAGGTTCAATACGGAATCGTCATCTATCTTTAACTGGATCTATAGCACGTCTGCCGTGATTAGCACTAACTCGGGAGCTAGCTCCGGCTCCGATTGTATACACGAACACCATAGTGCGCATAGCTTGAATCTGAGATATAAATGTTTACTTCATTTTGGCACACGTGAAGTACGCTCAGTTTCAGTTTATTTCATGTTAGTCATTACAAGCTAAATTTAATATTAGTAAAGTACAAAAAAAAGCCTATACCACCTATCAGCACTGTATGAATGCTATTTAGATACTAATCACAAAATCATCACAACGCTACTGAGCCGGCCCCCACTGAGGTTGGAAAACTACGCTCTACTATCAAAAATGTTGCGACTCGACCGCTCCTACGAATGTAGCGGTTGTCGGCCGCGACTAGAGGGGGTGTTTAAGGCGTAAGATAACTGGCATTGAGTCCGTGGTTATTTAAATATATTTCCGATCCTTTTATTTATATCAGGGATGGGCAACTCAAAATTACTAGAGTGTCATTTTTAGAAGATAAATATCTAATGGGCTAGAACATAAGATTACCAAAACCAACTTAACAATAGAGGAGTTAAAAAGTAGAACTCATATTTATGAATTATAATATCATTTAAATTGTTAAAATATTTATAAATATAAATATTAAAATAGAATAATTTTTATCGATAGGATGCCACAGACCAAATTTTATTTAATTTATTTGTGGAAATAGTTTTATGTGGTATAAACTTACGTTGAAGTATTATTAAGATAAAAAATATTGTAAATCAAAAATCTATGGAGACTACAATTATATAATGAAACGAGAATATGTGACAAAAAAATAAATCATTCATTTATTTTGTTATACATATTATACTATCATAAAAGGTTTTAATAACAATAAGAATATAAAAATAATTTAAGGTCGGCAAATAATAATATACTACGCAGGTGGGAAAATTGAAAATTATTAATGAACAAATTAATTAAGAAAGGGGCATATGTAATCTTGGAAGAACACATTGAATTTACCAATAAAGAATCTCTAGTGAAAAGTATATTTTTAATATTATATTGCTTTCTATTTGATACAAAAAAAAAAAAACTGAAAACATGAATATAGGTTAAAAAACCTATATAAGGTAATATTGTTTATATTTTTAATACACACACTTATTATTGATAAAAATATTTATTAAGAAATAAGAATAACATAGGTGCCCGCAATTGTTATAATTTCATCATTAATATTATGAGATCGGCTATAGATCCAATATCGCCTATAACTGAAGTGGCTTTAAATTTTTTATTCTTAAAATAATTGATGGTCGCTGTTGGATTAGAGTTTATTGTGGCTACTTCGGGTAATTTATCAGCAAATTATACAGGTAAATCATATTAAAATAACATTTTCTGATCAGTTTAATGTAGGTAATAATAAAATTTAAAATTTAAAAAACTTATAAAATGTATTCAAATATGAATTGAATTTGGAAATTAAGAGGTATTTGAGACATTATCTTATATACTGATCACTAATCACTCTCCTATTATTTTCGAAATTTAATTCCTAAACATTTCAAAATCAGATTTTTAAATTTTGATTATAAAGTATTTTAAAATGTTAAATATCAAAATGAAAAATAAAAAATTAAATAAAATCGTTTTAAAACAAATTTTATAGCCAATTAAAATATATAATCAGAAATTGTATTTAATAAATAATATGTTTGTTAATGAGCTTGGTAAAAAACGTTAGTTTTTAAAAAAAAAGAACAAAATAATTTATATTCATATATTGATCTTAAAAATATTAAACTTTTTAGAAATTACTATTATTAAATTGTCTTAAGCAATAATTATTAATTTAAAAATTATAAATGTTTATTTATTTTCAATTATTTTAGACTTTTAAATTTTTGTAATAAGCATTATGCATAATGGGGTTTTTGTTTTCAAATAAAAACGATTTTAGCCGTATATTTTAGTTATTTTTGTATATTTTTGAATTGTACTACGCGTTAGCCTTGAAATTTATAATAATAAGATAACTAATTTTCTACTTTTCAAGAGTGTTATGCAGCGCTGAAAAAACAATTAAAAACTGTAACTTATAATAATTAATTAATAACGCATCAATGAGTGTTTGATTTATAGATAGGCACTCACTTTGTCCAAAATGAGTTGTATAATATTTGTTTTGACTAGTTGAATTTATTTTGTAATGCATGGGCAAAGACTTAAATAAAACATAAAATGTGTTTACTTTCTTTATTTTAATTTTAATCGCTATGTGCAGTATTTAAGAACGATGTCTAATATTATTCTAAAACTTCTTCTCAGGTGTTATTAAAATGAATCTCTCATACTATTAAAACTACTGTAATAACACAAAAATAAGAGAAATCAAAATTAAAAAAAGTAAATTATTCAAAATTAATATAAAAGGGTATGTGTTATGAGTATGACGTGACCGGACTGACACAAGGGACACAAGCCTTGTATGTAAGTCCGGTACTAATAAATATTGAATGTACTTGTTCTTGCGTTATTACCTTCCTCCTGTTCTTCGGAGGGTTCTTGAGATCGTGTTTCGAGAATATGATCAAATACACCGTATGTAAATTAAATAGTAAAATATTTCGTACTGACAATAAGTATTTAGGGCATGCACCTTACCTGGTTCGCCGCGGTGTATACCTGTAGTACGATCCTCAGAGAAAGATATAAGATAATACAAGTTGCGATATGACTTAAGGAAAACTTAAATTTAAATAAGAAAAACAACACTGATTTTATCTTAGAAAAAGAAAGAAGTCCAGCTGTCGCCCGCAGTCTTGAGTTGTAGGGTGTGTGATGGGTCTTGGGAAGAGCTCCTGCTCGTTTGTATGATGCGCCTGCACTGTCTTTTTGTCGGTGCTCATGCACTCGATAGTTTGGCTGGTGCTCATGCACTCGATGGTTTGGCTAGTGCTCATGCACTGACTAGAGAAGACGACGTGATCAAGACAGCCAGGGTCCCCGATGACAGAGAGCCTCATTGGACCATCCCTTGTCTTTGGCGGCACACGAAAATAGGTCAAACGCTTTGTGCCATATGGTCGCAATAGCGTTTGGGTTCCCACGTGGCCAAACAATGTAGATCGTCTCTCTCGTCAGTGATCAATAGGGATTATAGGTTTTTATTGAAGGCTATCTGCGTGCGACAACTTGACCGTTACTTTATTTAACGAAATGATAAAATATACAATAAATTATGATGTGTGAGCATATCATTACACTACAGAAAACATTGATGGGACATCGTTTTATCATTTTATTATTTTTAATTCTGGACTGAGTTATGTATTGATATATTGCATCAATAAAATTGATGATTTATAATTAAATAGGTTTTTATAATATTTAAGTGAAATAGTAATAAAATAAGTCATATTTTAGTAAATTAAAAAGTGAGTTAAAAAATACACTGATGCACAGTACCCTCCATGGTATATAACACCACAATATATAGAACCAGCGAGCCTCGCAGTTGATGAGAACGACGGTCCGACTAAAGTCGGATTAAATAGCCAATTCAAAAACCTCACCCTCACCATTCTCACCCTCACCCTCGCCCACAGCCGCCGCCGCTGCCGCTACGTATGTGACGTACCCCCTCACCCTCACCCTTGCCCGAAGCCACCGCCGCCGCCGCCGCCGCCCGATCGCGTACGTGCGCGGCATATACTTTATCAGTCATCACTGTTATCATTTGTTATCAGTTATCATATAATCATTTGTTATTGAACGTTAATCAACAAATAGTGAAAAAATTGCAAAATAAGTGATCGGGTATCGAACCCGGACTTACCGCCTCCCGTGAGATATGATCTACCACCCCGCCATATACTTTGAGATAGTTATTCTTATCTATTTAACCAGAGTTATCCCACCACCGCCGCCCAGACTCTGTCAGGTCCACTACGTAACCGAGGACAATTTTACCGTCAGATGTCACCAGTTATCATTTGTTATCAGTTATCATTTTCTTAGCCAAAACGTTTATCACCATTATCAGTTATCACAAATATTTTTACCAGTTATCAAATAAAATGGTATCAGTTATTATTTTTCGCGCGCATAATCAAATAAAATATTCAAACAACGTAGTTCCCTCCTATATTTGGGAAAATAATATTCAAAAAAAAAATGTAAAGAAATTGTCATTAGATATAATATTATTAAAATGATCATTAACATTGATTATCATTAGCATTATATCCATACGTGAGAAAATAACGTACAAAAATGTGATTAAGTATAGAAAATTCATTAGTAAAATGGCATACTTTTTGTATATAAAACCCAGGATGTCGCCGACTCTTAATAGCCATTTTATATTTAAATCGAAATACTAATAGCTTGCACCTGAACACTTAGAACTCTATGGTAGAAATTTCAATTAACTAATTGAATTCCAGCAAAATTCATTAATATTGAAAAATGTCCCCACCTATTATAGAGACTCCTGACTTAAGGAGTCGGTGGCCATTTAGTCCGTCTGCTGCCTTAAACTGGTGTACACGTATCGTTCGCTCCGTCTTTAAAAATTTTTATGAGTATAAAAGTGTTTAAACATGGCTGGTTCAATTGAAAACATGGCTGCAATTTATAAGAAGAATTATACGTACGTTCCTCCGGCACCGCCTGCAGAACTGATTGATTCTACGTCATACACATTGGACTTTGTGTTTATATACTAGTCATATTGGGCGATGTTTTTATTGAATTTGAAAATGTGATGCAAACCGTTTTATTATAATTTAGTGATAAATTATTATTAGAGAACCATTCAATTATTTTACTTAAGGAATTTTCTGCTATTTTAGCTACTGACTGTCATGTTTCACCTGTCACAACTAATGCTGTATCATCTGCATACGAATATATACTTCCATCAAGTTTTAGGTTAGACAATTCCAGAACATATATTATGTATAGTAACGGTGACAATACTGTGCCTTGCGGAACACCACAGGTCATAGCTTTACTCTCACTTAAGATATCGTCTATTTTTACTCTGTGGTGCCTGCAGTCTAAGTAAGATTTAAATAGTAATAGAGCTTTTCCTTTAATGCCTATTTTATTGAGATATATTAATAATTTATTATGGCATACTGAGTCAAAGGCTTTGCTCAGATCCATGAATATTCCAATCGTTTTTTTTTTTGTGTCTATAGAGTGTAATATTGTTTGGGTTAAGCTTGTGATAGCATCTTCAGTACTAAAACCTTTTCTAAAACCAAATTGAGTTGGTGGAAGTAACATATTTTCTTCTAAGTAATTAGCTAATCTTAATTTGATCACTCTTTCAAATATTTTTGAAAAAGTTGTCAAGAGGCTTATAGGTCTAAAATTTTCTACATTAGTCTTATTTCCTTTTTTATAAATAGGTGTTATAATTGAAAGTTTAAAGCTGTTGGGAATAACACCGTTGTGTATTATGCCATTTATTATATTGACTAGGGGCTTTAGTGCTTCATCATCAAACATTTTCACCATTTCAGTGGTAATATTATCATGACCCGGAGCGGTGCCCTTTTTTAGAGATAATACTATGTTTTTAATTTCAGTTAGATTAGTTTTTCTTATATAGAAAGATTGGTGAGATACTGTTTCATCAATGTTATCAGAAGTTAGTTCATTCGATTCATTCAAGTTCTTTGTAGTTATTTTTGCAAAGTAATTGTTAAAAAAATTTGCAATTTTTTCAGGATGTGTTTTATTAGAGTATATATTATTTTCTATATTTATTTGTAGATTGTTACTTTTATTATTATAATTTTGGCCTTTTGTGGCTTCATTAATTGTTTTCCAAATTTTTTTGGGATTATTATTACATCGTTTTATTTTGTTTCCATAGAAATTAAATTTTGCTTTATTAAGGATGTTGTTTAAGTTATTTCTATATTTTTTAAATTTTTCTTTTAAGGCTAAATCATAAGGTTTTTTTCTTGACTGTGAGTGAAGTAAATCTCTAGTTCTGATACTGTCTAATATACTTTTTGTAATCCAAGGTTTTATAGGGACCGTATTTGAATAGGTTGTATAAATATTACATTTTTGTATTATATCTTGTATTTTTTTGGTGTATGATTCAAGATTACTATTAATGGAGGCAGTGGTAGGTGTGTTGTTCCATGTTTCATTTTTTAATAATGATTTGAAATTGTTTTTGTTGAAAAATTTTCTTGTGTTACTTAAATTGTCTTTGATTTCTATTGATTTTTTTATAGTATTTTTTATAGTTATTGCACCAACTATTTGATTACACCGATTAATTGATTACTGAAGGAGTGTAAAAAAATAGTGAACGGCTAAATTAAACAATAATGGTAATATTATGTACATTATTTAAATTTTTAAAGCTTAAATATTCTACATATTTTGTTTAAATTAAAAAAAAATACTTATTATTTTCTTTCAAATTATTAAATTAATTAAATAATCAAGTATTTTAACATAATTTTAGAACATATATGTTTCGAGTTACAAAACTTTACTCTTTATTAGTTTAATAAGTACGCTATTACGCTAATCATGTATTATATTATATTATATGTGGTAGTAACAGGTGTGGGTAATAGATATCTTAGTATTAATTATTTGGAATAATTATCTATCTATATATATTTATACATAGCAAAAGTAGTATAATAGTATATAGTAAAAAAAAGGTCATCAGATAAAAAAAGTGAATATTTTATTTTTTCTTAATATATCGGAGGTGCTGCAGACCTCTCAGCTCCCCCCTGGCTACGCTACTGGGTACCAGAGGGCAGGAGTGACATCATGCCGCAACACCCATAATTAAAATTTGGAATTCTGAACTTCCTTATAAGTTACGAAATAATTTTTGTGGTTACATTTCGTTACATAATACTTACATAATTTTGTGAAATTTTGAAGTTAAAATTCACAACTAGGGAATGTTGGATTGACGGACATGTATATTATGTCCTATAAAATAATAGTCCAAAGTATAAACTTTAATTCTATAGTTTATAGTAATCTGTTAAAATATGCATACTACAAGATTATATATAGATTGGCGATTGCAACTTGTAAGTACCTGTTTTATTAATATTTAGTTTTATTTTCTAGTAATGTCATGCACTCTGTCATATAAGATCTGTAAGTGATTGTTAACCATTTACAGATAGATAGCGCAAGTAATATCATTTATTGATATGTTCGATACAAAAATATATTATAGCGTATGACGTACACATGTTGTGTAGTAAATTAAATTTATTAGCCAACAAATCCTTCAAAAGAAATTTTTATAGTTGTCTAAAAAACAAAAACCATTATTTTTAAGATCTATGATTGTAGAACGAAAAGTATAATAAATCTTTTTAATAAGCCCAAAAATGTTACGCTTGTACAATATAATAAAATAATTTATAGTCCTATACGTCTAATACGAGTATCCATATTATTAGAACTGTTGGGTTACCCTTTGCAATGTTATTCTTATGATCTGAACTGATAAATGTGGTACCTATTTTAAAATTTTAAATCGATCCGATTGGACACGGAACCGCGATTTATAATATCGTAGCATAAATAACGACAATCAATGACGGATCAAACGGGTCGATGGTAATTTTTGCACATTATAGACGTATAAAATTTACAATAGACAATTTAGTCTTATGGGTAGTTGATTAAACTATCACGACAAGGCGTGCACCATATCCTATAATTTGATTTTGTGCGTGTGATGTTTATTATATTGATAATAGTAATTACATAACATTATCATTGCATCGTGATTCACAATTATAATTTGTTCGTATACGTTGTATGATCTCGTTTATCTCCTCCGGTGTCTGTTCGCGCACGCAGTACGCACGGGAACGAGTCATCCCCGCTGTTGAAAATATTAAATTAAAATATTATACTGTTGATGTTGTGTCGGCGCAGTATTATAACAACCGCCGTCCGGTCCGGTACATCGAGTTTTCTGTAGTTCCGATTCCGTTGCGGACCGCGGTTGTGCTCGGATATATTGCGTACCTATATAACACCGTAGGTAGTTATCATAATTAGGTACTGACAGGTATAATATTATTAATATACTCACATTGTATTCTCCGCTTTAGCAGTAAACGGCGGCCGCCAAATGGCTGTTGATCGTTCCCGGACATTATGTCCGGTCGCAGCCGTGATTGTTTTGCTACTGCAAACACTGCTCATCCAGCCGCTGACAGAAGCGTCTGCCGGTCATTGTCGCCTGGCCTGTTCTCTTCGCGATGAGATCGCCGGCTATCGTCCAATTGTCGACCGTGTGCTCTCGTACGTCCAGGATCAGAAGGGCTATAAGGGCAAGACATGGGCTGCCTTGTCCGAGTTCACGGATACGTTCGGCTCCCGGTTAGCCGGCACTCCAAACCTCGAGAATTCCATCGACTATATGCTGAACAGACTTAGGACTACAAACTTAGATAATGTACACGCTGAACGCGTCGTTTTCACGGGATGGCAAAGGTATACACTATTACACACTATACACATTATATCGTTATCGTCGTTTATAATATCTGACGGATTTTTACTGTTATTATACTAGTGCAGTAGAAATAGTAAGATAATATAATATTTAATACATGATAAATAATATCAATAGTAATAATAATTTCATATATTACGCATAATATAAATAGCATCACCTGGGATGATAAAAGTTCAAAAAGCCAAACGAATTTCAAAATTGTTTTTCCAGTGAAAATTATGACAATATTATGGTGATTATAACATAGATAGATACTTGATTTAAAAATGCATTAACAATTTTTTTTAGAAATTTGAAAATGTAGGTACATCAAATATTAATGGCATACTTATAATTATTGCAATTAATAAATCATTCAACTAATTTGAATAATGCTCATTAGGGTTAATATGGATTACTATAAAGTTCAAAGTTTTATTTAAATTGCAATACGTGTGTCTTGTAAAAATATAATATAACAATACGATTGAGTAGATTACACGTTTTAAATGTCGGTACCTAGTCGATATCACAGTTATAAAATGTGCAATATTGGTACACACGTAATATAATATAAACAAAATTATTATTATACGAAAAAATTTGTCAAACATTTATAAATTATACCAAACATTGTACATTTTTGTATATTATACGATCATGGTTTTAGGCGTAAAGAATTCGCTAGGTTGGTGAGTCCGAGGGTCAAGAATCTAGCAATGTTGGGATTGGGTGGCAGTGTTAGTACGGTCCCGGAAGGCATCAGGGCTGAAGTGGTGGTGGTCACCTCGTTTGACGACCTCTTAAATAAATCTTCAGAGGTATCGTATATTATATTACCTAGCTAATTATTGACGAAATGCTGTCTCTACATAGAAATGTTGATTTGTTTTATCCATATAAAATAACTTTAAAAAATATCTATTCATTTCAATAATGCACTTGTCAGGTCAACGGCAAAATCGTCGTGTACAATCAACCGTTCGTGTCGTACGGAGAAACTGTGAAGTACAGATCAAAGGGAGCGAGTGAGGCATCCAAGTACGGAGCCGTAGCTACGTTGATCCGATCCATCACTCCGTTCTCGTTGAATACACCGCACGCCGGCCAACAGGATTATAGCGACGGTGTGAAAAAGATACCGACTGCCTGCATCACGGTTGAGGACGCCGAACTCCTAAATAGAATGTACAACCGAGGTCAGGATGCGTCATATTATTATAAATGGGTTCCGTTTTTTATGGGGGGAATGAGTTGATTTAAGAGCGAAAAATATATTTTCATAGGATTTAAAAAAAAGTTTTGTCTGAAAGCTTAAAATTACTTCGGAATATTTTAAGGGAATTCAACTTTAGCTTTTGTTCCATTATAAAATAATTCCAATGGGTAATAATTTATATAGTATTATTATTATCGTGTAGTTGTTTAACACAAACATATTTATAAATCATAGTTATCATATCCTTTTTGACGTTTGTTGTATAGGCTCCAAATTGGAGATTTTTTTGAAAATGGATTCAAAGTTCTTCGCCAACGCCACATCCAGAAATACTGTTGCCGAAATCAAAGGCTCGACAGATCCCGATAAAATAGTATTGGTATCTGGGCACCTGGACAGTTGGGATGTGGGACAAGGTGCGATGGACGACGGTGGCGGTGCGTTTATAAGTTGGAACAGTCTCGCCGTACTCAAAAATTTCGGGCTCCGACCCAAGAGAACGATAAGGTAATAAATAATAATACATTATACTTAGAAAAAATGGGCATAATAATATATGATATAGTCTATAGATTCATGTTAGATTTAATATAAAGTATTTTCATGCTTTATGCTACACGTAATACTCATTACGTTTTTCAAACGATTTAACGCTAATAAAAGAAACTGTCAATTAATTAAATAAACATTTTTAACGCATATATTCAAAGTTTACACATTGAGAAATTTTAACGTGATAATATCGGTGCTCAGGTAGATATTGACGTTTACAAATTTAAGATTCGCGATAATAACTGAGCATATTTACGGTACATTTTTATTGACTTAAGAATTAAAATATTAATAAAAATACAAATTGGTCATATAATATTATACAGATAACATGTTACATTATTGCTTATATTACTTATTTAAAATTATTTTAATGACACTATAATAATTAAATAAATCATTGACAAACTTATTAAGTACCTACAACTATGAAAGTACATTTTAAATTAATATTTTTAACGAAGACATAAACCATTATTGGACTAATATTTTAAAAGTGTCAATTTGTTTTTTTTTTTAACTTTTTTTTACAAATTACGAAATTTGTACTTATCAATAGGTGGTATTATACATATTATAATATAATAGGTATCTAAATATATGTTGTTGTTCTAGATATTTAATTATTTTATATATATTGTAAGGGGCATTGATTTACATTCTTTGCATGCAGATGTTTATTATGGACAGCTGAAGAAGAAGGATATATAGGGGCTTATGCATATTTAAAAAGCCATATATCAGAACTTGAAAAATTTAATTTGGTCATTGAATCGGACGAAGGGACGTTTCAGCCGTATGGAATTGCATTTCATGGTTCTGATACATCCGCGTGCATTATGGCAGAAGTGGCTAAGTAAATATCATAATATTGAGAATGTTTATTTATTTTTTCAGTATAATAAAATTTTATTCAAATAAAAAATATAATTGTTATGTGTTGATTGATTTTTTTTATAAAAATAAATTGATTTAATAATTTCAGATTGTTTGACTCCATCAATGCAACTACCATGCAATCCACCAAAGATAACGTTGGTTCAGACATCGAGGTATTTGAAAATATGAATATACCCGGTTTGAGTTTGTTGAATAGAAACGAAAAATATTTTTGGTATCACCATACAGAAGCCGATACGATGGCCGTCGAGGATCCAGATTCGTTAGATTTAAACACTGCAATGTTTGCAGTTATATCGTATATCATTGCTGATTTATCTGTAGAATTGCCAAAATCATAAATATCATAGAATATTTATATTATGTATGACTGACGTGTGTACAATTAAAATCATTTTTTACGAATAGGATAAAATTAAGGTTTAAATCATATTAGCCATTGTATGAAAATATATTATATGGGACTAAAATTATTACTTTTTAAAAATAATCGTTTCCTGTTGTACCTATAGGTATTCAATAAATATACTTTCGAATTTATATTATTTACTATTATTTAAGTTAATTCAAATTTAACCTATGATATGTATTTATGTATATTACATCTCAGAGAACAGTATAATTTAGACTTTGGTTGGACATATGCGTAATATTGAAAATTATAATGATTAAAATAAATAATGCTGCATGAATGTAAAACCATTAAAAATTTCACAATACTTACTATTGTAAAAAATACATTTAATACCTTCTAAATCGTTTTAAAAAATTAACAAAGTACATTCAATTGCAATTGATTATAATACTATGTAAAACAAAGTGTGTGGCTTCCAAAGAGCTATGTCCTATAGAAATTTCAATAGCTCCTCAAGTAGAATTGTACTAAAAGACGATGTAAATAATAATTGTGTGGATTATTGCACTTTAGAATATCTTATTCCCTTTCTTCCCATCAAATTTTTATGTATATAGATATTAATTAATAAAATGTATGAATTATTTTAATGAAGTCATGAATTAATTTTAAATTTTAAACTATCGCTATGATTTAATTCGTGTTGTTTTTATTCTTTGTAATTTTATCTTATTATTATTATTTTCTTTTTGCAAATGTTATTAATTTTTACAATATTATAAAAATATTTAAAAAAATAAGCTCTTTATTCTGTTCCTTTCAGAGCATTTAAACAAATAAAATAACATTATCATTTTTTTTAACGTCCGTTGTATAGTAAATAAAACACACATGGTCATAGCATAGTAGCCAAAATCATTATAAATTCAATTTGACTTATAGTGAGTTGACAATTAAAATACATTAAAGCGAACGATGATTATTTGTATTTTCCTTCGGAGATAGTTGTTATGAAATATTATCTTCGCGCCTATACATCAGACCGTGTACAATTATTATACAATAATAATAATTTATCGTCGTGAAAACACGACCATGACATTTTGGCATTCGAAAGACATGCAACGTATTGAAAACAATTAGGACAAAACCCAAGTTCTGAGGGAACAATGCCAAGTATGTAATTTCTTTTGTATAAATTATTTTATGTTGAATCGAATGAATAATTAATTTGAACGTAAAATAATTTAATATCTGTCACTGTCATTCAATAATTATTACCTACTACGGGAAAACGTCGACGTCAATTTAGTCAAACCGTACACTTGGTGGCAGCGAAGAGTACACGAGGTATTATACGTACCGACATGTCGTTTTTTAAATGTTTTTTTTTTTTTTAATTAATTACTATACGTATTTTTTTATTACCTTTTAGTAATGACATTTATAAATTTATTCAGTTTTAATCATTAAACGTCAACAATCTTTCTGTACAAGATATTCAGTATAATTGATATGATAATTATTTCGAAATTTTAATTTAAAAAATAAAATAAAATGTAAAACAATTATGAGTTCAGGACGTAGTGAATATTTTTAACATTATCACTTGGTATAATGAACACAAAATTGTTTTATATTAATTTTGTGGATTTTAATATTAAAACCTTATTTTTAAACCTTTTGACTTGAAGAAAAATAAATAATCGATGTTTGTTCAATGATATACATGCTTTCGCAATCATTATTTCCTATCAATGCTTTATAAAAATCAAAAACTGTTAATTTTTTATTTAAAAATGTATTTTTTAGTCAGTAGTTATTATATAGAATAACATTTATTTAAAACAAACAGGAAGAGCTTTTAAAATGGTTATTGTTTAAAGTTTTTACCTAAAAGTTATTATATATTCCATGAATATGTATACAAACTGCTTTGAAAAAACAAAAAATAAATGATAAAAGATTTTGTATTACAATGTTCATCCTAAAAAAAACAATACCTACGATAAAGTGTTTGTTTTACGGGTGTGTTCCAAATGAAATGACAAAAGTAAATACTGTAAGTTAAATATGTAATAAAAAATTATAATGAACTGGGTAATGAGTAAAAAAAGATTATGTATAAATTATGTATTATAAACCATTGTATATTTTAATTTGTTATTTTATTACAAATTTAACAATTTGGTGATGCTTAGTAAGGATGTATATTCTAATACACCATGAATGTTTTTATATATTTTTATTTTCAAATAAATATAACTACTTAGTATTACGTATAGTATGGATTATACAACTTTATTTTATGTTTTTCAAAGGATAAATAACCATACAATTAATTTTAAAACTAAATGTTAACAGTTATCAATCAGACTAATAGTAAATTAGTTAATTATTATGTAGGTGTATGATTTAAAATTAGATTGTAAGATTTTCGTGTACATTTACTTCACTAGTTGGAACTTATAGTTTTTGAAATACCACAGCTGTCATTTTATCGACAGTCAATTATAATACTTTATTAATCTCCTTCAATGTTTTTTCTAAAACTTTAAGACGAAAAAATTGTGGTTAAAACTATCGTAGGTGTTTATTTAAATATAATGCATTAACTTTAAAGCGAAAACTGTCAATTGTTGATGATTTTAAATTGCTAATCTTGATTTATTTAATGTTTAACTTAAGTATTACGTTTTCATGAATCGCATTTTTCATATATGAATCTTATACTTTGTTCTTGGACTACATTAAAAAACAATGCATTGATTTATTGTATTTATTTGTACAATATTTATTTTTATTTAATTTTATAGTGCATATCATTAGAATTCATTGTTAATAAATTATTGTATAATCTTTGGACAATTTATTTGGAAAAAAATACTAGCATAATTTTACTTTACTAGGTATCGGTTGGTTATTAAATACTGTAAAAATATTATTAATAGCTAGCTGTGCATTTTAAATATTAAGAGCATCAATAGTGTTTTTTCCGGCAATATGAAGTAAGAAAACTAAAAAAATGAAAACACAAATCGAAAAAATAATAACACATACATACATGGGTTTTTTTTTCACAAGTTATAATTTTATATCTATGTTTTAACGTGTTTATATATGTTATAATTTTTAAATATATTTTAAAATGGATAACATAAATTAATTTAAAAAATTTCAAATATTAAAAAGATTATATAACAATCTAAGTATTATGTTAAATATTAATCATCAGGCATATTTTGTTACTTTAAGTATAGTGTATATTGGTGAGTAGGGTTAGAGATGAATGTATCATGTATTTACGTATGACTACGTATTACCTCACAGTCACCCTTAATTTTAATTTTTGGGATTAACTAAAATGTTCAAATATGTAGTTTTATAAGTCCAATAAAATTTAGTTAAAAAAGATAATAAGTTATAAAAATATTGTTTGTATTTGTAGATAATATTTACTTTTTAATTTTGTTTTAAAAATGTAGATTTGGAGTGGCTGACTAGTATAAGTGTTCCTATTTAGAATAATTAATAAAGTCAATAAATTCAAAGTTTTATGTGATCAAGTGATCAAAATTTTAGTAATTATTAATTTGTTTCGTTTAACTCACGGGTTGAAGGAAACATAGATACGCTACTGTTAACTAGTAGAGGCCACATTTTTTATTTTGCCTAAGACCTCAAAATGCCTATATTAGGCTTTGTTAAGAGGAGTAAGGACTAGATACAAAATATTCTACATAGTCTCTATTTCATACCATTATTAATTCAAGTCAAAATGGATTGAATCCAAGAATCCGTATAAAAAAAATTGAATTTGAAATTTGGATTAAGTAATATTATAGTTTGATTAAAGAATTGGTTAAACTATTGTTTTGTACTAATCATAACCTTAATAGTTAATTTATAACAGTTACGAAATAGAATATGGGGCCGAAGGTTAAATAATACTATTTTTTCCGAGTGTCTTCAAGAGCCTTCAAGAAATTTGTGTGAACTGGGAGTCATGTAATTATTTAATACAACTAAAACTTACTGAAACAAAATTCTTACAAAGTTCAGGTTTTAAACACGAGTTTTTTATTTTATTTATCAGAGACAAGTGACACGCATATCATTCAAATAGAGTTGTTTTCAAGTTCTCAGGCATAGGTTATAATTTATAACTTATAAATTAGATATAATGATAGGTAATATTCGATTCCTATTTCGTATTACTGTTATGTTACTGTTTAATAATATTTTTAAATATATACACTCACTGCCAAGGCCCACATTAATTATCACAGCGTTTGGCTTCATGAGCGCTAGTCAATCCTTATTTATGATATACATGGTTTCGGGTACCAAAATTGTATCCAAAATAATTATTTAATCGCTGCGTCTAACTAAATCGTCGGTCGACACCAATTGTCCTCCAAGACATTCCACTGATGGCACAACAACAAAAAAGTTACCATTCAAATCCAACAGTGTTTTAAAATAGAAATTTTTTCGTCCACAGTCTTACCCTCGGGCTTTGGTGTACGGCTTGTATACAGTAGTCCATTCAATTTGAACCCGCTCAGCATTTTTGCAACCGCAATGCCAATGTTTCCGCAGCCAACTATGCCGACTATGGAATTCGTCAGGTCCATACCGAGCATTGTTGGAAATTTACCTCAACAAACGTATAAATACGTATCAGTCGTATCGTTGTTATATATTTGTACCTTAAACCGCATACGAGTTTAAATAAAGTCAATTAAATCAATTGTATATTTGTTTGTACTACATTAACCGCTGGCTGTATTATTGGACGAATAAATGATTAAATATTTTTTTCATAGTTAAAATATAAATTGTAGTATTTACTATTTATTAGTTATAAAATTGAAAAAAAAGATGGTTTTTTTCTTAACAAAAATCGTCTATCAGTTATTGTCTTTTAAAAGAAAAATACTAATTTTTCTGATAATGTATTGTAATTGTTAAAATAATATTAACTAAGTAAAAATTAAATTATATTTATTTTTCAAATTTACAATGTTATCTGTTGGTTTGCATCGAGAAAATTTTTTGCTGTAGCAATTAATAGTCCAACAGTGAGTTCTGCGACTTTATTTGTAGCGGCGAGTGCAGTGTTGCATAATACAATTCCTCGTTTCTTCAGAGCATTTGTGTCAATGGAATTGTAACCCATAGCGTCAAACTAAAAACTCTGAGACTAGGACCTAAAAATTACAATAGATTTAATATATTTCCTTTGAATAAAATGTAGATTTATATCTTCTTAGGTAGATTTTCAATCATAGGTGGTCACTGGTCCTTTAACCCTAAGTAAAAATTAGAATAAACGATCAATATGATAGAATAGAATTATTTAAAATCAAATCAAAGATAAGACCGCACACATTTTGACGTACCTATTACTTACAATTTTAACGGACTTCACAAAACTGAAATTAAAACAATTTACAAATTGTGGCCAATATGATAAGAAAACTAAAGTATGGTTCCATTTAGAAAAGTTAAATACTAAATCAATATAATTCTCATACATATTTATTTTTAAATATTTATATAATATATTCAAGTATTAATATTATAGATAAATTATAGATAAAAAAAAAAGTGGAATAAATAAAATCTAAACTAATTTATTCTTAGTATAAAAATGTTATGTTATAAACAATAAATAAAAACATAAATGAGAATTGCGTGAATATTAAATCATTAATTACAGTATTTTATAAAAATAAATACAATTTTAGATTCTGAGAGAAGCGATTATGCATTGATTTTTCATTGGTGTGTGTTTCATTATTTGCAATTGTCACCAACCTTTTGGAGCAAATTAAAAATTCTCAAATATTCAATTTTGAGAATAGTTTTAGGATATAATTGGTACTCTAGGGTTAAAAAATAAAAGCTCCACAGTAATGCAGTACTTTTAAAAATAGTTATCAAAATAAAAATACGAATATAAAGAAAAATAGGAATATTAATGAAAAAATATATTTAGACAAAATTATTTTATTTTATGGTTGTAATTCAAAATAAATTGCTTACTGATCAATTTAATAAATCTTCATAATAGTATTTAATAGATATGATATAACTTTGAAAATATTATGAATGATTTTGTGTTATTTAAAAATATTTAAAATTTTCAACTTTTTATTTATTTATTTATTTTTTTGTAATAATATAGACGATAAAATATTTTTCGTCAGTTAAAAATCTTGGTTACAGTTTTATTTTTTATAAAATATAAATTAAAATTAGCTAGCAATTTTATATAAAATAATATTATATTTATTACTACTTAAAGTATGTGATAATTTTACAAAGAATAATTCAATATATTGTATTACTTATAAAGAAAAAAATTACTTATTACAATATAATTATTATAAAACAAAATATTTTTAAAAATATGTAGACATTAGACTGACAGAGATATACCGTTTTCACTTAGAATCGTATACAATTATTTATCATTCAATTCAAATTAACACAATTTTTTCAGTGACCTACACAATGACCTGCTACACTCGACATTTACTAGATAAACAACAGAGCAAATTTTCTATTTTTTTAATTAATTTTTATTCATAAAATTATAAAATATTAATAATTGAAATTATGATCCTTATTTGGTACTATAAATTTTTTTTTTATATAATTCATTAGTTTAATTTTTTAGGTAAATAAAATTTTATAACTCAACATTAAAAATATTATAATTTATTTACCTGCTGCTTCGATTACTTGTTCATCTACAGTTAAGTTAATCCCGGTTAAAAGCAATCTAAATTTCCCGAAAACGTTATCTAACAGATCTTGTTAATGGTATAGCCCACGGGTTTGTTGATTATTTGCACATCAAACTTATTGAATTGTATACTATATTTAATTACAATTTACACATTTTTGTGTAATTAAAACAGATATGTAAACATGGTTTAAATAAAATAAAATTTACGTTACATTTTCATCAACTGTCCAATGATTGTTTGTGGAAAATTATTGTGAGTCACTAATATCGAATTTAGACGTACTTGTGTTTGAAAACTTACATACATTAATATTACTAGTATTTTTAAATTGAATTCTAATTTAGTTATTACATTACACATTTACATACTAAATAAAAAATAAAATAGTAGTTACTAATAAGTGACAGTTATTAATTATTTATATATTCATCATTAAATATGAATATTATAATAAAGTAATTAAATTGTTTATAATATTATTATTTATCATATGATAATGTTATTTTTTTTCATTCTATTTTTTAAAACTCTACATATGCACTTCAAGTATATAAGTAGGTACATAATTTTAATATTAAATAATTAATTATTAAAACAATTTGACATAGTACAAAATATATAAATTTACTGAATATATTACAATAAAACAATCATTAGTTTTAATTATTTGATCAATGTATATATTATTATTTACTAAATAAATTATTTAAATTATGGTATGCTATATATTTTTATCTAATGCAAGAGAGAATAAATTTTAGGTTAGAGTATTTAATACAATAAATATTAGGTTTACAGATATGTATTTAGTTGATTTAACACGTATAGATTATTGGTTACCGGGAATTTAGCTATTATGAATTATAGGTATAAATACATTGTTTTACTCTTATTCTTATTAATTTAATAAATTATTGATATTGATAAACTAATAATTAAAATGCATAGATCAATAATTTATACTTACTTGAAAGTAAATAGTAAAAATCGTGAATGGAAAATGTGTTATCTTATTTGTACAGGTTAATTTCGTGTTGGGATTTGTTGAAATAACTATAGATTATGACTTATGAATTTATGGCAATAATTTTATTGAAAAAAAAATAATATTTTTATCGTATTGTGAATTTTAATTAGCATTATAATATTTATAGAACGTTAAACTAATTAGTTGTTACATAAACTGTTTTAATTATGTTTTATAAAAACGGCTCAATAATTAATATTATTGGTATTAATGGTATTAGATTTTGTTTGATTTTTGTAATTTAAAAATGATTAATTGTAGAGACTTGAATTTTTCATCAAATATTTATTTAAAATTTTAAAAATAAAAATGCACACATTTTTTACATTAACATTTTAAATTTAAATATTTACACCATTTACTAGATATATGATAAAATATATCTATTTTATTAATTATTTTGTAGTTAAAAAAATATTAATCATTATAACTTGCGAAGCATTTTATTACTGTGTACTCGTATAATATACATTGTATATTTTTAATTACGATATGCACACATCCAGTGAAATCTTTAAAATGCTAAATAATTTTAAGCTATTTATACCTCAGATCAATAATTTACATAGTTTTACGGTATAATTGATCAATAAGTTTTTATGTAATATTTCGTATATAAATACATATTAAAATCAGTTAAATTATGTAATAACTAATTAGTAATTTGTTTTTGGTAAAAATTAGTTCAATCTATCGTATTACTAATAAAAAAATTACTGATAGTATAAATGTTATATATATATATATATATATATGTAATAAAATAGCCTTAATATAGGCTGACAGATCATGATTGCTCAGAATCTTTTTTAGTCGTTTTCAATGATTTTTCATTGAATTCAAATTTTACAAATCGATTAGTGACCTACTGTTCCTCAATGACGAAATGCAGAAATTTATTATTTTTTTTATTAGATTTTATAAATAATAATAATATGATTTTAAATATTGATTTGTATTAATTTACTATATTATATACAATTTATAATATTATAAGTAAAATAGAATAATTATTGGTATATCATTTTTTTTTTTATTTTACCACTAAAAATTAACCTACTACCAATATTGTTTTATGCTAAACTAGTTTCATGTTATAAATGGAGCGGTTTAATCAAATAGTAAGTATTGTATTGATGTCTGTCGTTCAACTTTATGGATAAGAAAATATATCAATTAAACTTTCCAAAAAACCAATAAATATCGGAAACGGGAATACTTACACTCACACTAAACCAGTTTTTAACAAAATTAATTTAATTTTGTTGTGATTCTAAAATAAAAACCATAAAATTGATATTGATATAAATTTTTATAAATTATTTTAGCTCTTATTGTGTTATTAAGTTATTTATTTACACATTTGAAACATTTGAACTTAGTACCATTACTTTCGGAATCAATATCTATAATATGACTATATACCTAGTTTATATTATTTTGTTGCATAATGAGTAATGACGTGGGTTATGACCAATAATAATATTGTTACACTCACATTATTCACTGTCTGGTCCGTCCGGCTTATTGTTTCGAGAGGTACCTAGGATCGTGGTTTAACATTATTATTACTATGATTATTATTATTGCGTTGTGTTTATAAAACGTACTGTTCCACAGCGTAACACATCATACAGTTGAAGTGTCGTTGGTCATTAATTTCAGCTCGTCACGGTTCGTTCGGCGGTCATCCGTCATTACGTTTCTATTCCCCAACACGATAGAATGATCACTAAGCGTGAAATATTTCACAACTTCAAAGTACTCGAAATTATTATTAATATATATATATATTTATTTGTGTGTGTATGTGTATATCGTGCGACGCGTTGTGCGGCCGTCTCAAACCGTGTCTATCGTCGTTTATATCTGCTGAGCTACTGGACAAGGAAACCGTGTTTGACAGCAGTAGCGCATAAGAATTTTGGTCGATTTATTTTCACACTCAATTATTACTATGTACAATAAGTCTATCTTCTATTCAATATTTCAATTCTCAAAATTAGTATATTACTCTCAATTATCATGATATAATTTTTAATCGCGTGGTTGATACGTTTGTTTTTGTACGCATATAAATACTGTGTATTCAATGATTGTTGTAACGATCCTTTTAGGAGTAAACAGTATTACGATTTGAATTGACATATTTTTTGAAAAAACGCATTTTTAACTATTTATAAAGCTAACGAAAAAAAAACAGTAGATATGGAGACAACCTTAATTTAAGTCATTTAATATTAAGTTTTTATTGTTTTTAATTATAAAAAATATAGTGGAATAATAAATCAAGTAGGTACAATAATTTACCACATGATAAATTACTGTTCTTCTAATGATAGAAAAGTGTATGTGTTCATATTTAAATAATTTCATTAAATTTTCAGTCAAATTTTTAAAAATTTAGGCCAGATATCTTGATTTTATGTTTCCTCCCCATTAAACTATCTTTTGTGTGTAAAAATTAAAAGAGGAAATGAATACCTGTCAGGTTTGTCTAACTAAATTCATATTGTCAAAGTGGTGTGGAACTTCCAATATTATTACACCTTATAATGGTAGATCTTTGTATATCATATTATATTTGACTTATCAGTTAGACTCCTACCTAGATCAGTCGACGCGATTGGGTAAAACGATATCAAAAAAATAATTATGCATATATGTTAATTTCTTGAGACCTAGAAGGGGGAGGCGTACAAGAGCCGAAAAATCCGACGATTCCGACGACCAAATCTCATATCTCACCGACGATTACGTGTTGGCGTTGGGTACCGCAGCATTTTAGTAGATAAATATGGAAACATAACACGAAAACGTGGCGAGGGACGTTTTATTTTTTTTTTCTGCGGTTTGGGGTGGAGTTATTGACACGTATTAGGCGCCGACACGATTCATACAAATAACTGCAGGGATGATAATATGATATTATTATTATCATAATATATCGTCGTCGAACGGGAGCAGCTACTGTTGCGCGGTCGTCGCGCTGTAAAAGGCGGCGACGGTCTCGAGCGCGCACGCACACACACACACACACAATATTATTTTACACACGAGCGTCGTGTAATAGTGTCGGAGCGGTGTCAGTGGCGGCGGAGTGGAAGTGACGGCGACGGCGGCGGTGGCGGAGTGCTTTTGATGCTGTCAAGCCAGTTGGCAGATGCTGAAAAGAAGGTTTGACAGGTGATTTATCATAATGTTTTGAAGTCAGCGTGACGTGGCCCCGGGGCTCTCTGTACTCATTTGTCACTGTCGCCACCGCCGCCACTACAGTGTGTGCCGCCGCCGCCACTACTACTACAACGACTACTATTACTATTATATACTACTACTATTACTACTACCACTACTACTACTACTACTACTACTACTACCACTACTACCACTACTACTACTATTACTATACTTCCATTACTACATTACCACATAGTATGTGAAGACTATGAGCTGTATGTGTGTGTGTGAGTGTGTGTGTGTGTGTTGAGTGGTGCGGAGAGAGGGCCACACGAACACAAGACCGTCGGGCGGACGCGCGCGCCGTTGCGTACGAGAGCGGCTCGTTAACTCATTTTTAATGACATGTCAGACAGGTTGTTTTTATAACCGGACCGCCTCGGAGCGACGGCGGCGGCGGCGGTTGCGCGCATAATACGCGTTCGAGTCTGTGCACGCGCGCGTGCGTGTGCGTGCGCGGCAGCTACGTCTTCACACTTTTTCTTTTCCTATACGATCACCGTACACACACACACACACACACACACACACATACACATAAATAGACGAGCGTGTATTTATTGCGCGTATTGTACGCGACTAGTGTCGCACACAATTATATTGTTGTGATTGAATTGAATTTGTTTTTTACCCGCGATTTTATCTTGTCTCGAGCGTGCCTACACGCATACGATGTGTCATCGACGACATCCGATATCGCATACCGCGTCGGTACATCATATTTTCCAGTCGTGAAAATGTTCGTTCACGTGATTTCATTTTGCCAGACACGGTGACCGCACGAAAAACTACGATGGTGATTTGTTTTAAACCTATTTACAAATGCATTAACGTTTCTACACGATTGAAACTGAACAGCAATTGACCGGCTGTTGGAGTTCAAACCAAATTTAAATCGCTTTAAATTGTTTTATTTGTTTTATATTTATGCGTACAATAATATTTGTTGTACATTGTATCTCGAGAATTTTAATGAAATATTGAATGATTTTTTTATGAGTTTAGTATGATGTATAAAGAAACATACAAGAATTAAAATAAATACCAATTATGGTTTATTTTAAGATTATTGATTCTCTTACGGAGTATTTGAAATCGAACGAGAATTTTAGTTCTTATCAAATGTTGTAAATATAGATTAATTTGACACGTTTATATCGTAATTTAATTTAACACTAATCTAATATATATTATGCACTATAGATACAGTAAACAATGCAGTTAATAAAATAATATTAATTATATTCATTGCAGATAACAGTCTGACGAAAGTTTTCCTTTCAAAATTCAAGGTTTTATTAAGATCTTAATTATTTTTATTTATTAAATTTACTAATTGTCAGTCTTTATTTTAAGACTATATTTGTATTTTATAGATAAATAAATTAGTATTATAGTTAGATACCAATAAATTGCTATTTACCGCTAACTAATAAACAAAATAATTTAGTAGGTAACTATATTATAGTCATATAATATTATGTAGATATGTTTAGTATTATAATAGTAAATAATTTTAATGATCAACTATTTCACTTAACTTTATACGACATAATATTATATTCTGTATGATGAAACCATTAAACTATAATTGGTCAAAAATTATACATAAAATAGTATACAATATTTAAATAATAACAAATTTAATATATTATATCATATTTTATGCTTTAAAAACAGAAAATCATCTTTATTCTAAGATCATAGTTTAATCTCGATGAATGATGTAAATATTAACTGTTAAAGTAAGTGTACAAGTAACACAACTGAGCATTGAACAACTAAAATATAGTGTTCTTGATGCCAGATAATGAAAGAAGTTTTTTAAAACACTTAAAAACTTTAATAAATCATCGTTATAAAATAGAAATTGCTATTTATTGCTTACATTGTTATTAAAGAATAGAACCACCAAGTAGGGATTAAAATATCAGATGGTATTATAGTCCAAACAATTATTTATGTTGTATTTATGAAATATTTCGATACATAATATTAGTAGGCTACGTTAAACATCAAAAGCACATTAACTAATTAGTCAGCTAAATATTTCAAAACTACTATTTAAATTAATAGCACACTTTTTTCCTATTCATAAATAAAATAATACCCATATTAAAAAAAATAATTTTAGATAATTTTTTATTAGGAAAAATATTTAGTTTTCTAATATATAAATTATGCAATTATTAAAGCAAAAGAATGGGTTTTTTTTTTTAAATTTAATTTACGAAAATACTTAATTTGCTTCTAATGAAAAGAAATAAACCGATGAATAAGTATAAAATTATTTTGAATGAATGGAAATAATCCTTTAAGGCTTAATAACGCGTAACTGATGCTTTGTATTGAAGTATAACGTTAGGTGTTTTTAACCTTTTCAAAATTCGAACAAACCATTAAAGTATTTATGAATTTTGCCTACACTGAACGCCTTAACAAAACATTGGTCGCATTTTAATATTTATTTACAACACAGCGTAAGCATAATAGTTATTAAAATGGTGTTTGCCTTCACATTATTTTTTTTTCTGTAAATATTTAAATAACTGAAATAAAGAAAACTTCATATTTTAGTTTCTATGTATTTATAAATAGTGAATACTTTTGGTAACTTTAGTGTTGGAATGAAACAATTTTTTTTTCTTTATGGTTTAATTTATTCAAAGTATATAAAATTATATTATTTACAATATAATTCTACAAATAATTAGTTAATTACAATATTTTAGACTTTATGTTTTAGAACGAAAAATTTGTTAATTGAATATATTTTTAATTATAAGCATAAGCACTTGTTAATTTTATTTATTGCTTATACATGAGTTTTTGTTACATATTATAAATTATACAAAATACTATCCATATTATACTATACTAGAAATTTAACTGTGAATAATATCTTATTAAAATTATTTCTATTCGTTTTTGCTATTATTTCTTAAAAATAAAGTAAGTAGGTAGTTAAATAAAATAAAAATATGTTGGTTAACATTATTTCTTAAGTAACAAACATCATATTTTCCGTTATCTTTAAAGATTTACATGTTTATTTCCTTACATATTTTATCCCATAAATGACGTTTTATTCGAATACTCAGAAATACGATGAAACTCGTTCTGCATAATACGTTAGCGTTATCACTGTAATAAGTAGATATGCCAGTGCGTTCAAGCATAATGTTATAATGCATTTTAATAAAATGTGTGGTCGAATAGACGACGTTAATATACCGTCATATAAATCTCTTTACATATCGATGCACGTCTGAACTGAACCATCGAACAATCGAACTAAACGTTAATACTCTTTGGCGTATGACGTGTACATAGGTAAACAAATGCGTCTCATATACCAAATAACTATACTGACGGTTGGGGGAATATCATTATTTTTTTTTTGTTCAAGTATCTACTCGAAAGATGCAGAGTAAAAAAAAAAAAAAAAAAAAAACCGGTAATCTATAACACGCATATTATGACCGGCAAAGTGAGGGGAAAATAAAGAAAAAACAACATAAACACAATACCATTGCTGGACCTCGTGAGCTCGTCCGGTGTATATTATTATACTTCCCTGAAGCAACGCATCAAGAGGATCTGACGAGGAAACATCTGTCTGTCATTTAACGCCTGTGTAAACACGACGAGGAAACGGATCGAATTCTAGCGTGAGAAACCGTTTGTAATACGTACATGTTATAGTTTCGGGACTTCGACGGCTTCTTTAGACAAGAAAGACAGTCTGACTAAGGTGGTATCTGAAACGGCAACAGGCACGTGTGCGGCGAAAATATCTATAGTGTTTGGTGATAGCGCACTTGATAGATATAAATACACTGCATTATCGTCGAGGTTAGCAGCACGATGATAGTTATAGTTATTTTTTTTTTTTTTTATCTCCTTATTTGTCTTATCCTAAAAAGGTTTTATTAAAAACAATGATATATTGTCACTATTTGTCCCTGTCTTGTATAATTTTCTCTCAATTTATTAACTCTATCAATCCATCTCATTTCCGAATCTGACATATGATCTCTTATCTTGTGGCATTAATTTCAAGTAGTCTACCATTAAAGCTTCATTATACACACCTATTCTGACCACATAATAATATAGTATTTTAATATCTATTAACAATAGTAGCACTTTTTATAATATGTTTATATTGTACACAGTAATGTAATTTTATTATATCATATAACAACCATGATTCGACATTACTTTTACGAAAGCTTCATAATTTCGAAAACCTGCAAAATCATATATATATATATATAAATGGGTAATCAGGCTGTCTCAAAATATAATATTACTTGTATGCATTACTGCGATCCACTGCCGACTGTACAAATAAATATGATGTTATAACATTTAGCAGACGTAGAAAATTGACGTGTACGCATTTTAATAATATAAAATGATAATAAAAATATTTTATCGAAAATATGCACTCAAACACATCGCATATACTTCACATGGACTTAAAGCGTTTATATGCCATCGATCGACACATCGGTTTACTATTCGTCTAATGAACTGAATTATCTCACAACGACAACCTTATGGCTATATATTATTATATTATACAACAATGTTTAATGAGTGCCAAGACTTGTTTTGAATATTAAATTCAGTAATTTGAATATAATTTCATAATCTTGCACATAGTCTGAAAAGGTCGATTAATTAAGTCGATTTTGATAATTTTATGGTATATAAAGGGCGAGAAATCTAGCGGAAACCCTATCGGCCGCCATAATAGTGCGAGTACCCATATTGTATTGTACCTATATATAATATATACATTGGGCACGTCTGATTTAGATGGTTCGTCTAAACTCAAAAGATAATAAAAATTATGAAAATCTTAAATCACGCTTTGAGATTACTGTATTCATATATTATAACTGCTGCAATTTTTTTTCTTTACCCTTACCTATTCTATTCTATTCTCACTTTCTTTATCTTTGTACTTTAACACCACCATTATGTGTTCGGGACCCGATTACGTACTTGAAGTACGTGAGTTAAGTTGGACGGTCATTTAACACACTGAATTGAGTGCACTTATACTATACGTTTACATAATAATAATTATAATAATAATAATAATTTATACTATTTATAGACTACTATTAGTATATTAATAAACACAGTGGCATATATCACACACAGATTTTGAAGAAAGATCAAATACCCATTGTCGACGAGATTAACACTTAATTTTAACTTTGTAGAATACTGACCTAGTTAATATTGTTTAATAATGTTAAATTTATTATAAGTCTACAGTAACTAAAATCAATATCAACATTAAAAAATATAAAATCCTACTAATCTCACTTTCAGATATACCTATTTTAGGGTACTCTTGAAATTTTTTTTCAAGATTCATAAAAAATTGCATCAAACTGAACCAATTTAATTAAAACTAAACTATTTACTGTTTAATATACAAACGATTTGTTTTGTTTAAATTATAATAAATTGACGGCTCAAATTATTTTTTATAAATCGGAATAGTCTCAATGTTCTTGTTGGCTTGTTATTGTTTTAACTAGTTAAATGATTTTAATATTATCTTATAGTATGGTCATTAAATATTTTGAAAAAAAAAGAAAAGAAAAGAAAAAAAAACAAAAAATGTACCTATTTCTCAAATTTCACAACCGGTTTCGAGATTATAAAATTTGGTTATAATACGATATTTGAACGACAAATGTATTCAAGCTGAACAGCGTCTCTAAAATCATCGTGTGTGTACAGATTTATAATGTATTTGTTTTTAATTGTTTCAATTCAAATAGTTCAGTCACGTTTTTATATATGAAGATTAATCGCTAATATATCGATTAAATTGCTTTACCCTTTCACAGAACACTGCGGGAATGGATTTTAAATGATGTAAACTGGGTCTTCACTAGAATATAAATGTATTAAGTATAACAATAGAAAACCCTTTAACCTTCAATGAAATGATCAATGAGAGAAAGGAGCAGCGTTATAGAAATATTGTACCATATTGCTTTGTTCGACTTCCTTTTGTTGTTATGGTGTTTTAATGTATTTTGTATGACTTTGATTCCCTTAGGTGGTTTATGTATAATAATTTAGTTTTAAAAATGAAATCACTACGTCAACCAAAATAATATAGATAATGATAAGTTTTATAAATTATTTTATTATTTTATAAAATATAGTATTTTATTTTGTAAAGCATTTAGCACTATAATAGTTATAATAATTCTTGTATTAATTACAATGTGAGAAAAAAAATCGTAAATTACCAATTTTACTGTGAATGACTTTTTAAAAACTTTTTAAATACAATAAAACATTTTTAAATTACAATACACATAGATTAAAATATATTATTGTTATTATGTCATCAGTTGTAAACTAAAAAAAAAAAATAATAATAATAAAATATACTTCTCTTTTGTACAGATATTATTTGAAATAAAAGTATACCTCCGTATATCTCCTAATCACTAATCATGATTACTGATACTTATCTATATAGTTCGAAATTTTTCTATGGTTTATAAGCCTAAGCCTATAATAAAGTTGTATTATTATGTAAGTACCCTACTTATAATATGTTTTCGGTTCAAAATTTATACCTATAGGTATTATTGCATATATTTATAGATCACAATTTCACTTCATGATTATAAAGGTTTCGAGTTTCTCAGCAGCTGCTGACGGTTTATAGATTATCATCACATATCATCTACTAAGATCTTCGAACGAGATATATGTTTAATATATAAGTTGTTTATCTGATTTTATGAAATCGAGTAGTGTACGAAAAACCACTCGTTTGGGCCGTGTTAAATATATTTCATACAATACATAATAAGAAATGGTTTAAAATCGAATCGTTAACCACAATAATCGTTAAACGATTAAATAAAACAAATGTTTTACAGTAACGTCATATATAAATCGGTAGTTAAATTATGATGTATAGAGAAACCACCTCAGCCTTCAAGTATATAAGCATAAAACATTCGCTGTTCCTCGTGGAATCCGCTCTTGACCTCTCGACGACCTACTCGGGATAATTACAATAAATTATGATCTATCGTGGCAAGACTTACGGTGACGTTCAATGCGTGAGTATAATACTTTTATGATAATATCACGTCGACTGAAATCGGAAGCAGCTATCGTGTGAAGCGGGACATTGCGTTCGGGAAATTTGATCGACGCAAAAATCGTTTTAACTTTTAACCTCTACCCGTGCATTTGACTTTTTATAAAATATATTCGTTTCAATGTCTTACCTCTGCTCCAATTGTCCACCCCTCCGTCGCCAACTACATCACTCGACCGTGTATAGGCCGGTAATAGCAGGAGAGTCGGCGGCAGCTCATGAGGTGATATCAATGGGAACGGTTATAAATCACGAGTAGCGTTTGTCGCTGTCAAACTACGACCAGCGGCGGGGTGCCAGAGTGTAGGTGAAAAACACGTGACACACACACACACACACACATACTTACACACGAGTTGGCGGTGGATACGTGGTATGAGTGAGAGTATCATATACACATGTATGTAGGAATGGCAGCGGGGAAAGAGAAAAATGGATAGAGATATATAGATATTTAGATAGAGAGAACGAGACAGAGTGAGAGAGAGATGTGAAATGATAAATTGCCAATGGCATAATAGTATGCGGGAGCCGTATTTCATCGCCGCCACTGCGGGAACCGTATTTCATCGTCGCCACTGCGGGGGAGTATAGAAACCCGTCGTGGTAGGGAGGTAGAGACGCATTTCCCCGCTTGTCGGAAGGAAGCAGAAAGGGGTGATATGGCGGCGGACAGCAACAGCCAATTACGCTGAGTAGCTCGTTCATCAAATCCCATTGCGAAATTTGCGTGCACGGCGGCGGATGACCGAGTACGACGTACTGAATTATTTTCAAATAATATATATTATACAACTCGTGCTTTTGTTCAACTCTAAACGAAAAAAAAAAAATAAACAAAATCCTAATTTTACAAACAGCTGTCAAAAAAGTTTTTACGGGTTTTTTTTTTTAAGGTTGAAGTAATGGATGTTGGTTACGTACGTGTCTGTTCGTTGCCCATTGTTTTCGTGTTAAAAACATAATATACTATTTTTGCTGTAGTTTATTATAGTGAACACATGCTCTTCCGTGGACAGCAAGGTCTTAATCATGTACATTGCTGTTTGGTTGCTATATTTGTATTAATAAAGTATTAATTCTGCACTCGCCATTTATTTCAGTTTTCCATAAACAATAAATTACAATGTATTATATTACCTCATACATTTTTTAACCGAAAGTGGAACACTTATAGGCTCTTATTACTCTAATAATGTTGTAATATAATTTCAATACTTAGATATAGTTAGACCAAATTGAATGATTTGTATTGTATATATTTAATATTTTAGTAATTTTACTAAAAAAAAAAAAAACAATCCATAAATCTATTGATAATAGTGCTATGCCACAACACTTGGTTACTTTTCATTTTATGTTAAAATTTGTCATACGCGTTTTCTAAATAATTTTTGCCCCTAAACCACCATGATTATATCTATATAAATTATATATATACGTATTTCAAAAGTGCCACACACTATAATTGATCCGTCTTAAATCCGTTCAGAGATACGACATTTCCAATCCAACGAGTCTTCCATCCGTCAACGATGTTTAGAGGGTGCGAAAATATATTGATTCAGACGTTTTTCATCCGTCGTAGATGCCAAAGGGGAGGACAGACAGATGTGGCTGACAAGTCGCATTAATTATCAAACCGTAGGCGCATTAGACAGAGGGGCTGTTGGTGCAACAGACACTGGCTTAATTGTCATTGAATGTCAAACGATATCAAGCGCACAAACACTTAGAATAAATAACGTATATTCTGGATAATGACATTTTTTTCCACCAAGTTTCTAGATTTAAAATCCGTTAATTGAATTGTAAAATAATGTTGATTTTTTCCAACCAGCTATTTCACATGATTGTTGTTACGAAATTAAAAATACGTGCTATCGATCTTACAACTTTTTTACGTTCCTATAAGATAATTTAGAAAAGATTATTTTACAGTGTTAAATGTATGATATTATCTCAATACTTCCTTTCTATAGCTGCTGTCTTATATAGGTATTATAGTCTATAGTCTTCACTCACATTACTTTATATTTACATAACAGTCTTAATGATGCGATAAATAGATTTTTTTTAATTTTAGATTCTGAGCTGAGCCACTTGTTCGAGACTAATACCGGGTTAATGTATTGATTTTAAAACGGTGTGAATTTTTTTATTTTTAGTATATGAAAAGTAAAGACACTTTTTCTAGCAAAAAAAAAAAAAAAATATCTGTGTTATCAACTTTGATAGAGGTTTCTGGAATTAAATTGGATTTAGCCGATACTTTTGAGAAATTAAAATTGAAAATCCCCAGTAGTTTTTAAAATAATCTGAAAAACAAATATTAACATAATAATTTTAATATTAATATTAAAATAATTATTTGATAACCTCGATTATCAAAAAATAAGATCGTCTTCGATTTTTTTGTATAAACGTCAATTAAAATTTTTCGCTTGGATAAAATGCTTCAACATTTAAAACAGGGTTCCTTGTAAATCATTGTTAATACTGGAATAATTAAAAAAAAAAATTTAGACCAAATCGATAATAGTTTTATATAAGCATTTGAATACATCATTTTTATGAAGAAAAATAGATTTTTTTGTAAACTGATGTGTTTGTTTTTGTGATTTTCTCCTATTTTATTTGGTTATTCCAATTATTTCTAAGATATACAATGGAAAAAAAAACTTAATATACAATCAATATATACTATTATGATATTAAATATTCATTAAATAATAATGCAATATATTCAGTAAAAACTAAATTTATCTATACCTTTACTGATAGTAAAATAAATTATTTAAAGAACCATATAAAAAAAAAAAAACCGTATCATCAAATATATTTTTAGTAATATTGTCTGACAGAACGTATTCGGTTCTTTGCACAGAGTCGTTTTTCATATGCAATGATTTACAATTATATTCAAAACAATTTAACACATACATTATGTGGTAACTTAATCAATTACGAAGTATACTCCTAACGTTTTTCCTTTTTTTTTAATATCTGGTGATGGATTCAAATGTTATGTTTTCTTACTTTTTTAATGTACAATGATTTAGGCAACCCTAAAATATAATATAACGTTAATTATTAACTATTTTATTTAGGTACTAGTTGTCCCCGTTCACTTCACTGCCCGTAAAAAGTCTCCTTTTGTAAAGGAATTTTGAAAATTGATTTCATCATTAATTGATATTGTGAACATTGTCAGCTCCAGACCCAGGCATTGCCAGACCGCACTATTACTCCGTTTTTGCTTGACTTTCTTTGAGACTTTTTTTTTTTTTTATTCGGATCTTAAGCATTGTAGCGTGATGTTAAATAGACTATAACCTTTCTCGAGGATTGGACTATCAAATTCAAAAATATATTTTTTTTTTAATTCTACTGGTAGTTCTAGGTATTATTGTGTTAAAAAAAAAAAAAAATAAATAAAAATAAACAAACTCTTCACATTTCTTAATATGTTAATAATAATATATATAGTATAGATAGGTATGTAATACGATTTTGTTCAAGTACGTTTTTTTTCAAAATATAATTATGCTGTTTAATTACGAGCATTATGGATGAAATATATAATAACATGATGCTTATAGCTTATGTGCCTATTTTTTTTTTAATAAATAGTTGTTGAAATATACCTACATAATTTATTTATATTTAATATTCAATGGTAATTCTAACTTATTAATTTATTTGTTATAATCTATAATTAAGTAATATTATCTTGGTATGAATATATTTGTGTTTTACATAGTTTTAATTTTGTTCACGGATGAAATAGTTTTTGGCATGTTGTTATGACATAAATTATAAATTAAAACATGTTATTATGAAATACATGTAAGTATATAATCTGATTTTTCTTTATTTAATTAGTATATTCTAACGGAAATGGATATAATAATTAATATTTTTACGTCCAAGGCCATATACTGTTCCACAAATATTGGTGTGTTGATAATAATTAATTATACCCCATGAATATGGTCATAATACGAGTTATACAGGACATACTAAAAGCAAGGATAATTACGTGACGTGGCAACTTAAATAAACTGTTTCTAAGCAAACTTATATTGTTTCATGAGTCATGACATGTGATAAGTAAATTAAAATTTAACCCAAAATACCTGCGCATTTAATATAAATGTTGGTTTACCGTATAATTGCTATCAAATGGTTGGTTTGTTAACTTAATTTTTAGTCGTCACAGAATGGGGACTGATAGTTCGCTATCGATTTTTGATAACTACAGAAATTTATTATACTTCACGGATACAGCGCTAAATCACCTTTAACATTTAACGACGGAACGCGGTGTTCCTTTTATAACATTATAAAAGCAGTAGAGGTGGGAAGGATTTTACGTATAATAATGATAAAAAAATTCTTGCTACTCTTTTTTACGTCCCATTGAGTAACTTTTCCTCAGGGGCTCGTTTTAACAGCGGACGATTTGGCGGGCTGTCACGGGTGTGCTCGAATTCGGATATATATGCGCAGATCACCTACCGTTTTTCCTAAAGAGGAAGAGAGAGAGAGAGAGGTCTGTTCATAGAATTTACTGGTCCGAGTGGACTAATGCGTGGAAAAGCCATCTGTTGTGTGAAACTATAAATGGTACCTAAGGGAGTAGATTACACGGATACCGTTTTAGAGGTCTCCGGCCATATAGCGAGCGCGCCGCAAAAAGAAATCAATATTATGTGTAAGTATTACAATAGTCGGATAACCTGTGCAACGATCCATATTAACTTTATCCGATCATAAATATTTTGTATAATAATACTGGTATATCGTTGATAATAATAACATCGTTTATAAGCCAATACTCTGTATAATACGATGATATTCACATAAAATACATCATATATGTTATTCTGCGCGGGGCTTATCGATAATCGATTTTTATCTTCGGAATTTCTTTCAACGAATGTCGTGTATTTTAGTTCACCCTCTTCAGTAATCAGATTAGGACATTCTTAAATTTAATTCTTGTATATTATATAAAATTTAAACCATTTATACTACTCGTATTGGTGTTTTTTGTCGAAACAGACGTTAGTAATGAGGTTTAATTTGAAAGCACCCTGCAATATTTTAATTTTAATAATAGAAACTTAATGAATATATGTATATAATGTACAGTATTCTTAGCAAATTTGAACTGCTGATTAAAATATATAAGTGTTAAGTAGTTACAACAAATCAAATTTTCGAAGTATATTTTTACAAATACAACAAATACAAAAATATAATATAATTAGTTGGTATACTATAGTAAATAATAATATACATAAGGGATTGATGACAATTCTGGGTCAAAATAATTATAATTTTTAATGTCTATATTTTCAATAATGTTTAATTTTTATAGCTTATGGATATTATTGTTTCATGAAAAAGGAAATCGGAATCAAAATTTAAATTTATACTTGCAGATTTTGTATTTTTTTTTTTTTAACATTTGTGCTATTTTTATTAACTATATACCCGTTTTTAATCAAAATTGGCTAAATTTTATAAATAAATTATGTTTATATAACTATACAATGTTAAAATTTTTTATAAAAATTATTGTGGAGGGGAAAAATAATATATTTTGTTTTACAAATTTGCTAACAGTGAGTCTATTTTTGGTCGTCGATTACTCTTATTTTCCACATATGTATAGGGTCATTACTCATTATAGGTATAATGGCCTTTATTAAATAGATATAGTACACCTATATATAAATAGTTAAACATTTTCATTTTTTGTTTTTACACATTTCATTTAACTTTTATACTATAAATAATTATTTAGGAGTAAAAATTTTTAAATGAAAAATAATATGCTAGTAAAAAAATGTTTGCTATATTTCGTGATTTGTATTGCATGCTAATGCAATTTAAAGCACTAATGTTTCTAGTCCTGGTCATAAATAATAAATAATCGGCACTTTGAAGCAAAACCGTGATTTATAAAAGAATACATTTACTGTGGCGTAATTATATAACAATATTTATTATATTATTATACAATACAAGGGTTATCAGGAGTCATGTGACATATCTGACGATGACTTGAGAAAACATATTATATTATATTGATAGTGACGTTTAACCAGCTGCTTAAATTTATCCTTGAGGGTAGAAAAATAATGTTTGATATTTTTTAATCTATATATCGGATGATAATTTGACAATTTTAAATTGAGATAATTCTATTATTTCATAATAGATTAAAAATAACATGATATTTGGGATCGTCGCGATGATCGGGTGTATAGATTTTAAATTTAATATGTCACTATGTGATATTTATCGTATATATACGTGAATATGTGAATAATTCACATACGATTCTACATGTTATATCATACTATAAACCCAACTGGTAACTTGACATTTATTTTTTACTGTCGAAATATATGATATACAACAACACGCAATGGCGGTTTATCTAAATACTTTCGTATTGTTGTGACTATATTATTATGTATATATGTATGTTATGCGTTTTAAATGTCTTAATTTTTTTTTGAGTAATAACTGTAAAATTGGTTTGACAACAGTCTTTTGGATTTTTTGACTGTTATGTATTTTGAAAGTTTTTACCGTGCAGTAATTTTCTCGTTAGATGTTTTGATAGGTGGAAAACATCTTAATCCATTACTATATATATTGAGTATTTTTCCTTACTAAAATCGTCACGAGACACATTTCGGATGAAGAACGAGTAGTCTTTTATCTTGTCAAATATTAAAAACTCATTGAAATTATAACGAAATACGTCTTGAGTAAATAGTGCATAACATATATTTAATATTATATACTGTACATATAACGTGAAAAGACTATATAATAAAAACACGTAGATGTCTTCTTTTGGTCTTCACTGCATGTCAATAATTTAAAATATAAGATACGCATACACATACACAAATATACATACATATTTGTTATAGTATTATTATTTGGACTTATTGGCTCGTGAAAAGCAAACGAAAAACGACGGGCGCACACGTCGGGCCAGATATCTTCCGGGTCGCAGCGCACATGGACGCTGTCGATTCGAATTTTGCGTAACCCCGATAGCCCCTCGAATTATAGGTCATGCGAAACGAAGTGTCAGAGTGAAGAGTATATTAAAGTGCCTCTATAATACTGAACCGTATTGTTTGAACATAGACATATACAAATATATTTTGTAAGTAATATGTTGTATTTTATATATTTTAATGTACACAGTGTTATGTATGCGAAGACTCTGCAATTGATTTTCATGCACACGATTTCAGGGATTTGATCAATTTAAATTTAAATATTATAGTGTATAATATCGATGAATTATATTGCTTAATGTTTTGAATTTTTTACGGTAATATAAGTGGCGCTCGTTTAAAATTTGAAACTGTATAATATAAATATATATATATATATATATATATATATATATATATATATATATAATACATATATACGTACCTATATTTATGAGTGTGTGTGTGTGTGTGTGTGTGTATTATACGTATACGGCATACAGCGGAGGATGGCCCTATCATCGTATAGTCATTACAAAGCACATTGTTTGGGCCATGATGATATTCCGAAAGGGGGACGGGCAGCAGAGGTGGTTGTAAAGTACCAACGATCCCATTAAAATTGGGGTTGTCTCGCAGTGTGATTAATGTTAAATATGATTTATTAACAGCCTTTGGGAGGGCGCAGCGCATAATCCCTGTCAACAAAATTAGCCCGACGGATGAGAAAATATGACGTACTATAATTTCTCGTTTTATATATATATATATACAATTTATATACGTAGTTATTATTATTTTTTTCTATAAAAAACCGAAAATGTTTAATCTTCCTCCGCTACGGGTGTGACTGCGAATTTTCACTTAAAGTTCGAGAGAGGAGAGATTTATTTTGGCACTTGTGTTGTCCGCGTCACTTGGAGAATAATAAATTATTGGAAATTGTATAAACAAGAAATTAAAAATGATATCGTTAAGATGACGGTATAATTTTTTGACATAATTTACAAAACTATTATAACATATAGTGTTAAATCGTTAGGAAAAGCGAATTAAACGTATTATAAGCAGTACATTTGACATCCAAAGCCATAATTAGAAATATAATAAATTGTTTTGTTTTTAATATTTTTATTTCATTATATTAATATTATTCTAAGCAATTGAAACGTTTGGTCGTTAGAAATGATGACAAAAACAAGACCTTCAGTTACGTTAAAATAAAATAAATTAAAATATTTTAAAAAATTTGATTCAGTTGTTACTTTCTGTGTAGATATTATTTTATATTGTTCGTTATTATTATTAAATTATTTACAAGAAAACTGTGTAATAATATGAGTATTAAAAAATTTCTACACCCACAAGTGCTGTTTCTGTTAAAAAAAAAAAAAAAATTATATAACATTGAATTTTTAAAATATAATATAAACCGGATCTGAGCAGTTTTTTCATATACTGACTTATTTTAATCAAGTTGTATAAATTAAAAAAAAAACAATGAATTATTTAAGTATTTTTAACTCATTCTAAAATAAAAATATTACATAAATGTAAACTTATTTTATGCTCTAAAAATTCAATAATATATAAATATGCTCTAATATTAATTATAAATAAAGTTTAGTAAGAATTCGATACGTAGATTTGCTATTTTATGCGTTTGCAAAATAGAACAATGTTATAGTTCAAAAATGAAGTATGATTGTTTAAAAACTTTATTTTATTGGGTTTCTAATAAAGTATAGGTAAAGAGTATAAAGAAATTCAACTAAATAATGGTATATTATTGGAGGGGGATAATATCTGCATTATAGTAGGTACTTAAATACAATGTATTTTAAATGGTTATTTTCAAATTAAAATGTTTATAAATCATTGGCCATTTCTATTTGAAATATTAGGTAATCAAATCATGCATTATTAATGTATTTTCTAACTTCATGTAAATTATTATTATATAAATTCAATAATTTTAATTATTACTATCACTTAAGTTTAGCATACATTTTTTTTATTATAACTATTTTACAATCATTCATGAATATTTATTTTTACGTTACATAATTTAAGTGTTTAAAGGAGTAACCTGTTCAACATTAAATTATGTTATCTCATTAATATTAAAAAAAATCACTACTTGAATAAAGTTCTCAATAATAATATATTTAAACAAAATTTGAAATATTATACAAATATAATTTTATTGTTGAAGTTTTATTTTAATCACCAACCATCAAACCATAAACTTCATTTAGTCATTTGTTTTTTATAATTATTGACAAAATAAATGAAGAATATTAACTTAATAATAATAAACAAAAACTGAATAATTATATATACTTATTATAAAAATTCCATTAAATTGAATATTAAGTATATAGTAGTTTTACAAAAACATAATTGTTTCAAATTAGTCGTATACATAAAACGTGTTCAATTTTTCAATGTTAAAAGAGATTTCTCATGAAGTTATAGCATGACAAATATAATGAATATAATACAGCCAGAGTCTAAGTTTATATACGGTATTGATTTATTAATACTGGAAGTTAAAAAAAAAAAATAATCGTAAATCGAAACTAGAGAAGTTAACGATCGAGTAATCGAGTAAATAGCTATATCAGAAACCCGTGACGTAACAATGAGCCTCTTAACTATAATTAATAATTATATAAGTAAAAAAAAAGATAGAAAAACGTATATGTCAGTTATATATTAGTAAACGGTCGATAATTTTTTGCTGGTATTTTATTTTTTAATGTATAATATAATATCTGCAGTCGGATTATATAGTTATTTTTCACTTTCGAGTCCTCCGTGTTGTTTAATCCTCTGCAGTCATATAATATAGAGTTTAATTATGTCAACGCAGTGTGTATATATGTATATAGTAGCCATAAATGTAAAAGCTTAGTCAATCGAGAGGGTGTACACAGCATACACACAGACCCACAGGCACACACGCGTATTATACATACTAGATACATTTAAAATTTAATTCCATCAGTAGCAACTGAAAAAAATTACGATAGTAAACGACTGCGCGGTGTGTCAAAGTCAGCGAAATGCGTTCGCGCTTACCGGCTAAAAGCCTGTCGGCAAACGTGATGCACCTTCTCCTCTCCTATCCACCGAGCCGTGAATTACGGGTATCCTGCATCCGTGTAACAATAGCTGTCTGCACTATCCTCCCCTCGTCCACTACAACACAATCCTTTCCTATAAATAATATACCTATTATACCTCTTATTCCGGCTCGAACACAATATGCATCGCGAGTGTGAGCATAAAATTATATACATGCGCGACGACATTGTCACGCACACACATATTATACACGTTACCACATCGATCCGTAATAATTATAACTGACAGCGCTTTGGACGACACGACAGATGGAGGTTTCAGTGATGTGGGGAGGGAAGATTCCACGGTCTGGGTTGGGGATGAAAGTTATATTTTTTGGATATAAGCTCTGCAAGCCCGCGGTTTTACATGCTTGTCAAGTTGTCAATTGTCGTAAGACTGTAAGGCCTATATAATGCTATATAAAGAGAAGGTCGCAAGTTGTGTAATAGCATGTATGGCTTGCGACAGACGAAGAATAAGAACATTTGTTTGGTGATGGTCAGGCACGTCGTACGTGCAAAAATTACGTCAACGATTATATGTAATATATGCATGTATGAGTGTACTTATAAATATAATATATAGCTAGTATAATTTACGAGAAATCGTATGCGTAAATGCACAGCACGTGACTATATATACAAAAATATATTTTACTTAAATAGGCGCCACATGTCGTATCAAATTACACATTGTGGATAAATTAAGATAAAATAATAATACACTTATTGATATAACACAATTCATTTGTGCGATGATGTTTTGATGCGGATTGTGATTAATTATGTAGCCAATCGACATAGTATAATTATTTTATTTTTGTCGACATCATCTAATCAGAACGAAACAACCGCAAAATCGAAAAATGTTTTTGACTCTGTATTAAGATGTTTCACTCTACATTAGCGTAGTATATAATAATATACGCTCAAACATGTATTTTTCTCCAACTACACACCAAATTTGCAATAACTACGCTTAGAAACATAATAGACGCTCGATTTACACGCGATCGTCTAACTTACATATTATAGTATTCTAAGACTCGAACTCGTTGAAACGATGCCAAACAGTTTGGACGAATAACCCATTTTGGCTATGCCAGTGTTGGGAAACGACAAAACACTGCGTCATGGTTCGAAAATCATAAAATTATAATAATACCTTTACATATACATATCTATATATATATATATAAGTTTATTTTACACCCAGTAGGTACCATTAATTTTTTTATTCAACGTGCATAATATTACCATATGGCACATACATTCTTAGTATTAGAATATATAAACAATCGCTCAAAACCATACGATTTATAATACATATGTCATATACCATATTTTTATTACGAGTTAAGACCGTGGTGGATAGAAGTTTTTACCAAATCGAAAACGCGCGCACACTAATAAAAAAGAAGCCGGATATCGGAAAGTATAATATTTAGATACTTGCTCAGTGCTCGCCTAATAATATAAGATTTAAAAAAAAAGGTTTTGGGGTTTGGTCGCTTCACACAAGGGAGAGACCGTGACAAGTCATAAAAATAACCATCCCATCACGTTCACACGTCTGCCATTATTAACGACATGTATTAGAGACAGACCGCGGTCTCATGTGTATAAGGTATTAGGTATATTCATATATGTATATTGTTATTATAATTGTATCGGCCATCGAGTAAAGCGAAACCGACGTGCCACATGACGAATCGAAATTATAATGTACAGACTTTGGACGAAACAATATAGTATTCTATCTGCAGGGGGTACTTTCTCGGATAAATAAAATATTCTCATCCCATCTTTATTTTTTCTGGATGACACTAAATAGTTATAATATAATAAATTGTCGATTACGAGAAGTCGCTCGAAGATACGTTTGTTATTATTATAATAGTAGAAAATGGTTTTTGATTTCTCGAAGAATAAAAACCTCTGGTCTGAAGCAAGTTTGTGCAGACGTTTTTGCTACAATGGTAAATGTATCACGTTTTTCCGGCAATATGCAAAATATTTTAATAAAATACATAGGTATAATACTTGGGCTTATAAACACTGTATTAATAAGAAACAAATTTCGTATAACTGCTCACGATCGAAAAACTTATAATGTAGTCTACAATGGCAAGACTAGACATTGCTTTACAGAGTAGATAGGTATACAGAAAAACGTTGTAATAGCAAACTACGTATAAATCGAACTATCAACTAAAACGCCAGTATAATATGTGTATACGTATCGCATCATCGTAAGCAAGTCGAAACGTCTGCTGCGCGTCGAGCCACATTATACTAATTACATTAGCAGCTGTATACCTATGTACAATATAATGCTATAATATTATACGTATAAGAAAAAACATTTTTATAGTCCTGTTTTTCCTATTTTTTGATTTTTTTTTTCCTCTTTTGACAATAACAATACATGAATAATGTATTGGGCGACGTAACCTGCTATCCCAAAACCCCCAATGCCGTGCGAATGAGAGATGGTAATTGATGAAATCCGATATTAATTCGCAGCTGTCATCCTCGGTACGAGATAAGCCCGGTTGATGGATGCCCGGATAAAGACCCCGGTGTGTTGGAGCTCAGAGCGTGTGTTTGTGTACGTGCGTGCGCGCCGAGTTTTCTGAACACACAACAGGGTTTTGAATTACTACCTGTCAACTACTGTAAAGCACTCATCCCTCTTTACAGGCGCAAGACCGATATTATAACGCATGCGATGTTCGACACCTCGGATAACACGACGACGACAGTGACGGCGACGACGACTGTTGTACGCCGTCACCCTGCACGCGCGCCTCGCAGGCCTGTTGAAATTATTATTATTATTATTACTATTATAATATATTATTCGAAAACCCTATTTATATAAATTAGCGCACACCAAAATCGAAATATAACAATAACACGATAACGTTTATAATACACGATTTTTTTTTTTTTTGTCGATTATCGGATCGCGCACTGTCACACGCATTTATTATTATCTAATATATTTTTTTAATTTGGAGTAAACCGTATAATACTGGCCCAGAGAATAATCGAATTTCACTGCGCGCGCCTGCAGCATTGTGCGTGATAATAATAATATTATTGTACAAACGTTTTACGGTATCGAATTGCTGCAGTACATAAATGCAGCCACGGTAGTTGGTACCTAATACAATAATATAATATGATATTTTTATTATCGCTTTTATTATCACGGGCGTTGTATTAACCCATTGCATTTAATGGCGAATCTGCTGCAATATTCGCGCGTTGTGTAACTATTACCCGCATTATACGGGGTAAATGTTGCTGTAGAAAATTACCAAGTTCGCAGTTCGTCGTAATATTATTATTGTTATAGTATTTCGCGTAAATATCGTATATTATGCGGTGTTAGTCCTGCGACGCGAAAAAAAAAGTACCTATTGTAAAATCAATATTATGAGTAGTTACCTAACAAAAAAATGTTATGTTTTCGTCATTACGCATACTCGGTGGCAATAGAACCCATTAATTTAATATAGGAGATTACTTTTGGTAGTACCTATTATTTAAAATAGCAGGGAATGAATCTACTGAGAACAAATAACAATATTACTGTTCATGAATTCGCTTTTAAATGTATATCGTCGACTGTTCGGTACGTATTGTATTCAACACGTTAGTTGAATAATAATATCTATTTAGTATTTTTTACGACGATACATTTGTTTATTTATCACTTTTTATGGTTTGTAGTGCGTTTGTCGTTTACTTAGGAGTTTTGTGCCTACGTGGCTGCCGTTAGTTTGTTGTGCCAAGATATGCTCACACGATTCATAACCGTCTCACTAACAAACATCACGTATCAAACATCAACAATATCTATATAGTATACATTACGCACAAGTTACAGGTACCTACTATTATATAATTTTATTATTACGTAAATAAAATAAAACAAAATCAAATTAAACATCTATTAACTTTAACACATAAATAATGAGTTATGCATAGTTAATTAAATAATTGACCTTAATTAAAACGTGATTTCAAGTATTCAAAGTATAGGTATATTGTAATGGATAAGTTTAATTAAGATAAATATCGAATCGTTTTATAACACCTACATAATTTCATCTAATATAAAAATAACGTGATTTTACACAACATAATGGGTTAACACTACTTAAATTGTAAGGACTAGCTGACCAAACCAGTCCGCCCCTGGTCGCCTCCCTTACAAATAAATTTTTTTTTTTTTTAAATAACTATTACCTGTTACCTGTTTTTTACGGTTTATAAAAATAAAATGTTCATTTATAGAGCAAAGATTAATTATTAACCGAACCGTTTGAAAAATAGATGATAGTCGGGGAAAAGTTTCTAATTTGTTAATTTAAAACGGCTGCCGCCGTTTCATTATACCATGACGATGACAAAGACGTGGTTGAGACATCTCCAACTGCGCATGCACAATGCCATGTTGATCAGGGTATTTCAACTGTGACGTAATAAAATTATCATTACGTCTAGAGCTATTCGTATCACATGACGTCTTGGGCGTACCTAATTAAAAAAAAAAAAAAAAAATGAATACCAATGAAAAGAATAACCGACGTAGTTTTACCTCACGCCATAACCGATATCATAATATATTATTATATTTATATATCGAACACATAGACTAATAATACTACGAGCTATAATAAAATGTTATTATAATATAAAGTGTTGTATAGAATACACGTATAATTACAGTATATTGTGTTCCTGGCCCCGTATTGTTTTTTTACCTCTTACTCTTTGTCATCATGTCTCGGCGGTAGCGGCGTCAATAAGTTCACCGAATGATTAATGGTAATTATTATGATTATAATTTCATGCAATGTAGATGTAATATGCTTTTTTTTTCACTTATTTATGCCCGATACACACGCAAACCCGCGGTGCTAAAGCAACAGTTATTAAAAGTTGGGTCGTTAAACTCGTCGTTATCCTAGACATATTATATTATCATCAAACTATTATATCGCTAGATGTTCTTTTCCTTCTGCATGGTAGAGTTTGTCCATCAAAAGCTCGTCTAACTCACTTGTCTGAAAAAAATTAAAACAATTATATATTTAATTAAAATAAACGTCTGTATTAAGATCCGGTATGGTATATAGAAAAAAAAACTTAACAACTGTATTATAATATATTATATATATACAACCTCAAGACTGGAATTTTTATACACCGTCTATTTTAAATATTATTACAATGAAATATTGAAGATGAATAGATATCAAACTATGAAAACCGTGTCAAAAAATTGTTTGCATTTGATTTTAACAGCGTGCGTGTAATGCGTACATTTTGTTCAATAGCCTTACTATTAATAAAAGTTACAATATTATCAACTCGGAAAGACGCACAGTGTTTCGGTTTGACTGATTATACGATGTATGATAATAATTTTATTTTTAAATAAAATAAACTTATATCTTAAATACAATTTATTGTGTATATTGCTTATATAAAAACATAGAAAGAGCATAGACATCACTCTCCCTTTATGTCGACAATGCGTTGTATATAAATATAAGTTATTATTGTTTATGAATAGTATTTTTAATTATAAATACTTATTTTAATAAGAATGAAAATTAAACTGTAAATAATAAATAGATATTTTATGCGATATTTAATTAAAATATAATAATCAAATTTATCTATATTTCTTCATGTTACTATAACATATAGTTAGTACCATACAAAAAATGAATGTATTATTTTTATTTTCTATATTCGTATATTAACAAAGTGCATTTAAATAATGCATTTTTTATATCAATTTTTAGGACATAACTTTGTTATAAAGAAATGTATACTGAAATGCAAGTAGGTTATGACTTTTTTGATTTAAGCGCAATTTAAAAATTGAATAAAATGTAGGATGCAAACAGTGAGCATTAAATTTGATCCAAAAAATCATAGCTGAAATTCGAATTAAACATTTTTTTTTTTTTTTTTTAGGTTATCGTATTATAATGATATAAAATTATAAAATTATTCATTTTATTAATGTATGACTGAATAAAAGCAACTACGCTTAGCATTAAATTTTTATAATCATAATGCATAAACTTTATACTAATATTAAGGCTATGGTTGTAAAAACACTGTTGTGTGCATAACATCGAAATATATAGTCCATATATACAGCAATGTAATAATGTAAATGTTCTCAAACTCAAATTGCATTCGGATCTACTAACATTTTTTTCCTGAACGACCTACGTTTTAATAATATTCCCCGTTTAGTGGTTCTATACACATGCGGTGAATAAATTAACACTGAATTAGTTTAATGATATACAATATTACAATAATCAACAACGCTACCACGCTACCGTATAATAATATTATACACCATATACCGTGTATTATTATTGTTTTATTGACTAGCATAGTACGATTGCATATTATTTTTTTATTCAATTATTTTTTTTTTAATTATTATTATTATTATAATTATTCAAATATAAAAAATAATAATTATAACTCTGACATTTATAATCATTTTTTATTTTTTTTTTTTTATCGTTAAAGCAAATAATTTACAATAATAATGAACCCCAGTTGTAATGCAATATATATTCAAATAAAATAGATAATTTTTAAATTGACATTTCCTGTATATGAAAATATAGCGTTCATATAATGTGATGTGAAATGCATACACCAGGTCTAAAATTAACCTAAGCATTTACATATTGTATTATAAAAGCGAATGATTTAAATGATTATATAGTAAATTTAAATAAACAACGTTTTAATGATATTGCATATTATGTTTATTAAATAATAGTAAATATACAAAAAAATAAATTGGTACACGGAAACGCTATGCACGTAAGATGCTTAATTATCAATTGTTTACAAGTATAGTATTAGTACATTAAATGTGTTTATATATGGGTGAAATTTCTATAAAATATTAATACGTTTTGATAGATACAAAATTCCGAAAATAATATTCTTTTGAGACCTTATTTAAGATCGGCACATGTTGATATTTAAATAATAAATTACATTAATGAATAATTTGAAAATATCTTTTGAAAAAAAAATTATTTAGAAAAAAAAAATTACAGCAATAATTTACAATTAAATATGCATCTACATTAGTTTGATGTATCTTCATGGTATTATTTAAAAATATATTTTATGACTTGTCCGCAGAATTTATTAAATTTTTACATATTTTATGAACCAACAGCTTAAAATATTTTATACTACGACAAGCATATTATTATATTAACATAATATTATATTTCATATTATTTTATGTACTATAAATATGGATTTTATAAATTTTTATGTGTTTTACGAATTGTTCAGAATTTTGTTATTAATTTAAATACTTGTTAAATTTCATATACCTACTTAAAACCATCACTAGAAACATCTTAATGTGCTATTTGAAAATTGAGTGTCAGGAAATTATATATTTTTAAAGCTTGAAATGAATTATAATTATTAATTTATTAACAAATAACTAATAAGTGGAAATATCATATTATACACACAATTGCTAGTTAATTACGAAGTAAACTACAAACATTTATTAAATGAGTTTTGTTTTTTTTACATCAATTTCGATATAGCGAATTACCAGATTTCAACATTATTAATATTTGTGCACATTAAAAATATAATAAACTGTATACACATCATGCAAGTGTAATATATTATGTTCCGGATTATTGATGTGAATTATATGTCATGGAAAAATTGGAAAGTGGCCTTATGTCAGTTATTTATGACTAAAGCAAACGTGTTTTGCAGTTAATTATGATATCATGTGTATTTTGAATGGTTATTATTACATAGGATTTAGCTATTGATAAAATACTAAATAAATTATTAATATATATGATTCTGTATACATATACATATGTATATTTAAGTTTATTATTTTATTACTTTTTTTTCAATTGCTATCATATGAGCACATCCAATTTGTGTATATGTGTGATTGTGTGTACATATTATATGAACGTGATGTGTATTATAATTATGTAGAAACTGTTAGAGACACGCCGAACCCATTTTGGAAATTTAACGACCCGAGGCGACGGACAAAAACGATACTATTCCCGTATATATTGGGTCGTAAAAAAATTTATAAACTGTATAAAAAAAAAAAAAACCATACTTATTCAAGCTCGTATACGACGTTTATTATGTATATTTTATGATAATTCAGTTACACGGGTGTCCGTTGGTCGTCGGTGCACCGATATATATGGTTGACTTTTACGACCAATAATTACGAACTGGGCAATAAATCTGGTCGACGTCGTGGAACGAGTCATAACTTAATTCGTATTTCTACACCTTTTGGATGTATGTTATTTCGTGTTGGCATTTTGTTCCGGTACGATCGAAAAACTATTAACTTCCAGATGTTTTGAAAGTACACACATACACGCATGATACACACACACAATATATACCACATCATCCCTTAAAGAATTGTCACCATAAATTTTACCTCTTCTTTTATTTTCCCGTGTATGTATAGTGTCTACACGTTGACATTTTCATGACAAGGAATGTGACTGTGAGACATGCTGTTTTTTGATGATTTATCTGTGATGTTGTCTATGATATCCACAAAAAAAAAAATTGATTAATCATCAATATAAATCCTAACCTAATTAGGGTCATCAATATTAAGCTGTAAATAATTTTTAAGTAAAAAGGAAAAAACTTTAAATTTATAATATTGTAAAATTCTATGTTTTATACTTGTACTTTTATAATTATTACCATAAAATAATAATATTTATTTTAGAAAAATATTCTTTTTATACAGGTTTTAAATAATTTAAATTATAAATATTGAAGCGCGTGATCACATACAAATATAAATTGGCACTTAGTAAAATTATTAAATATACAATTATTAGAATTTTAAATATCTAAGTCTAAATCAATATACAAGTAGTTATTGCTAAGTGCTAGTAACTAAAATACTTGTTAATTAATAGTAATACCTCTAGAGATGAATAATGACGTGATGTTTAGATAGTTTAATAGTCATTAATGATTAATGTCAATGATAGATAATAAACATTAACTGTTAAAAAGTAGAATTATTTGAAACTTGGACTGGGATAAAGTCTTATTTTATGATTTTATGTCATATGTACTATTTTTATTGTAATCATAACTCTGTAGATCAATAATATTATTGTGGTAGAAATAAAAATTTAGTATATACATGTTGATTTCGCATTGTTGTACGAATAAAAACTTGAAATTATTATTTATTCTTTAATTTTGATAAAAATTAAAAATTGAGTCTCAATTACGTGGAAGTTCTTAAAGTTATTTCAATTCGAAATCTTTACAGAAAGAGTACCAACGTTTAAAATTTTTGAGAATAGATATTGTAGAATATACAAAGAGCTCCAACAAAATATAATAACAATATTAGGCGTTGAAATTGATGTTTCATTAAATGGAAACAAATATTATTTATTGCTAAATAACTATATTTAATATAATTTTTAAAGCCAATATTAAAATTAATATAACATATAGGAAAATGGGAAATGGTATTAATAAATAAATTTAAAAAAATGTATACAACGTAAAATAGGTTTGTCGTTTCGTAAATCGATAAAAAATAATATACACGCACACATACAAAACCAAGGGCGCATAAACAATTCGTCACGGGTTTCATTATTTTTTTTTTTTAGTATTTATGTTTCATATGCTGATATAATGATAATTTATAATGCTTTAATATCTATTGGGTACAATAATAATAATAATAATAATAATAATAATAATAATAATAATAATAA